>NC_037328.1:153682849-153988145 GCF_002263795.3 Bos taurus | reverse complement strand
CAATGAATGAACTCAAAGATTACTGCTTACAGGCTCATCACTTCAAACACCAGAGAGAAAGCTCTATCCTTTTAAAATGACTTTTTAAACAGTTATAGTTATCTCAAAAAGTTATACTTGTTATAATCCAAATTTTTTCCCTTCCAGTTTTCTTGAGCTATAATTCCATCCCCAGCACTGTAAAAGTTTAAGGTGTTCAACACAGTGATTTCGCTTATGTACATCATGCAATGATTACCACAGTAAGTTTTTTAAAAATTATTACTATTGAAGTTCCTTATTTGTTGAAAAAAATTTAAGTTATAGTCCATTTCCAACTCACCACTTTTCTATATAGAGGTGTTGTATGCAAATACAAGATTTTCTAATGCAAACAGCTGCTGACATGTCACAAACACAGCTTCCCTATGGGCCACAATGGTGGTGGCTGAGCCGCTCGGGCGTGTCCGACTCCTGCGACCCCGTGGACTGCAGCCCGCCACGCTCCTCTGCCCATGGGATTCTTCAGGCAAGAACACTGGAGTGGGGTACCCTTTCCTTCTCCAGGGGATCTTCCTGACCCAGGAATCGAACCCAGGTCTCCTGCATTGCTGGCAGATGATTTACCAACTGAGCTATGAGGGAAGCAACAGTAATCACTTGCTCTCTGTCATGCCCAAAGGCAGGCCCATTCTTTTAAATTAAAAGCTACACTTGGGTTAAGAAATCAATAGTAATGCCAATGCCTACATGGCAGGAATCCATAAGGCTCGAGCGATTAATCCAGAGCATTTGGAAAGCAAAGCGATGCCAATTTGGATGGCAGAAGGTCTGGTCCTGCCATTTCCCCTGAACCAGCCAGGACCCTTTTAAAACCACGAGTCCCTTCCAAATTAATTAGCTCATCAAACTGAAATGAAAAGCAGTTTTACAACCCAGCAAAATCTCATCATTAATGCATTTTACATGGCCTGTGCCGCCAGTGACTAACGCAGTCTCAGGCTTCCAGGACATCTCGCATCACCATTTCCACCCCTCGCTGCTGTAAGCCCCAAGTACTGAGACGTGACAAGATACCAATGCACAATTAATCACGCAGCAGGTACAAAATTCACCCCAAACGCAGCTTCCCGCAGCTGATTCAGGTTTTAAATACTACAAACACAGAACACACTATTAGCAGAGGTCTCTGCATCATACTGTCTTGATTACAAAACCAAGAAGCTCGAGCAATCTTACAAAGTAATGCTGCAGACTTTCATCTGAGATAGGGAACTAGAAGCGCTTTTTATTAACATGCTTCAGAATTCTGGTGTGAGAATGAAATATAGGCATTTATCAGGCATGCATACCTTTATGAATTTCTGCTAGCCTAAGCTAAAAATGCCACATTTAATTAAACTGCATTTTATTTCACTAAAGTTATCCAGAAGTAAAAACCAGGACTCCTTCTGGGTCTGCGTGTCCTCAGTCGAGTCCGACTCTGTGTGACCCCGTGGACATTATTCTTGGTCTACTTGCAAACTAATCTCCCAAAGCCCTTCTTAAGTGAGATGCAGTTTTTACTCCAAGAATTTGGTTGCGATACCAATTACCCCCACTTCTAAAAAGTGCTTAGATTTCTGAGGGTTTTGAAGGTGAACCCTTCAGTTCATTTTGCAACCCTGCCCTGATTCACCAAGGCCCCACGGAGACTCTGGAGAAAGGGTGCCGGGAAATGAAGCAGTAGCCAAGGCTTCCACAGGAGGGCCGGCACCCCCAAACCCAGGGACAGCCAGGACCACAGCAGGGCCAGCACCCAGATCCTAGGGACGGTCATGACCACCAGCAGGGCCATCACCCCCAGACCCCAGGGACAGTCAGGACCATCAGCAGGGCCAGCACCCCAGAGACCCTGGGGACAGTCAGGAATACTGGCAGCTGCTGGACTCCACTTCCCCAGGGCACAGTGACATGAAACCGGGGCATATGTGGGTCACAGCGGGAGGTTATTTTTAACGCATATATATGGAATCCAGAAAAACTGGTATTGATGAACGTATTTGCAAGGAAGGAATGGAGACACAGGTGTAGAGTGGACTGTGGACACAGCGGGGGAGGGACCGAGGGCCACAGAAGGGGAAGGTGGCATCGACATATGTCCACCATCGGAGTCAGGTGGACAGCTGCGCAGGCTGCTCTGCAGCCCCGGGAGCCCCGTCTGAGATGACCTGGAGGGGGTTCTGGGGAGGGGAGGGCGGTTCCGGGGAGGGATGTGTGTGTGATTACGGCTGATTCGCACTGCTGTATGGCAGAAACCAATGCCATGTCGTAAAATTTAAAAAAGAAAAAACCTGAAAACGAAATAAGCATGCCACCACAACAGGGCCTGTCCTGGGCAAGCTGAAATCCACGCTTACCCTCCTTGAAAATGACCCTGTGAGTAACGTGCGGCATCCTCGCTAAGTGCCGGGCACTGGGGATCCAGGTGGAACCAAAGTCTACGCCCAGCTTCAGGTGTGTCCGTCCTGGCCGGCAGGCCGGCCGCCAGTTGGTCATGACCCCGGTCCCCTGCACTGGCAGGCAGGTTCTTAACCACTGGGCCACCCGGGAAGCCCTGCCGCTGCCGCCTCGAATCCGAGGACGTGCGTCGGGCGTCCCTTTGGGGATGGGGCCCATCCTCTGGGTGGGGCTTGTTTCTCGAGGATGCCACAGTTGCCTGCATCCTTGGTCCTGCTGGGGGTGGACCCTCAGCCCCACCCACTGCCTGCCCGGCCGCCCTGTGTCCTGGCCCAGCTTGTGGCTGTGATCAAGGGGGGCAATTGGCCCCGTTCCTAGCTGTGCAGAGCCCTGCTCTTTCACGACCCCCAGGGGCCCAGGCCACGCCATGCTCCCGCACACTGCTGGGTGGGTCCCCGTTCTCAGCTGGTGCCTCATCCACAACTTGGCCTGAAGTGAGACGAACGGGAGGGACACTCTGCTGGAGGTAACAAACGGAGTGGGTGAGTGCAGTGCCAAGGGGCCATGCCAGGGCAGCCTGCCCCCTTCACGAAGGGGTACAGTTGGTGGAAGGACATGTTTTAGGGGGAGCAGGGGTTCTTGGAGATGGTGTGAGGTGGGGTCAGGGGGCCAATGGCTGGGCTGTTCCAACTGACCATCTCAACCGACCCCGGGGAAGCTCCCCCAGCAGTCAAATCATGCCCCTCGACCCATGAATGTGCACTGTGGCTCTCACTGCAAATCCAAGCACGACGTATTATACGCATAAGACATCATCCCTATCACCGGCGTCACCATCAACCATCTAGGACTCTCCCCCGTCACCTCAAAACCCACCTCTTCAAGTTCAAAAATGTCAACTGCTGTTGAGTTGGTCTGTAGCTCACGGCATGTGAGAAACGCACCTAGCAATTAGATGACCTGAATGTTCATCTGTTAATCTGATTTGAGGCATCCCCCCTCCCCCAACAGGATGTAAAGTTCACGTTGGTTTCCTGGAAATTATAAAGGCAACAGGGAAATCACACTCTCTTCTCTGAGAAGAGCCGGAGCTTCAGCTGAGCCACGTTTATTCCAATTATCCATTTGTTTTTCAGGTAATTTGGTTCTGCTTTTAAAAGCATTCGTGTAGACCGGTTTTTAATTTAATAAGACTAGAACTTGAGACCGAGGGCTTTTCAAAATAAGACAGGATTAGGAATGTGCAGAAAATCCCATGGGTGGAGGAGCCTGGTGGGCTGCAGTCCATGGGGTCGCGAAGAGTCGGACACAACTGAGCGACTTCACTTTCCCCTTTCACTTTCATGCATTGGAGAAGGAAATGGCAACCCACTCCAGTGTTCTTGCCTGGAGAATCCCAGGGACCGGGGAGCCTGGTGGGCTGCCGTCTACGGGGTTGCACAGAGTTGGACATGACTGAAGTGACTTAGCAGCAGCAGCAGCAGGAATGTGCGGAAGGCAACTTCCACACAGCCTGGCCCGGTGCTCCCCAGCTGTCTCTGCTCTCGCAGCCCCCCAGCCCTGGACGACAGTGGCAGGCCTTGAGTT
The DNA here is from genome assembly GCF_002263795.3 of Bos taurus. Classification (NCBI taxonomy): domain Eukaryota; kingdom Metazoa; phylum Chordata; class Mammalia; order Artiodactyla; family Bovidae; genus Bos; species Bos taurus. The sequence continues at coordinate 153,984,140 of NC_037328.1, read as the reverse complement.
AGGTCGTGCAGTGGAGGTTTAGTGAACTGACGCTCTTTATGAATTATTTGAGACAAGACAACATTTCAAAAAGGATGAAGAGAGTCAAGCGAGGCTGGCGCCTGGGATGACCCCTGGCCTGGGCAGGGGTCAGAGAGGACCAGATGGAAGTCGCGCCCCGCCCCGGTCACCCAGCTGCACATGGGGCCCACCCGGTACCGACGGCGCACCACACCCAGTGCTGCGCAGGTAAGGGGTGCTGGGCTGAGCACCGCCGAGCGGCGCCGATAAACAAGATCCCTCTGAAGCCTCCACTCTGCGAGGCAGGGGCCTACCATCCCAGTTCAGAGGTCGGATGCTTGCCCAGGCAGATGGCAAGGTTCCTCCCCAGGCCCCCTCCTCCTGCACAGCGCAGAGCTGGCCCTCCACCCCTGGGCCCACTGGATAGCGCTGGGAGGCTCTGACAGGCCTGCGGGGGGTGAAGCTGGCTGTTTCCCTCTCCCCCTGCCCCCGCGGAGCATCCACTCCGCGTCCCCAGGGCCCCAGACTCCACACCCAGCCGCCCTGTCCCTCTCCCTGCAGGTCAGGATGCTTTCCGCACTTGCTGACCTCTGGATGGCTCTCTGTCCCCCTTGGAGGCCTGCGGTTCTTCCAGCAACTATCACAACTCCCCCCGACCAAACACTCAAGGAGAGCCCTGCTTCTCTGTTGGGGAGTCGGGGCTTGAAGCTGTAGCTCTGAGAGCACTGCCCACTCCCAATGCTGTGTGGCCAGTCCCCCGCTCTCCTGGGGGTCCACTGCTCCACCAGCCCCCGCTGGGTGAGACCACAGCCCAGGGGACTGGCTGGAGGCCTCACCAAGGGCCAGAAGCCTCCTGAATCCTCTGCCAGCAGTTTTATAAAATGAGGAAAGTAACAGTGTGTGCGTTAGTTGCTCAGTCGTGTCTCTTTGCGACCTCATGGACTGCAGCCCGCCAGGCTCCTCTATCCATGGGATTCTGCAGGCACGGATACTGGAGTGGGTTGCCATGGCCTCCTCCAGGGGATCTTCCTGACCCAGGGATTGAACCCAGGTCTCCCACATTGCAGGCGGATTCTTTACTGTCTGAGCCACCAGGGAAGCCCTAGGAAAGTAATTACCTGTCTGTCCTTAATTGCTTGGAAGGCTTGGTACTAAATATGAAACTGCTGTGGCAGCTGACTTTCCTAAGACTCTTCCATCACCTGATGGGTCGTCAAGTCTTAATCACTGGGATGACTGGTCAGTGCAAAAGGAGCTCACCTGAAATGAACCCCCAAATTAAAGTCGTGAACCTAAATGGGTACAAGTTACACACAGCTTCCTTCTAAGCACTCTCTGCAGGCTCACAAACGCCTCTTTCTCCTGTAACAAGAGGGAAGTGGGTTGGCCGAAGGTCCCCGCGGTGTCTGCACACGGCGAGGCCGTGTGGCCGCCTCACCTGGGGCTGACTTCCCCACCGCAGCTTCCCGTGCAGCGACCCTCTCCTGGGCTGAGAACATAGTGCCTGGCAACCGCGCCTGCTGCCCAGAACCACCACAGAGGGTGCCCAGGCAGCGCAGCCCTGCCTGCAGAGGCCCTGGAGGCCCACAACAGAAGTCACGTGGACGCCACGAGGCTGATCTCAGCGCTCCTGCTGCCATTAGCGTCACCAGCCTTCTCTCCTGCAGTGAACGTTTATGAGGGTTTGGTGAGAGCTTTCGCCTCCACCGTACCCTCCCCAGACAGCTGGCCTCCTGGACGCCGGGCCTCACTTCCAGCTGCCAGCATGACTTGCCTGCCCCACTTCCCCTCCCGTTCTTTTATGTCAATTCTAAACATATGGGAACCTTTGTTTCATCTTTACTACCATTATTTTTTAATCACACTTGTGAAAAACAAAACAAAACTGTGCTGTCTTGCCACATATTTACATAATCATGGGCCAACTAAAGGGCTGATGAGAAATACAGGCTCTGATTTCCTATCCTGTTAGACTCTGACTGCCATCATCTGCTGCAGTTACAAACACGAGTGTTTAGGGGGAAAATACTGAGTGATCTCTGGGCAGACGGACGCTCTCCCTTGGTGACACCCCTGGAAGGAGACAGACACTGTCCAGCTTAGTGGCGCCAAAAAGTATGAGAGTCACGTGTGTAATGTAAATTTTTCTAGCAGCCACCTTAGAAAATGCACACACAAAAAACACATGAATAAACTTTAACAATTCATTTTATTTAACCCCAGATACTATCATTTCAACATGTAATTGATAAAAACATTAAAATCGTGTGCCTTCTTTTTTCATCCTGAGCCTCTGAAGGTCAGCACAGGGCACAGCTAGAACACAGCTCAATTCCAACAGACCAGGGCACAGCACTCAGTGATCACTGGCCTCCAGGGCCCTCAGATCAGACAGAGCAGGTCAAGGGGACAAGCTCCTTGACGAGAGGCTGCTGCTGCTGCTGCCTGTCGCTCAGGCGTGTCCGACTCTGTGCGACCCCATGGACTGCAGCCCTCCAGGCTCCTCTGCCTTGAGTGGGCTGCCATGCCCTCCTTCAGGGGATCTTCCTGACCCAGGGATCGAACCCAGGGCTCCTGCATTGCAGGCGGATTCAGAGGACCCTGCTGCATTTAACCCCCTCCCCTCACCTCCTCTGAACATTTCCAGTCTGGTGCTTTGTCCAAAGGAAGCATGCAGCCAATGTCATCACGGAACTAGGGAATCAATGGCCGGAAGAAGGGCTGCCATTCATAAAGGCAGGCAAAGCCAACACAAGCGTCTTCGAACAACATTTTGTGGGTCTTAACACTTTTAAAAATTACACATGAACATCCTTCCTAAAATAAAATGTTCACTCACCTTTCTATCACCCCCAAAGCCACGCTATAACAAGGAGAAAAGCGAGGGTAACTAGCCTCCAAAAAAAAACAAAACAAAAAACAAGGGGGTGGGGGGTGTTTGGGAAGAGAGAAATAAAAAATCGGATCTCCATAATAAATGACCACGATGAATTATCCAATACTATTTAAATGACCTCAAACGTCTGATATTATGTAAGAAGCTGTGATGTGTGCTAGGACACAGACATCACTTGAAAAGGAATTGAAAACTAAGATTTCAACCAGGTAATTTGTGACCAGAGACGACTTTTTTCCCCCTAGGGAGTTACTAAAAGCATATTTTACTTGGAGGTTTAGAGGTTTAATACATGCAAATTACAGTTGCATTTCACCTAGTTGATACAAATTAACTTGCTCAGTCAAGATAACCACTTTAAAATAATTTGTTGTCCCCGAAGGCCACAGAATAGCACTATTTATAGCACTACATACAGATCACACCAAAGGAAGACGACAGCGCCTTCTGACCTGCGGCACAGAAATCACACACGCCGGGTCCCTTTGGATACCGATGCGGCGGACCCACGAAGGATGACCCAGGCTGCAGCCTCGCCAGCCGCGGCTTCCTCACAAATCTGCAGCTGCGTCCCTCCCCCTCCGGAGAAGGAAACGGGCAGCCTCAACAGACGTTTGTAAACTGCAGAGTACCTGGTTTCCCTACAGCTTCCTATAGCTCAGGCAGGAGAGAATCTGCCTGCAGTTCAGGGGACCTGGGTTCAACCCTCGGGTCAGGAAGATTCCCTGGAGGAGAGCAAGGCAACCCACTCCAGTATTCTTGCCTGGAGAATCCCATGGAGAGAGGAGCCTGGCGGGCTGCAGTCCACGGGGTCGCAGAGTCCGACGCGACACGGACTCACACCGCTACTGCCTGAATACCTGGAATCCTCATTAAAACCGTGGAATGAACTTCTGGGGAAAGTCGACCGGCACTAAAGACACTTACTTGGAAAGGGGGCTTTCTCTGGGAAAGAAAGAAAAAAAAAAACTTCTTTACTGTGATGGGATTGGTTTTCAAGTCCTAAATACACTTTGACCAAGTGGATTCAAAGGAAAAGCATCTCGGTGTCTGGGCCCTCAGGTTCCAGCTCCCGGCTTCTGGGGAAGGGGAGCTGTGGTGCTCCACCCAAGTGCAACAGTTCACGGCCACACTCACTGCTTCTCCACCGTTGGTGAAAAATCCTCATTTATCCAAAACTTGATTCATTCAATCTTGCCGAATTTCCATCAGATCCCAGGCTTGATGAATCCATGATTCTATGGCTACTAATAAAACACCAGGGTTCAGATAGTCCTTTACAAGATTCTTACAAAACACACAGCTAATAGCTTCATTTATCTGGCCAAGAACTGGCATAGAATATGCAGAATATGTACTTCTTCAATTATTACATTCACTTTTAATTTTCAATCTGGTTGAAAGTTATTTGTACTGCCCTTTACATGCAGATTCAGAGCGCTTTTAAAAATCTCCATGATGGCAACTTTTGACCATTTCAACTCCGAGGAAAAGAAGTGGCAAATACGGGAACTGAAATTTACATCATTACTTTTTGAAAGATTATTTTTGGGCTTATCAGTTTATTTCTCTTCAGAGGCACTGTGTGTGCCTTAAGTCATTTGAAAAACTGGTGGCATCTTCTGAAGTTATCCTCTGTCAGTTTTCCACATATTATCCAATTCTAAACACAGACCTTTAAAGAGCTGTATAGCCACTTGAGCGGAGCCTCTGTTAATAAACGTCATGTTTTTCATAATTTGACAATGCTGATGACAGATTTCATGTTGCTGACAACCTGTCACCTGCTGCAATCATGAGTTTTGTACCTGAATTTGTGACTTTCATTCACTGGTAAATCTCTGGGAACGGTCTGCCCTGAGCCAGCATGTCTGGGCGCTGGGTCACCCACAGCATGCAGCCCAGCCTCCCGGGCACTCATGGTGCCAAGGGGCCGCCATCGTGTCTTTGAAATCTCTCCTTCCAGGGAGCCTTTCCGCATTTCAGACAAAGAATATCGGCATTAACCACCTGCAGACGTGGGTTCACATTCTGGCTCTGCCTGTTAGGTGCTGATGACCTTAGATTGCAGCTTCATGCTCCCTTGGCCGTGATTCCGCCCCCTCCCCTTACACAAGCATAATGATTTATTCCCCAGGGTTGCCGTGAGTCCAGTTTGATAGCAGAGGGAAAGGGAAAGAATCCGGCTCTCAGAAGCCCCACAGACGTCAGCCTCCTTCCTTCCACTTCCTCTTAGAAACACAAGGCTTTCTAAACTCAAGGGACACTCCGGCTTTGAAGCAAAGAGACAGAGGAACATCTTAAATAGCCATGTGAAATGATTTGGAGTTATACGTTAAAAGGGCTGTTCTAACCTGAGAGCCTGTCCCCAGCTGGGGCCTGGCCCGAGGGTCCCTAACACACGACCCTTTTTGGTCGATGGTGAGGTTACTGTCAGGTCTGCCCCTGGAGCTGTGAAAGCAGTTCCTCCAGCCCTCAAACAGAAGCTCAAGCCCCCGAAGGGGAGAGCCCGTCCCCCTGGGGGTGATTCCCTCCAGAAGAACCGCAGGGTCAGGAAGGAACAGTCGCGGTGGACACCACAGCGCAAGGCGCGAGCTGGGGGGTCACACGGGCACCTCGTTCAAAGCCCACAGCCGCTCCAAGACGCAGACGCGACCGCCTTCTACGTCCGACGAAGAAACCCAGGGCCGTTCTCTGCCGCGACCAAGGCACAGCTCCGCACCGCTGCCCCTGACCGCTCGCTCTCTGACCTGCGGGCTCACTCACCGCCTCAGCCTGGCGGAGGCCTGCTTGGGTCCCCCAACGCCCCACCGCCTCTCTCTGCGGTCGGACACGCCCCGCTTCAGGGGTCAGGGACCCCGCGTGCTGGCCCCACCGCCCGCTCGGGCCAACCCCTGCAGGGCCGCGCCGATCACGGACAAGGCATGGTGTCAGCTCCGTTTCTGGTCTGCTCCGCCTGAGTCCCCGAGGGCCGACCAGGGGTACTGAGCGCTGCCCCTCAGGGTTGCTGGGAGCTCTGCCTCCTCCGCGGAGCCCTCAGGAGCTGCCGCTGGAGCAGGGCCCGCACCCCCTCCACGCCTCGTCCCCACCTCCAGGCAGCCCCCCGGGCCTCCTCTCCGGGCACAGAAAGTGCCTCGCGCCCCTGCAGAGCGGCTGCTGCAGGCCTCAGGGCAGGGCCCGAGCTCTGGCCACACAGAGCCAACAAGCCGAAACCCTTTCACACCGTCCCCTGTGGAGTCTGCAAATTCAGCACCAACGCGGCTGTAAGACTCAGCTCCCCAAGGAAATACGCCACAAGGGACCCGGGATGAGAGCCCTGGGCCCAAAGTCTCCCTCGCGGACCCCCTTCAGTGTTTCCAGGTGTGTAACAGTGAAAAAGTGTGCTTGCCAAGGGTATTTTTAACGCTACTTGGGCTTTCAGTTACTTCAACAAAGTATCAGGAGCCAGGTCTTGTGGAAGCATCAACACTAAAATCCTTACAGTAGAGGTGGCAGAAATGACAATCCAGCAGCCTGTGACGAGAGGCGACAGACAGGCACACCCAGGGAGCTGTGGGCACCGGGAAGGCAGCCACCATTCCCAGCCTGGACGCCCACAGAAGCTTCCTGAAAGTGAATGTCGCTCAGCCGCGTCCGACTCTTTGCAACGCCATGGTCTATACTTCCATGGGATTCTCCAGGCCAGAACACTGGAGCGGGGAACCTTTCCCTCCTCCAGGGGATCTTCCCAACTCAGGGATCGAACCCAGGTCTCCTGCATTGTAGGCGGTTTCTCTACCGTCTGAGCTACCAGGGAAGCCCAAGAATACTGGAGTGGGTAGCCTATCCCTTCTCCAGCGGATCTTCCCAGCCCAGGGATCGAACCCAGGTCTCCTGCATTGTGAGCGGATTCTTTACCAGCTGAACCATCACGGAAGACAACTGAAATACCTACAGCCAAAGTTACTGCATTCTCTGCTGAAGAGAAGCAATTAAAGAAATTCTATGAAAAGATATCTTTGCCAAAGAAACAATCCTATGTCCAAAAATCAGGAATGAACTTACCTGCCCCTCTGCTTCACAAAAGCATTCATCTTAGCTCCTTTTGGTAATCTCTTTATGCCTGAAATTGCTCAGGGTGGGTCTGTTTCTTAAATCATAATCCGCTTTTCCCTTACTGATGACATCCTCCTCTTCTTTCTGACTTTTCATGTCAATTATGGATTGAAGTTGTTCTCATGTTCTAATGTATGGAGATCAGAAGCTAAGTAGATTTGCCCAAAGAGGTAAATCCCAAAAAGAGTCCCACAGAAACAGCAAACTCTAACACTCCCACCCACACGGAAAGCCTTACAATAAAAAACCCAGGGCAATGATGCATTACTTAATAAAACCTTTTTTCCCCCAAATTCCAAATTTTACAACCAATTACAAGTCTACTAAGCAAAATCAATAGGTGAAATAGAAAGGAAGAGCCAGTTAAAATAGCTACTGTAAGTTACTTTTATTCTTAGACTTATTAGACCTTTATTGCTTCTTCAAAAAAAAATCATAATTTTGAAAAACAAATCAGTTCTTTATACAATTCCTCATTTCTTTTAAAAACAAGTCTCAACATCTGTCAATGGGGTCTTATTATTAGAAAAGAAACTCTCTCCATACATGTAAGTACGAGATGAAATAAGAAAATGGCTTTTGGCAGAAACCACAGAATTATCCCATTTCCTGTCTTGGTTGTAAATAACAATTTACCTAAATGGTTGAACATAAACAGCTTTCAGATGTTGACTTGGTGTCTTATACGGAAAAGAAGTGGAGCTTGCTGCTGACCCATGATGAGGTACAAGGTAATTATGTTTGAAAATGTGACGAAAGCCATAGAAGCCTTCGACATATCTCATGTCAATTAAGAAATAAGAATTTGCTCAGATAATATCTTATAAATGTTTTGGAACGCTTTTCTGGATGAAGTAGAAAAGGTCTTCCCAATGAGAATTTCTCTCTCCCTATTAAAATCATCTCAGGTTAGTCCCTACTAGCGTGATAAAATGAGTGGCCAGCGGAGCACAATAAGGGCCACGTCACTTGGTTGGAGCACAGTCCTAAGGGTACTGGCTCTTGCTCCGTGTGGACCGCTTTATTTCCACGGAAGTCACTTAGCTCTGCTTTGAACCGTGGCCGCAAGTCACAGTCGTCGTTTTTAACATGCCTGGGCGCGCTGCAGATCCGAAGGAGAGGTGGTGAATTGGAGGCCGGATCCGGACAAGTCAAACCCTGAACAAAACAGAAAGCATCCTCTCACGGCATCTAGGCTGTTACAGAGACACAGGACACCTGGGAGGCAATACGCATCAGTGGAAACAGCTGAATGGGAGGGATGCGGCCCAGAGGGATTGTTGTTCAAATGTTCTTAAATACACGCTTCTCGGCATCTTGGCGTGTGCTAAGTCGCGTCAGTCACGTCCAACTGTTCGCAACCCCATGGACTGTAGCCCGCCAAGCTCCTCTGTCCATGGGATTCTCCAGGCAAGAATACTGGAGTGGGTTGCCGTGCCCTTCTCCAAGGTGCCATCTTTAAATGAATAAACATTTTAAGACATTAAAAAAAATGCACTGCAACAGAAAAACAACTCAAAAGGCCCACTGATGGTAGGTTATCAGATTAGTATCTATACAGAATACAGAAATGCAGAAACGGGTGAAGACAGAACTAAAAATACATTCCCAGATTAAAGGAAGTTAATTTTTCTCATTGAATGAGGAAGGGTGGATTTCATTTTTAGAAACCTCCACTGTGGCTTTCTTCTTTTTGGTTGAGTTTTTCAGTTTTCTAATAAGAGAACATGGAGCCTGGAGTAGCCTCTGTCCTCCGAGCAAAGGGAAGGGGGAAAGCTCGTCACTGAGGCAGAGCCATCAACTTTACTGGTAAAGGAAATCACTTTTTCCTGCGCCAAGGGGCTCACAGGTAGCGAGTAAATTACAGCTGGCGGGCTTGGCCAGGCTGCCCCAGGCTCTGCTCCTGACACCTGCTTGTCAGTTCCAGACGCTGGAAAACCCTCTGCCCAGAAGTGTGCGTTTCTGCCTTGACTTTGGGCCACACTCCTGGATTTTGATAAAGGCAGTAGGTCCCGACTGCTGCATTCGTGATGATAAACACCACCTCTTCCACCCCAAACTAGAAAGAGGAAACAAGAGTGGTGAGGTCTGTGCATGCCGCGGCTCAGAAGCACTCAGGGAATCCTCAGAGGGTAAATCATGGTTCCTAAAAACTTGCAGAAGTCTCAATGAACTGGTTAAATGAAAAAGAGGCCAGAGGCCAGACGAAGTCAGAAATGCACCGGCGGGGAACGGGTCTTGGTTTTCGTCTGGGGGGGATCTAGCACGCAGTGCAGCCCCTCGATCCACAGAGGCTGAGTCAGTAATTCTGGGCTGGAACTTTCTAATGAACACGAAAGCAAGTGCGTTCTCTGCCTCAGACGTTCCTCTGCACCCCTCCAGGGATGGAAGTGTTAACCAGAAAACAAGCTTTGAGAACTGTGCACGCTGTCTGCTTACACATCTGAAGTGGCATAAGGTTACAGCAAAATATAAAAGGATAACTTGGAGTGAAGAAAACAGAACATCTAAAGAGACGTTAAGACAAGATGTCACCACACACCTGAAGTGAATAACTGCTGTAGTGAGATACTAAATTTGGGGGATGAAAAAGTTACAAATGGCAATTCACAGAGTTACTCATATCTACTGCCCAACAAAATGAAGCAAGCAGAAGTGCCTGCTAAGAAAAACTTTCAGAAACTAAATTCAAGACGCTACTCATCACGTGTTTCTTGCATAAAAAGCACTGGGAAATAAAGTGGAGCAATTACTTTCCTACTCAGGAAAGAGAAACCTTAAAAGTTAATCACAACTAAATGAACGTTCAAGTACGGTCTCTGGCCATGCTGCAAACAAGACACAGATCTTTCCGATGTACCCACGGTTGAACCAAATAACCAAACTCGTAGAAAACTTCATTCCTTTTTAAAAATTCCATATGATGCCCCACTAATACAGAAACTACTCATTTTTCACAGACAGTGAAAATGAAGTGTGTTAGTCACTCAGTCATGTCCGACTGTCTGTGACCCCAGGGACTGCAGCCCACCAGGCTCCTCTGTCCAAGGAATTCTCCAGGCAAGAACAGTGGAGTAGGCTGACATTTCCCTCTCCAGGTGAAAATGAAGATGGAGTCACAATTTTAGCTATGAGATTATAGTTGGCTTTCTTTTTCCAAACCTTCAATCTAAAACTTCAAAGTATATTATTAAAAAAAAAAAACGGATACAAAATTTGCTTAAATTAAAATGGAAAGTAAACTGGTGGGAGGGAGCACGCTTCTTTTTTGGTTTTGCTACTTGATCTACACATTATCAGTATTATACTACTTAAACAAATGTATCTCCAACTAATACAAATCATGACAACTATAGTTAAAATTGGTTTGATAAGTTTTACGTTTTCAAAGTTGTAGTTTAAACCAAAGAAGGGTTCATATTTGCAAAACCCCCTGGGAGGAGGGGAAAGTACTGATACAAACTAAGGGAAGCAAGAGTTCATGTCTGAGCCTTAATTAGGCTTTTTAATCACAAAAGCAATCTGGCCTGTGCCCCCATAGTGTACAAGTCACATCAGCAGGTGATTCTGAAATAACAGTCAAATTTATAAATTCCTACTTGGGCTTATAATAGTCCAAGAGGCATACCAGCCCAAAGTAAACAGGGCAACGACATACTGCTGAAGACTGTGAAAAAGGAAACACTCCAAAAATGAGACTCATCATTGCTTCCAATCATGTTTTCTTGACAGTTACTCTCTCTGGGCGAGCATCCTGCATCAGCCAAGAGTTCTAACAGAACAGCAAGGGCTGAGCAAAAGAAGCCTGCACACGAGTCTTCCTGTGCTTTGGCAAAGGGCACAATCTGCTTTGCTCTCTGCCAACAAACTTCCTAATGTGAAGAGAGTCATTTTCAATCCGTTTCCAACATTTAAACTTGTTGCTAGGATTCTGGGCCTGTTGCATTGACACAGGGTCCTCCGGCATGTGCGTGCACCAGCGTCTCTGCGGTGAGGAAACGAATGAGCGTGTCAGGCTGTCCTCACGTCGTCCCAGCCCGAGAATGCCATGCCGCAGGGCTCCTCCACCGTGAGGACACTCTCCTCCCTTTGGGGGTGACACCCAAGCCGCACCCAAAGGCTCTGAGTGGCAAAGGAAGGCAGGCGCCCCCTGCACCCCCGGTCAGAGCCGCTCTCGTCTGCCTCCTTTCATCCCGCTGGACCGAGAGCTTCTGGTGGCGGCTCAGCGAGAGTCACAGGAAACACAAAGCTTCAGCTCGCTGCCCCCGGCCCCCAGGGCAGAGCACCAAGAACTGACTGGTGCGAGTTCATGGAAACGAGGCCCCCTGATAAAAGTCACAAAGTTCTAAGCTGTCTTGCAGCCATTCATTTTAAACCTTCAGTGAGTGGGGTTTTGCGGCCAACTACCTTATCAAGGGCTTGCCAGGTGGCTCAGTGGTAGAGAATTTGCCTGTCAAGCAGGAGGTGCCAGTTTGATCCCTGGGTTGGGAACATCCCTTGGAGAAGGAAATGGCAACCCACGCCAGTACTCTGGCCTGGAAATCCCATGGACGCAGGAGCCTGGCGGGAGGATACAGTCCACAGGGCTGCAAAGAATCAGACACTACTTAGTGACTGAAGAATAACAAGCTTCTCATCAACAGAAAATGAAGGACCTTCATCCCTTCTTCCTTCCTTTCACTCCATTCCAAATACAAGAAGAAAAGCAGTGTCTGAGCTCATCCAGCAACTGGATAATCAGCTCAACATAGAAGCACACTGGCCGGATAGATTTCTAACACACGGGTCAGACACAATGCAAGGACCGCTGAAGGCCAGGGTGAATTCCGCTTCACTCACTCCTGCAGGCGGCCAGGTACCAAGCAGGACACAGCAGACGACATGGAACAAGACACAGCTTTCAACACAGAAGCTGGAAGAAACGCAGAGTGATGGGACTTCCCTGGTGGGCCAGTGGCCTAAGGCTCCACACTCCCAATGCAGCGGGCCTGCGTTTGCTCCCTGGTCAGGGAACTAGACGGCTGACCGGTGGCTCAGACAGTAGAATCTGCCTGCGGTGCAGGAGACGTGGGTTTAATCCCTGGGTCGGGAAGATCCCCTGGAGGAGGGCATGGCAACTCACTCCAGTGTTCTTGCCTGGAGAACCCCAAGGACAGAGGCTCCCGGCGAGCTACAGTCCACACGGTTGCAGAGTCGGACACGACTGAAGCGACTGAGCACGCACGCATGCAGGGAACAGGATTCCACCTCCCACAAGGGAACGGGAACGGGATTCCACATCCCACAGCTAAGAGTCTGCAGGACGCAGCAGAAGGTCCTTCAGGCCACAGCTACGACCAAAGACCCCATGAGCGCAGCTATGACCAAAGGTCCCGCAAGCCTCAACTACGACCCAGCGCAGCCACACAACTAAAAAGAAAAAGGGGACCTTTTTAAAAAAGAAAACAAACCTAAATGCAAGTACGGCAAGAGAGGTCTATGAAGCAGCCGTGATGCTCTGAATACAGAGAGGCTTCTGAGCTCACATCTACTCAGTCATGGGTCTGAACAGGGTAAAAGCGGAAAGAACTAGCAGGAAAGGACATTTCAGGTGAAACGAACGTTGTAAGAGTGGAACGTCTCTCCGGGCGTCTGTGGGGGGCAACTGGTTCGCGTAGCTGGAGTGAAGGCTGGGGAGGCGAGAGCGAGAGCTTAGGTAGAAAGATGATCTCAGGAACCACGCATGACTGTGTTCCATGATACACTAGTGTGAAATCATTCCCCTCCAACTGGCAAGAAAGAAAATACATACAACACAAAGTGAAACGAAATTGTTCACGCAGTAAATACATGTGCAGAGGCTATTCTAATACCTCGTACAGTGGTTTCACATCTTGAGCTTGGAAGATGTGAAACCTTTTTGAACAAATGATGTCCATCACGGATGAGGCTGAGCACCAAGACACCAGACACCATGGGGTCACCATGACGACCAAACACGGATTCTACACGGCCCCTCGGGAACCAGGAGGCTGGGACTCTTACCTGCCACCGGTGAGAGAAGCCTTTTTATTGGTAGGAGGGGGTGATCTATGGTAGGCCAGCCCCCACCCCCACCCCCCAGTGCCGCTGCAGTGAGGCCAGTGGAAGATCCAAGGCTCAAGCAGCATCGGGAGACGGAGACAAACAAACCCCACGGTAAGCGCAGCACGCTCCTCTCCTCCACCTTCCACTCCGTGTCGAAGGGGAAACGGTTCCTTAACCACCCGCCTTCTTTTGAGAGATGACAATGTTCTGGGGCATCACATTGACTGTCAATTAATGTGTTCACTTGGGTGGAACAGGTTTGGTCAAACGCTAGTATGGCTGTGATTGACATTTATAGTCAGTTGACTTCAAATTCAGCAGATTAGCCCTATCATGCGGATGAGCCCCAATCGGTCAGTTGAGGCCTTAAGGGCAAAGACAGGTGTCCCAAGAACAGGGAATTCAGCTTCCAGACGGCAGCGTGGAAGAGTTGACATCAGACTCAAGACATCAACTCTTCCCGAGTCTCCAGCCTGCGGCTGGCGGCTTCTACGATTTCAAAAAGGCAAGCCTGATGAACACTCAAGCCAGATCCTTAAAATCCATCTCTCATTCTCTCTCTCTGTCTCTCTCTCTTACATACATGACCTAATGGTCCTGTTCCTCTGGGTTGTTCAGTCACTAAATCACGTCGGACTCTTTGCGATCCCATGGACTGCAGTTCACCAGGCTTCCCTGTCCTCCATTATCTCCCGGACCTTGCTCAAACTCATATCCATAGAGTCAATGATACCATCCAACCATCTCATCCTCTATCATCCCCTTCTCCTCCTGCCCCCAATCCCTCCCAGCATCAGGGTTTTTTCCAATGAGTCAGTTCTTCCCATCAGGTGGCCAAAGTACTGGAGTTTCAGCTTCAGCATCATTCCCTCCAAAGAAATCCCAGGGCTGATCTCCTTCAGAATGGACTGGTTGGATCTCCTTGCAGTCCAAGGGACTCTCAAGAGTCTTCTCCAACACCACAGTTCAAAAGCATCAATTCTTCGGTGCTCAGCTTTCTTTATAGTCCAACTCTCACATCCATACATGACTCCTGGAAAAACCACAGCTTTGACTAGACAGACCTTTGTCAGCAAAGTGATGTCTCTGCTTTTTAATATGCTGTCTAGGTTTGTCAGAGCTTTTCTTCCAAGGAGCAAGCATCTTTTAATTTCATGGCTGCAGTCACCATCCACAGTGATTTTGGAGCCCCCAAAAATAAAGTCAGCCACTGTTTCCACTGTTTCCCCATCTGTTTGCCATGAAGTGATGGGACCGGATGCCATGATCTTAGTTTCTGAATGCTGAGTTTTAAGCCAGCATTTTCAGTCTCCTCTTCCACCTTCATCACGAGGCTCTCTAGTTTCTGTGCGGAACCCTCACTAACACAATCGTGGCCTCTTTCACAACCACCGGTTCCTCCCCAGCTGTGTGACAGGCCCAGCTGGCTCCTCCCACTCCAGTCTGGGATGGAACCACCTTGGCAGAGGGGCTCCAGTGGCCTCCCCCACCAGCTCATTCTAAGATGGGCCTGAGGCGCTGAGAGGCACGGGCACTCCAGCCCACCTGCAGCAGCTGAGCCACCCCGCCCTGGACCGGGGAGAGCCGGCCCTCTGGGGCTGGTGGTGGCTTTCCTTCTAGCGTGGGGTCTGGAAGAAGCCTGCGGCCCCTGGCCCAGGGCATGGTGCCTGTAAGAGCCTGTCTCGCTCACTCAGAGCACCTCCGTTCACAGGCTTCCTTTTCCCCATCGGTCACCCTGGTCATTGCTCAGCCAGTCTCCAGCCCCTCAGTTATGGGCGCAGCCTCCAGCCACCCCATCCCCAGTGATGGGGGAAGCTCCATGGACTCCAGAACAGGCCTGTTGTCGGAGCCTCACATGGTGGAGAAGCCCCTCTGACAACCCCCCCCCCAACCCAGGCCTCTCGGACATTCCCACCAGTGTGGACAGTCCAGGGAGCCACGTCTGCCGGCCTCCAGGACCTGGGAGTCTGGTCTTCACCAGGGTCCAGAACAATTGGAATGAAAGCTCCCAGTGAGCGGCCGGCATCCTGCATACGGGATACTGCCAAGGAGCCGAATGCACTGAGAGCGAGGGGCTGAAATCTGGGTGGCTGTGCACCGAGCGATGCCTGGATGGAGGGAGCAAATCCCGGCCTCCATCTCCCCTCATTACTCAGGGGCGGCCACAGGACCCCCAGGGACCTTCCCCCCTCATTACTCAGGGGCGGCCACAGGACCCCCGGGGACCTTCCCCCCTCATTACTCAGGGGCGGCCACAGGACCCCCGGGGCCTGCCTCCAACAGCCCCGTGAAAGTCTGCATGACCACCCAGTCCATCCCCCTCGCTCTGCCCTGGTGTGACCTGAGGCTCGGGACGTTTTGTCCCTGGAGACGTGGAAGGAGGCAGCACTCTTAAGAGCCCAGGTTGATTCTCCTCCACACGCAGACCCCTGACCAGCCCGACCTCCTGAGGCAAGCGCCCCTCCTCTGCGTGAGCAGACCTCCCCCATTAGAGGTCTGTGGGAGCCGGGAGGGCGCCCCACTGCAGACCCCGCCCTTTCCCCCTCCCCACACACGGGGGGGTCTGGGCAGGACAGCTCTCAAGACTGCTCCATAAGCCTCTTTTATGTGTTAGGCGAAGTGAGACGTAACTGCATCTTCCAAGGCGATTACATCTTAGTGCTACTGGGCCAGGACTTCTGGATTTAGATCTCGCTGAGGAAACAACACAAGGCTCCGAAAGAGAACTGCGACCCCAAACAGGAGCTCTCAGCGGCGGCAGCAGCGAGAGGTGCAGAGTCCCGTGGGAACTGGGGGTCGGGGGACCCCCATCTGGGGACGAGAGCCGCGGTGCCCGAGGCCACACAGCTGACCTGCATGTGCAGCTGCTTCCAGACACTTCTTCCCGGTGGTCTAAGGGTCCTTCAGCCCCAGGACGGGGCCAGCTGGTCCCACAACGACGCACGCTCCTCAGTGAACACCGTGCTCTCCTGGGTCTCGGACCCAGCCATCCTTCCCCATCCTTCAAGTCCAGCTCCAGGCCGGCCCTGCCCTCCCCTGCAGGCCGACTCTGTCTCCAGACAGCAGGGCTGGCCCCCGCGGTTGTGGACGCGGTCTGGACACCGCCTGCTCACAACTCCTCACCGTTTCCCTCCGTCTCTGGCAGAGGTGACGTGCCTTAAAGAGGTCCCGGGGGCGGCAGGGCCCAGGCTCACCCCCACCCCGACACCTCCCACCTGCAGTCCACGGGCCTGGCCTGGGCTCCTCCTCGGCCTGCAAACCTCCTCCTCCTCCTCCTCCAGCTCTGCCTAGTGTAACTCCTGTCTGTCTTCAGATTTCAAAACAATGGTCGCTTCCTGGATCTCCGGAGTTAAGCCCATCTCTCTTATGATGAACTGTCTCGGTCCCACGGACCTCGCCTGTTCGATACCTGTCATCATCATTTTATATTTATAGTCTCATTCCACGATGCGTGCCTGTCTCCCACTGGACTCTAAGCTCCTAGAGACACTAGGTAAGTGCTAGAGACTGCCCAAGTGTCCAGCTCAGGGGCAGAGATTCGGCCCTAAAGAAGAGCGCACAGGGTGATGGGCCTATGAACCTCACCGGCCCCAGGCCCCACGGAACACGGACGGCAGCGGGAGCAGCTGGGTCGTGGCCCCAAGCCCCACGGAACATGGACGGCAGCGGGAGCAGCTGGGTCGTGCCCCTCCTCACTCCCTCGGGACTCCTTCTGATCGCACTGGAGGGTCCTCAGTGTTTTCAGAAACGACACTCTCTAGACTCACTTCCCCCCCTTTCATTATCTTAAACATGATTTAAAAATACGTAACAGATACAGAAATTGCCAATACTTGATACAGTTAAAAATATTCATTCACTACATCTGGGTAAATTTAAATATTAAAGCTTTTTTGTTCTTTATGTCAAACACTTTCGTTGACTAACTACAACGTTTGAGCACAGTGCTAGGCATTAGAATATAAAGCGGAGTAACAGGTCCCCTTCCCTATATGTGATGCAGGCCTTGGAGCCTAGAATCCAGGTTCACTTGATCACTTTTATGAGAACAGGCTGGAGACACAGTTAAATCAGACTGCTCTCTACTTTCAAAGAATTCAGTCAAGAAGGCAAATAAATGATTAATTAAAAAAATTAATTTAACATAGAGTCAGACACACTGTACTTACTCAGGTATATACAGGTTGCTGGCATAGGATTTGAACCTGCCATTTTATTATCTATTCATGAACTAATAATACACAGCTTCCCCTTCTCTCAGGCCATTTTTTCATTGTCATGACTAGGATGGCCTGTTTCTTTTTTCAAAGTCTGGTAAGATATATTGCCTCAAATACTTAGATGTGTGTACATACAAACATGTACCCGTGTGATCACACACACATACATTCTTTACTTTTTACCACTAGATCCAATTATCTTTAGGAATCAAGAAGGAGATTTTAATATTTGCTCTGAGGCACTGCTTTTTGAAGCTCTTCTTCACAGTTTCTTCGGCTTAGAAAGGTCCCAGTAAATCCTTTAGGTGTTAACTGCTCCTGGTTTTATTTTTTTCCAAGCAGTTTTAATTGCTTTTGCTCTCTTCACATGTGCATTTCACTGCATGAAACTTCACAATGTCGACTGGGATCAGTAGCAGGCAATGCCAGAGGGCAGGGCGAGGGTTATGAACAGATCAGCGAGTAGATCACCCCGTTAACTCTCTGCACTGATTATTTACAATGAGCTTATTAAAATTATTATAAAGTATGAACGATTCATACTGAAGAACGATCCAACGCGGAAGGTCCTGGGAGGGCTGGATCCTAGACAACGCTGCTGCGGACAGCAGTGAGCACCCAGAGGACCCAATGCTGGTCCCAGGCACGTACCACGGGGGCACGCCCTGACCGGGCCGCTCTAGCGGAGATGGGTGCCCTGAGCGGACCCCTTCTAAAGGAGACCCCTGCGCCCTGACCGGGCCCCCTCTAACGGAGACGCGCGCCCTGAGCTGACCCCCTCTAGAGCACATCCCTACTGGCCTCGGGCTCCACCCGGAGACGAGTCAACTGGCCACACAGTTCAGAGCAAATCCCTTCCAAATACGGCGGCTTCACTCACACCCCGTCTCTTCCTCTCCTTCGGTCGACTCTTCTATTCCTTCTGGATCAACTGCTGCAAAAGGGGAAGGACCTACTCAGTCAGCACCGCTGCTGTCTACCCAAGGCCCGGGGCCTGGAGCCCGGAGCCCGGGGCCAGCCCAGGACCGCAGACCTCGGACCAGCCCTGCACCAGCACCACTCACCACGCTCGTAGCCCCGGGCTCCTCCCCACGGGAGCCGACCCTGGGCACCGGGACACAGCCGCCTCGGGAGGCCAGACGCCCGCCCAGCAAAGCCCTGGCCACCTGCTGGGGGTCCTCCGTGGGCATCCATGAGGGCAGCTCAGGCTTGCGTCCTGCCCCCTCTCTCCTGCCCAGCGGTCAGCACGTGCGCCCCCAGGGAGCTTCACCCACTCTCCACACCCTCCTCTCAGCCAAAGGCCTCACCACCCACACCAGAGAGGAGAGGCGCCGGGTGGGCACACAGACCTAGGCTCCAGTGCCCCTGCGAGGCCAGTCTGGTTGGAAACGCCACCCTGTCTGCCCTGAGGCTCCACCACCCCCGCCTGCGCTCGGACCCCGTGGCCCTCACACACCTTCAAAGGGGCGCCCTGCACCCACATCTGCAGACGTCCCCCTCCTGGTGCCGCCCCTCGGCCTAAAGCCTCCTCAAACCCCGTCCTTCTGAAAACAACGCGGACGAAAAGCGCTTCCTCCACCACCTGTCCCGCGCACCTCCACGTGGGCCGGCAGACTCTGCTCGTTCTCTGTCGCCTTCCATGCGCTCTGCGGGCACCGACACACGCCGGTGTGCTGCACAAACGCAGGAAGGAGCGGAACACGCGCAGACGTGCAGCGGAGAGGGCTCTGGATCTGATCTGAGAACACCAGCTTCCAGTCCCAGCCCTGACATCTGCGAGTGGTAGAAGCTGTCCCCAAACTTCTGCTGGCTTCACTTGTGAGAGAGAAACTTCTGCCAAGACTCCCGCTAAGGCCCCTTCCGGCATCCGCCTTCTGTGACTACAGCACCTACAGCAGGAGAGGGGTTTCTGCTGTAAATGTTAGAAGGTGACCCCAAGACAAAAGGCAGGCTCTCCCCTGAAACAAGGAGGCAGACGCTCTGATGACAAGTATTCCAGCTAGAAAACAGTTCTTTACCCGAAGAATGTTAAGCCCCTGGCACATTAACTAGCAGAAACTTCTGGTATTTTATTGACTACAGACGACTGGATTGCCTGAAGTTCTACGCTATGATGCCCAACAATCAGTCAATAAGTGAGTAGTTACTGAGACTTTGTCTAACAGTGGTCACCAGAGGGGAGGGCATGAAACGTGTTCCTACCCTCAAGAAGCTAAAAGCACAGTTGGGAAAATACAACTAAAATGTGCTTAAGAAACGGTATAAAATGGAAAGGCTTCAGAAAAGGAGCCAAGAGCAGAATCACAGTGAAGAAGGGACGGCTGGATGATGAGCGGCTTGACTCCGGGGGCGTCCAGGAAGCGCCATCAGACAGCGGTGACCCTGGAGAGGAGCTATGGGAGCTCGGCTGGCTCTGGGCTGGGGACAGCTCACGGCCGAGGAGGGTAACGGTGGGGGCTGATGTCAGAGAGGTCTGCACTGCTCCGCGAACCCGCTAGTTAAGGTGCTGTCCTTCACAGAGAGCAGAATGATCAGAGTGCTCTGCTGAAACAAAGATGTTTACGAGTTAACTAGCTTCTTGGAGAACATGATTCTTTTTAGCCAAAGAATCACGGGTCCTCAATCTGGACAGAGCGCTGGAGGGGAACACCCGGTGAGAAGTCCGGAGCGCAGGCGGGTGCAGCGCTGGCAGCCGGGTGAGGGCGAGCCCCTGGGCCGGACAGGCCGAGAGCGCGTCAGGGTGGGAGGGGTGCCTCTGCCCTGAGAGCTCTGGGCGGGGGAGGGCATGCACCGGGGGCAGAGCAGTGATGAGCGCGCACCACCAGACAGAGAAGGGGCAGCAACCCGCAGCGCCGGTGGAGGAACCAGCCATCACGCAGGAGAAGAACTACCGTGGTCAACGCGCGGACAACAGGAGGAAGAACGTTCTCGTGAGGGGCATGTCCGCAGCATAGCGCCGCGCGGAGGCCGAAGCGAGAAATAATGAGCCTGGGGCTTTCCACGACAGAAGAAAAAAGTGGCCTGGCGGGCGGTGGAAGGAACTCAGCTCGGGGAGGCAGGGAGACAGCTGGAGAAGAGAGCTCAGAAGGCACAGATATTATGATGGACGCAGAGAGGTGTGGGGCCGGGGGCAGAGGGGTGAAGAGGAGCCTGGAGCCGGTGTGGGTGAGCCGGCAGCCACAGCTCCGCGGTGAGGGCAATGCCCCCGGGCGCAGGGGGATTGCTGGAGCGCGGGGGCAGCTCCTCTCTGCAGCTAGACGGGAGGACAGGCGACATTCACGTACAGAGCCAGGGATGGCGAGGTGCCTACGAGGCTTCACGTCGAGGTCAGGCTCTGGGAGTGGAAAACGGAACGCAAGGGATGATCTAATCCAACAGAAGGAGCGCGGAGTTGCGGGGAAAGGTCTACCCAAGGCTACAGGGAACCACACACCACCTGGGGAGCTCCCAAACCATGTTTTCACCATCGCTCCTGACACAGGCATGCGTCCTGGACAGTACTAAATACTCACCCCAAACTTCCACCTTAGTTAGAGATAACAGGTGTGCCACAGAGTAAGACAAAGAGGAATGCATAACTTTAAAAGTGGAAATCTTGCAAAATTACCCACAGTGACTGCTTTTCATACCAAAAGAGTTTGGCATCACTGCCTCAGGCCATGAACTATTTTTTTCGTCTTTATAATCATCAGATCAGGAATTTAGCTCCATCATTCCAAATGTCACTGATTTCAAGTATCTGCCAATGATGCTAAAGAAAATAATGACTTAATTTCCCAACTAAATTTCAGGCAGTACATTGCGGGCGAAATTACTTTTTGTTCCTTTTGCTTCTGTTTACAATTTGCTTTATTACAGTTTTATTTTCAACATCGCACCCACACTGCCTGTGCACAAAGCACAGATATGAGAAATAAAAGGAGAAATAAAGCAGAGTATGGAAGCTGTATTGATGTGACATTTCTATAAACACTGCTTTAAAATCCAGCTTCATAATAACCTACAATTAATGGTTTATTGCTCCTTTTCAAAGCTTGGCTTCTAGTTAAAATTTTATGGTAGCTAGGCATTTAAGGAAGGGATAACTAACGGAACTTCTCAAGAAATATAAGTCCACTAAATGAAAATTATAGTTTAATACTGTACAATTAATGGATATTTTAAAGTTCACCAGGTACATTAAATGAACATGAAAAACCAACTCAAAATTTAAATATTTGCACTAATCTTTTTAACTTTACCTGATACTCGTGACCCATCATAAATAACAAAAATACTTCTGAGTCTCCTATGAAAAATACAATGATGCAGACATTCTAAGTTTATTATGTTGTATAGGAACTCCTACGGAGTTTTCAAAAGTCTGCACTAATAAATTCCTTTCTCAGACAAGTTAAATATCCACCTTGAAATTATCTGACTCACAGAAGATAAACATCCATGAAATTAGCACTAGCTCATTGAATAAGAAATTATCAAACTGTTAATGGTGGCCATCTTCCCTGGTGGCTCAGATGGTAAAGAATCCACCCGAATGCAGGAGACCCAGCTTCAATCCCTGGGTTGGGAAGAGCCCCTAAGAAAGGAAATGGCAACCCACTCCAGTAATTCAAATTGTTATTGGAGAAGGAAATGGCAATCCACTCCAGGACTATTGCCTGGAAAATCCCAGGACAGAGGAGCCTGGTAGGCTACAGTCCATGGGGTCGCAAAGAGTCGGACACAACTGAGCGACTTCACTTTCAAATTGTTATACATGGTGGCAAATAGTTGTAGATAACTTACTATGATGATTACTCTGCAATGTATATGAATACTGAGTCATTACATTGTACATCTGAAACTAACATGTCATATACCAATTACATCTCAATTTTTAAAATCAAAATATTAAATTACTGAATTGTAATTATGTGACTTGTAGCAAATGAAGTATCATATTACTACCCATTAAAAATAATTACATGAATGCTGTATACATGTGAAAAAGAGAATTTGAGGTCAAGCTCTTCCAGGGCAGTCGTCCTATTTTACATGCTTATCACACTGCTGGGTACATCACCAAACACAGAAAGGAAATTCAGAAGAAGTATCTGATTACAGTGACAGCATTTCTTTTTTTTTTTTTTACCTTTTAAAATTTCTTTTTATCAAAATTTGCTGAGGACTCCCCTGGTGGTACAGGAGATAAGAATGTACCCGCCAAGGAGGTGCATTCAATCCCTGGCCTGGGAAGACCCCACGTGCTGCCAAGCAACGGAGCCCAGGCGCCACGACCACTGAGGTCCACGTGCCTGCAGCCTGCACTCCACGCCAAGAGGAGACGCCGCAGTGAGAAGCCCTCCCACTGCACCTGGAGGGCACCTCCCCGTGCTCACTGCAGTCAGAGAAAGCCAGCAAGCAGCAACCAAAATAAAAATAAATCAAAATTCATTAAGTTAAAAATCTGCTAAAGTAACTCGTGTTTATTGTAAGATTATAATAATCCAAAATTATAGTAATACACGAAGTCACCCAGGTTCTACCCTTGGCTCACAGGTAAGTTAACTATTTCATACGTATTTATTGGAAAATATTTTGACGCTTACAAGTATGTATGTGTGTAAATGTGTACATATATATCCCATTCTTTACAAAAATGCGGTTATACTATACATAGTGTTTTGCAACTTCTTTCATTCACTTAAAAATGCATCTTTGACATTTTTTATGTCATTATCCATTAAGCTCCCCTCTCTTTTTTGAGGCTTGTATAGTACGCCCTTCCTTGGATAAAAGACAATCTATTTGGCCAGTTGGGCTTCCCAGGTAGCACTAGTGGTAAAGAATCCACCTGCCAGTGCAGGAGACGTAAGACTCGGGTTCAATCCCTGGGTCGGAAAGATCCCCTGGAGGAGGGCGTGGCAACCCACTCCAGTGTTCTTGCCTGGAGAATCCCATGGACAGAGGAGCCTGGCGAGCAGCAGCCCATAGGGTCACAAAGAGGTGGACAGGAAGTGACTGAGCATGCAGGTACATACTGATGGATGTTAGGATGTTTTTCTTCAGATTTTTTCACTCTTATAAACAGTGCAATCTTTTAGTACTTTTATAAAAGCTGCTGCAGAACTAATTCATAGCAGAGAACTTTTTGAGTCAAGGACTAGAAATACTCAGGATGTTAACAGATGTTGAACTGGCCATCACAAGTTGCCTACCACCGCACCCAACAGCAGATTGGGACACCTATTCCCCGCCTGCATTCACCAACACAAAATGCATCAGTCTTTCTACTCTGCCCACTTGATACTATTTTAAACTTCATGGAGTATATTTTAGATTAAATCTGCCATAATCATTTAAAGCACTTCTGGCTTTATAACTAGGCATTTCACTATTAAATTTTAGCACTCACCGGATCCTGGGTTACATACGTTCTAGACAAAAGTAATTATGTGACAAAAGATGCTTCCAAAGGTACATATCTTATTATTACATAAATCATCATTGGAAAATTTTTGAAAAAACAAACATAAAGAATAAAATGAAATGATATCATCATTTAAGAGACAAAGCTTTTATTCTAGGCATGTATTTAATGCACCTGTACTGTTTTTCTTAAAAGGTGATCATAACATATACTATTTTATATGTTGATTTATTAAATTAACAGGAATAATAACCCCATAATCTTAAAAAATGTTTCCACTACCTCTTTTTTGGGGTTAATTTATCTTTAATTGGAGGATAATTTACAGTATTATGTTGGTCTCTGCCATACATCAACATGAATCAGCCATAGGTATGCATATGTCCCCTCCTTTTTAAAATTAAACTAATTTCTACTTTTTATTGGAGTAACATTGATTACAATTCTGTATGGGTTGTAGGTACACAGAATCTTTTTCAGTCACACATACACATGTATCTATTCACCTTTGGATACTTTTCCCAAATAGGTTATTACAGACTGTTGATAGACTTCCCTTGGTATACATAGGGTCCTTGTTGATTATCTACTTAATAGTCTTTTAAAGAATATGATTTTAAAAGCTCACATAATAGGTCTTAAATTATTTAACAGTTACCATTGGATTTTTATTTCTGATTTTTCATTATTATAAATTATGTAGAAAAATTTACTAGACTACACCTCTGAGTATTCTGTGAGGTTAGAGAGATTCCTAAGAGAGCTGGAACAGATTCTTTGTCTTAAGATGATGAACAATGTTTCTGTGCCATTAACTCCTTAGGTTGTCTTCGTGTGGAGACCCAGCCCCATCTATGTAGGTGATGACTCACTTCCTTAGCATAAGGCAGGCACCACGGCTGGGCTGAGATTATGTTTATAAATGTGTCCATTTTTATTTTTGCAAAATTGTTCATAACTTTGAATACTAGTATATTTGATTCCAAAGTAGTAATCATGGAAAGACTTTTACCATAGTTTTCTCAGAAACCATCAATCAAGGACAGAAAACTAGGGACAAGAGCATCTGAATAAACATTTACAAGTGTTGGTCTTTATTATCTTCACAGAAATGATTCTGAATTAGACCACAAAGGAGCACTCAAAACCATTCTCAACACAGAAAACATCCAGGCCAAATGATCTTACAGAATTTGTATAACCAAAAGAATCCTATACATGTAGAAATTCTAAAACATGCTTGCAAACAACCTCCAGGTTAGAGGGAAAAAATCAAAACAGTACTGCTTAAAAACGAACCATAAAACCATCAAGCTGCTGGAAAAGTAATACTAGGAAAATTTTGTCTTAACTCCCTGTTTAGAAAATAAGAATAATAAAAATAAGTGGCCAAAACAGGCATGTGAAAAGATGCTCCACATTGCTAATTACTAGAGAAATGCAGAACAAACTCCAGTGAGGCACCCCTCACACCAGTCAGAATGGCAGCATCAAAAGTCTACAAACAGTAAATGCTGTAGAGGGTGTGGAGGAAAGGGGACCTTCCCACACTGTTGGTAGGAACGTAAATTGGTGCACTGAGTATAGAGAACAGTATGGAAGTTCCCTAAAAAATAAAAATAGAGCCACCATATGACCCTGCAATCCCACTCCTGGGCATATAGCCAGAGAAAGCCCGAATTCAAAAACACACATGTTTATAGCAGCACTACTTACAGTGTCTAGGACATGGAAGCAATCTAAATGTCCATCACAGATGACTGGATAAGGGGATAAGGAAGATCTCACACACACACACACACACACACACACACACACAGGAGTGGCCACACAAAAAGTGAGACACTGCCATTCGCAGCAACATGGGTGGATCCAGAGACTGTCACACTAAGTGAAGGAAGCCAGACAGAGAAACACGAATACTGTATGATACCTCCCAAATGTGCAATCTACAAAATAATACAAGTGAACACATATACAAGAGAGAAACGAACCCACAGACACAGAAAACAAACTTATAGATAACCACACGGGAAAGGCGGAGGGACAAATTAGGAGTTTGGGATTAACAGATACACACCACTATACAGAGAACAGCTGAACAGCGAGAATTCACTGTAACACAGGGCACTATGTTCAGTATCATGTGATAAACTATAATAAAAAAGCAGAAAAGGGTGTACATATATATAAAACTTTAAAAATATATATGCATCATTTTGCTATACACCAGAAACTGATACAACACCATAAATCAACTATACTTCAGTAAAGAAGGAAGTGGCCTAAATTTTCAATCCAAAAAACTAGAGAAAGACAAACAAAATAAACGTAGGAAAGGGCAGTTAATAAAAGTGACAGAGAGGAAGAATGAGAAACCAGAATCCAAAGAAAATAAACAAAAAACAGTAGAATTGATCAGTAAGCCCCAAACTTGCTAATTTTCAAGGTCAAATTAAACAAATCTTTGTCAAAATGAGTTTTAAAAAGAAAAAGAATATAATTACTTTGAAAGGAGAGCAAATCAGTCAATCCTAAAGGAATCAACCCTGAATATTTATTAGAAGGACTGATGCGGAAGCCGAAGCTCCAATACTTTGGCCACCTGATGTGAAGAGCTGACTCATTGGAAAAGATCCTGATGCTGGGAAAGATTGCAGGCAGGAGGAGAAGGGGACGAGACAGGACGAGATGGTTGGATGGCCTCACTGACTTAACAGACATGAGTCTGAGCAAACTCTGGGAGATAGTGAAGGACAGGGAATCCTGGTGTGCTGCAGTCCGTGCAGTGGCAAAAAGTTGGACATGACTTAGTGACTGAGCAACAACTACATAACTATTATTTTTTAAATCCAGAAAAATGTAATCAATTTAATATGAATAAATTAGAAATAAATGAAAAAAACAATTTTCTAAAAAAATATAATTATTACAATTAGCTCAGAAAGAAGAAAACCATTGAGATCAATATTCTAGAAAAAAATCAAAAAGGTAGTCAAAGATCTAGCCTTTGAAAAGGAACCAAACTCAGGTCATTTTAGGTGAATTATACCAAACTTTCAAATAATAGGTAAATTTTATATTATATAAACTATTCAGGCTCTTAAGGGAAAAACAGAAGGCCACTCAGCTGCTTCTCTGAATCTAGCAGAAATTTTCTTAGATT
Source organism: Bos taurus (assembly GCF_002263795.3). Classification (NCBI taxonomy): domain Eukaryota; kingdom Metazoa; phylum Chordata; class Mammalia; order Artiodactyla; family Bovidae; genus Bos; species Bos taurus. Next base: position 153,957,288 of record NC_037328.1, on the reverse strand, counting down.
CAGGACTCTTGACACTTTGGACAGGATCATTAATTGCGGGGAGAGAGAGGGGCTGCTCCATGTACTGAATGGGTTAACATGACCCTGATACTCAAGCCAGAGGGTACCAACCCAGAACAAAAACAACAGATTGTTCACACTTATAAACAAAGGTTCAAAAGCCCTAAATAAAATACTGGTTAGTCAATTTATCAAGAACAGGCCAAATTTATTCCAGAAATACAATGGTGGTTTTGTAAGAGAAAATTCTGTGAAGATAATTACTGTATTAATAAAATACAAGAGAAAAATCATGAAATTTGTTAATTATTACAGAGAAAAGATTTGATAAAATGCAAAACACATTCATGGTAAGACTCTTAACAAACCAGAAACAGAAATTTTCCTTAGCCTGAAAAGCGGAATTTACAAAAAAATAATGGTAAACTTTTTATTTAATGATGAAATGCTGGAAGCATCCCAGTTGAAGAATATGACTTGTACTGGCCAAGGCAGCATCACAGGAAAAAGAACAATATATGCTGTTGTTATTGCTTAGTTGCTATGTCCTGTCTGAGTCTTTGTGACCCCATGAACTATAGCACAGCAGGCTCCTCTGTCCATGGGATTCCCAGGCAATAACACTGGAATGGGTTGCCATTTCCTTCTCCAGGGGATCTTGCTTACCTAGGAACTGAACCTGTGTCTTCTGTATTAGCATGCAGTTTCTTTACCAGTGAGCCACCTGGGAGCCCCCATGTAAGATATACACCAGTGAAAAAAGACACACAACAGTCTTTATCTGCAGATCTTTTAAATGTCTGCATGGAGAGGCAAGAGAACCAACCAGCAAACTATGAGATCTATGAAGATGCTAGCCAGCATGGATGCCAAATACAAGATCAAAGACAGAAATTATTATCTTTTGTGTACATTAGCAAATCAATTAGAAAGACTTAGAAATAAGCCCATGTGAAAATGCCTGACATACAAGACTGTTGTGAAGAAAATAAAACGTTACTAAAGGATATAGAGAATTAAAACAGAGACGTAGCTTGTCCCTGGGTGGGAAGACTCAATAGTACAGAGACTTTGAAAGTGAGAGTCTCTCAGTCATGTCCAACTCTTCAACCCCATGGACTATACAGTTCATGGGATTCTCCAGGCCAGAATACTGGAGTGGGTAGCCGTTCCTTTCTCCAGGGAATCTTCCCAACCCAGGGATTGAACCCAGGTCTCCCGCATTGCAGGCGGATTCTTCACCAGCTGAGCCACCAGGGAAACCCATAGAGACTTTAACTTTCCCCCAAATTATTTATAAATTTAATAAAATCCTTAAAAAAATACCAAATGGAATTTACAAGAAATCTGACATGCTGATACAAATAATTAAAGCAAATGAATAAACATACAAGATAGTTGAGGCAATCTTTTTTTTTTTTAATGTTAAGAAAAATATGAAATGCTTCACAGATTTGCATGTCATCTTTGCTCAGGGACCATGCTAATCTTCTCTGTATCATTCCAACCTTAGAATATGTGCTACCAAAGCAAGCACAAGGCAATCTTAAAAAGAAAGAACACGTCTTACCCTACTACTATACACACACACACACACACACACACACACACACACATATATAACCCATTGTGAATACATAGTGATTAAAACAGCACGATACTGGTGCAGGAATTGATGACCAGATTCATACACAAGAACATATACTTGAGAGACAATCTGATGAATACAAGGGAATTCAAAATATAATAAAAGTGGCATTCTAAATCATGGAAAGAGGATTAACTACTCAACAAACAGTGCTGTAATAACTGGTTTTCCATTTGCAAAAAGCACAAAATAAAAAATAATAAGTTTCTTCTTAACACAAGTGACACACACACAGATTCCAGAGTAATTAAAGGCTTGAACCCAAAGTAACGTATCAGCAGGACTAACTAGATAATCTGGGGGTCCAGCGCAAAACAGAAACGCAAGGCTTTCAAAGATGGCAACAGCTGAGAATCAGGTGACGTGCCCTCTGGAATCCTAAGTATGCAGCCTTTTGTAACTGGCTTCTTTCACTTAACATATAATGTTTTCAATGTTCATCTACATATAGCATGTACCACTACTTCATGTTTTTTTTCATTGTTAAGCAACACTCCATGGTATGGATGAATCCATTTTATTTATCCATTCATCTACTAATGAATATTTGGGTTGTTTTCACTTTTTGAGTATTATGAATAACGCTGCTATGAACATTCATGTATGAGTCAAAATGCTTTTTTTAAAAAATTAATATTTTATTTCTTTATTTTCTTTTTTCTTTTTTTCTTTCTGTGTCTCGCTGCACGACACACAGGATCTTAGTTCCCCAACCAGGGACTGAGCCTGTGCATTCTGTATTGGAAGCAGTGAGTGTTAACCACCGGACTGCCAGGGAAGGCCCAAAATGCTTCTATTTTTATAAAAAAAAAAAAAAAGGCTGAAAATTTTATATAAATGCATGCTGGATGATTTAGAAAGCAGGACAATTAAAGTACATGTTTTTCTTTATTCATCCAAACAAGTAATCCTTAATGAATCAAATGAGCCATTTCAAAAACAATAATGAACAGGAAACAATCATTGGTATCATACTAACCATAATTGGCTTTCATATTAACCTTCTCTTAAACGCTAAATTTTAAGAAATGAATTTTTCTAACTGGAGAAATACCCTTGACTGGCAATTAATTTACTGATTAGAATTTTCCGATGAGAACGGAGTGAAAGGGCTCTCCAACAGTAGCGGGGCGGGGGTCTGGAGGCTGTTTAAATCTTTCCAATCACAGCAGTAATGGAACATTTTGGTGGCAAAGATGCTTCACACTTTAAGTGGGAGTGAATTTTTGTAATAATTATTTGGAATGATAAAATAAAAGGAGTCAAGACTACTGAAAAGCAGAGGATACTGTGCTTTTTAAAGCACTTCTTCCCCATGGATGCACTGAATTGCCCTTCCAAAGGACAGAGGCACCAGACAGGTGAGATGAGGCCATCGGAAGACTTTGCAGGCGGCCCCTGCCTCCTGCCTGGCTCAGTACAAGCTGTTACGCCGTCAGCCTCACTTGCTCTGTGCGCTTCCAGAGACAAAGGCGCCATCCCTTCTTCTAAGGAGCTCACTGGTAAGCGGTCCATTCCCGTGAAGGTGACTGTTTCAGGAAAACTTTATTTGCTGCTATTCTAGCAATTTTGTCTGAGCTCCCACTGCAAACAAGGGTGACTGGTAAGAAAAAATCTTGAATCTTACGTTCATTCACTTACTCCTCCTATGTGGGGAAAAAATATAAAAGAAAGACTACCTGATTATTATCTGATTAAGAGGCAGAAGGGGAAAAAAAAACCCTATTAATCCTTTTTTAAGAGTTATAGCCTAAGAAGAAATGTGAAATCCATTTACCTACGACAGGACTGATTACCTATTCGGGCTCTTCGGTGAGCCGTAGAGAGGACTACAGAATCCAAGGGAAACGGCCACCCCAGTCCCCACTTAGATGCAAGATGAGCAACATGTTACGCCCGGAGCTTCCGGGGAAGTCATCTGTCTGCAGCTCCTCATCCATTCTCTCCCAAGGTACACAGTGCTTAGGATCTCAGAGTGACCCAGACAGGCCTATCTGACCCTCGGCGTGGCTAAAATACTGTATGCAGGCCACACAAACGCTGCGGAGGGTCTTTCCCAGTGGCTCAGGGGCTAAGATCCCCACACCCGCAGTGCAGGGGGTCCCTGATTTAGAGCACTAGACCCTGCGTGTGGCAACGGAGACCCGGCACAGCCCGACAGATAAAGAAAACTTTTCAACTGGGCAAAGCGCGCTGAAATCCATGAAGTAAACCAAACAGAAATAAACTGAATTCATTTTTAAAAAATAAGATTTTAGCTTTTTCTTTGCTCTTCTTCCTCAATCAAGGGCAGGTAGAGAGGAGCGAGGTCCAGACACCCCCAGCTGGGCCACCCCAGGCCCCTGGGACCCGAGAGCCAGGAAGCCGGGGCTGGCACAGGGCTCAGGGCCGCCTCCACTCCGCTCCCCACGTCCTGCCACTCCAGGCCCCACTTAGAAGCCAGACGAGCAACATTTGGCACCCGGAGCTTCCGGGGAAGATCTCCTACTTCACCCTCTGCCCAAACCCTGCTGCATCCCGGCCTCGCTCTCCATCACTCCATCCCCCCAGAGGCCCCTCTGCTTGCAGGGGTCCTGACCTGCAGGGGGTCCCTGCTCCCCGGGGATGCCCACTGCCAACCAAGGGGTCCAGGGTGAGGGCAGGAGGGAGCAGGATGCGGGGGCGGAAACAGTCAGGGTCAGAAAGGCCCCTCCCACGCAGGAAGCCGGACCACGCGCCCAGCGTGCAAGGCTGTGGTCGGGGCCGGAAAGCCTTCGTCTGTGTGAGCGCTCTGATGCACGCAGCTGTTCAGCAACTGTGTGCCCGGGAGGCCCCGCTGGGCACCCTGACCCAGGACTGAGGAGCTCTTCTCGGTGCCCACAGTTACAACCTCTGAGTGGTGAACCCAGGAGATGTTCAACAACCACAGCACAATACTTAAAAATATGAGCCCACTACACAGCAGTGAGATGATTATGAGTATGATGGAGAAAAATAAAACAAGACAGGGGAACAGGAGGCCACAGGTAGGGGACAGACAAATGCTGGTAAGAGCCTCACTGAGAAGAAGGTGTCTGAGCCAAGACTTGAAGGAGGTGCGGCTGTGCACCCGGACGTCTGCAAGAGGGGTGCTCCAGGCCGAGGGGAGCACAGCCGTGCCTGCGGCAGGAGCAGCAGGGGCTGGGAGCACAGGGTGCTGAGGAGATGGAGCTGGAGAATCGCTGGAGGAAAGGCTGGTCCAGATCACTGCTGGACCACATTGTGGATTTGAGCTCTGATTCTGCATTCAGTTCAGTTCAGTCGCTCAGTCGTGTAAGACTCTTTGTGACCCCATGGACTGTAGCACGCCAGGCCTCCCTGTCCATCACCAAATCCCAGAGTTTACTCAAACTCATGTCCATCAAGTCGGTGATGCCATCCAGCCATGCTCTGTCGTTCCCTTCTCCTCCTGCCCCCAATCCCTCCCAGCATCAGAGTCTTTTCAAATGAGTCAGTTCTTCCCGTCAGGTGGCCAAAGTACTGGAGTTTCAGCTTCAGCATCAGTCCTTCCAATGAACACCCAGGACTGATCTCCTTTAAGATGGACTGGTTGGATCTCCTTGCAATCCAAGGGACTCTCAAGAGTCTTCTCCAACACCACAGTTCAAAGGCATCAATTCTTCGGCACTCAGCTTTCTTTATAGTCCAGCTCTCAAATCCATACATGACCACTGGAGAAACCAGAGCTTTGACATGATTCTGCATGAGCTGAACGTAAGGGAAATGAGTGCTGGGGTGTGCCTGACCACACCCTCCGGCTGCTGGGACAAGCCAGGCTGGAGACGTGCGGGCTGGGACCCAGGTGAAGGCAGTGACGGGGACAAGTGGTCAGAGGCCGACGTGCTCTGGAGGGGCGCGGGGAGCGGGGTTCTCTAATGGACTGAGTGGGGGACGCAGGAGGAGAGCTGCTGCGTGGGTTTGCCTGGACCACCGTAACAAGCGCTGCAGCCTGCGGCTCAGACACCACCGATTCCTTTTCTCACGGCTCAGGGAGCTGGCAGGCTGAGGCCGAGGTGCTGACCTGTGGCCTCCCTCCTTGTCCTCGGGACACCGTGTGCCCTCTCTGCTGTCACGTGGGCTCCCCTCATGGGGACAGCAGTCCTACTGAAATTGGAGCCCATAGCAATCACCTCACTTAACCTTAACCAGCTCTTTTAAAACCCTACCTCCAAACACAGTCACAGTCTAAGGCATGGGGGGCTTAAGACTTCAACAAACCTATTTTGTGTTGTTCAGTCACTCGGTCGTGTCTGACTCTTTGTGACCCTGTGGACCAGGGCACGCCAGGCTTCCCTGTCCTTCACCGTCGCCCAGAGTTTGCTCAGACTCATGTCTACTGAGTCGGTGATGCCATCCAACCATGCCTGTTTTGGGTAGACACACGTGGTGTCGAGGGCACCAAGGTTTTCGGCCGGATCACCGAAGCGCCACCTGAGCCCACTACTGGAAGACACTGAGAGGCGGGCATGAGCAGTGGACATCCGCCTGGACGGCGACCTTCGTAGGAAGGACGGCTAACGTGAACGGGTGCTCAGCACGCGTGAGGCACCACACTAAGCACTCTGCGCTCACTACTTCGCTGAGCCCTCACTGAAGCCCTGTAATGCCAGGATTACCATCCCCACTCACAAATCAGGAAGCCAAGCCCTGACAAGGCGACAGGACGGGCACCAAGTCACTCAGATAGCACGGTGAATAAAAGGGGTTTGGGTTCCAGCACCCTGAGTGCAGCAGGCGTGCCCCTGACCGCTGTCTGCACTCGTCTGCCACAGAAAGCCACATGGGATGGCAGGAAACCATCGATATGATCAAAACCAACCTGAGTATGGCAAGAGTTCAACAAGCTCCGCTCCACACTGGAGAAGCACCCACAGATCCAAAAGGCGGCTGAGCCTGCTGTCCCATCCAAGCTCCCCAGAAGAGACTTTAATTCAAACATTCTCTATTTTATAATGCTAAAAATAGTGGGAACAACATAAATGTAGCTGGTTAGAAAATTATGTTATAATCTTACAATAAAACACTATGCAACCATTAAACAATGATGAGCTACACACCAATTACATGGACAGGTGTGTGTGTGTGTGTGCGCGTGCGTGTATGCGTGCACTCAGTCACTCAGTCAAGTCCGACTCTTTGCAACTGACTCTTTGCTCATGGACTGTAGCATGTCAGGCTCCTCGACCCATGGGATTCTCCAGGCAAAAAAACTGGAGTGGGTTGCATTTCCTTCTCCAGGGAATCTTCCCAACCCAGGGACGGAACCCACAACTCCTACATCTCCTGCACTGACAGGCATTTTCTCACTGCTGGGCCACCTGGGAAGCCCACGTATCTGTGCTACATGGGTTTGTTTTTTTAATTAATATATAAAAACATAGATGAATACACAAAAAAAAGAGATAGTAAGAAACTGGGTTATTTTCACTTTCTTTAGTAAATCTCTCTACTGTGATTTTTTCTATAGTAAATACGCATTGTTTGTAAAATCAGGAAAACAGCAATGCTATTAGTATCAGCAACTGAGAATAAATCTTTACCTACAATGCTGTTCAACCTTCCCCCAAGCTCAAGGGCTCTCAGTACAGGCTGACATCCTCGCCTCCCAGGAATCACTTCTCTTGGGCAGCTCTGACAACCCCCAGAGCAACCCCCAGGGGCGACTTGGCACAGGAGGCATCTGACAGCTGGCACAGAGGATGAGCCCGCTCACAGTTTCCCACTCACTCAGACTCAGAGAATCAACTCTCCCCAAATGAAGTGTCTGACCTCAATAAGGGCAAGTGTATTACTCAGCCAGTATTTTATTAAAATATCACATGTCAAGATGGCCATTTATCAAAGTCATTCGAGGATTATAAAGAAAAGAACCAAGGATACCGTTTAAAAGGAGGCAGCGAAGGGCATGAACCGGAAATCAGGGGAAATGCTCAGGGCCAAGGCAGCCCAAAAGCCATCAGAGCCTCGTGCGCAGTGCGCACTGGCCGGCACTCCATCTCTGAGCTCATCCTTCTGTGCACACGCCCGGGAAGCGCCATGACGACCAAGGTAGGAAGGCGCGCCGGCCCAGGACCGCCGCCGTTTTTAACACGTGGCCTGCGACACTGTCACAAACTCCTCTCCCTGTCTCAAGAGGAGGCGCCCCGGTGACCTGGATTGTCATCTGATAACATCGCTCTTTCCCAAGTTCTGGGAACGCTGTTTCTTTTATTCCTTGCTTTTGAGGAGGTGGAGGGCAGGCATGGGATAAAACGGGGCAGAAAAAAAGGCAAAGGAGGAAGACAGCTGGTGAAAACAGGAGAAAGGGAAAGAGAGGGAAGTCCCTCGGTGGTGTCTGACTCCGTGCGACCCCACGGACTGAAAATAGGAGAGGAAGCAGTGAAAACACTGAAAACGAATATGGAAGTGGGGAGAAAAGGGTCCCTGAGAAAGAGAACAGGACCACCGAGCAGAGTGCAGACGGCGCGTGTTATAGCGCAGTGAGCGGGCCCTGCCGGGCCAGGAAAGCACCAGGGAAGGCGGGGGGCAGACGGAGGCCCCGGGGCCCCAGGTGGGGGACACACCCCGCTCCTGGGGCGGGCTTCCTGGTCGACCAGCGGAAACTGCACCAGGAAGACTGTGGACCCTTCCACCCGGCGGCCCTCTCCTCCTCTCACATCCCGGCCGCAGGGAAGCCCTTCCACATCCTGATGCGGTAAGAACCCCGCTTCTCTAAAGAGAGGAAAGAGCCACGTTCCCCCACGAACCACCGAGCGTCTGCTCGCAGGCATGTGTACAGGGGCCGCGGCATCTCCCCTGCGGGCTCTCACAGGAGGCTTCCCACCCAGGGGTGGACTGGTCCATGGACTGGGGGCCCAGGGTCAGTAACCTAGTCAGATTTTGGAAAGCAGCTCTTCACACAACCGTTGGTTTCATCCTGGGAACCCAGGTGCTCCACTATTTCCCATCGCCCTCACTTCTTTGAGATTCCATGTGACAAGCTTTCTATTTGACGACATACTTTGCAAAACATCACGGCTAAAAAGTTAAGAACAGGTTTGCTCTTAAAGGGACTCACAATCCACGGGGGAAGCAGAAACACAATTTCTGTGAGCCAGGTGAGCCCCGTCGCTCAGTTGCGTCCGACTCTTTGCGACCCCGTGGACTGTAGCCCACCAGGCTCCTCTGTCCATGGGATTCTCCAGGCAAGAATGCTGCAGTGGGTTGCCATGCCCTCCTCCAGGGGATCTTCACACCCAGGGACTGAAGCCGGGTCTCCTGCATGGCAGGCGGATTCTTTACTGAGTTACAGTGTGACAAGTCTGTATTTCGAACATTTTGCTGGGTTCTGAGCCAGTATTCAAAGGTGTGCCGGCCTCACCCGGAGACCTATTTTATTATAAGAACTGAATTAGGGAAACTTAGTTGCAGCCTCTGCAAAAGCAAACACGGGATGACCCAGCTGTGGGGGGGACACAGGAAGAGAGACTGTGAGAGCAGAGAGCAGACGCCTTTTGTCATAAATGTGACAAGGAGGGAAGCACACAGAGGCTGCCGCCCCGCAGAAAGGGCTGGTGTGTGGTGTGAGCAAGGCAGGCGTGCTTGAGGGCTGCAAGGAAAGCCCGTCCAGAGAAAGCCCTGGAAGGTGAGGGGAGGCCGGGGGGGACAACGGGGGCAGGAGGCGATGGTCCCGGGGGAGGGGCTCTCTCCTCCCCCGACCCCCCACCCCGAGGCTGGGGGAGGGGGCATGCCTGGGTCCTTCGCACAGGAAAGTAATCCAGATGTTCCCTCTCATTTACTGAGTCCTTTCCTACCCTCTCTGGTTTCCCTCAAATCCCGCTCACTTGGGGTTTTGCGAGTCTCAAACACAGAATTTCCTGCTTAGATAGCATGAATCCTTTTCTTTAGAGCAAAGGACTCAGGTGCCACTCACTGCCTGCAGGCCCGGGTGTACCGTCAGCTCCCCGCCGCCCTGCAGTTCCTTGTTCCTCTACAATGTCTGCGAGCAAACATTTTCCTGAGGTTTTCTGAAATATGCCACTTTGCAGGGAAGCAGGGTGGAAATCATGAAAACATCGCTCCAATGTAAACGGTCCCCGATACTCTGTGTAATGTGAATGCAATGACATCCTGGGCCTTCGTGCGTTCGGACGCTCCACCATTCTACCACCATTCTTGTCCCGCTGAGGCCTAATCCATCTTTATTGATTTCATTCCAGAAATAACTATCTTTTGATGGCTTCACTCAATTTTAACAATGCGTGGGCCTTATCTGATGGTTTTCCCATTTACTCACATGTTTATGCTTTGTCTTATTTCCTGGTGTGCACCCAACACATCAGACACTCACAGATACCTGTGGGCTGAGAGGATGCCATCTTTGAACACGGCCCCCTGGAGACCATCTCTTTGGAGGCAGTACAATGCCATCATGGAATCTGCAAAGCTAAGTCCTGGGTGCAGAGCTCAAGCCTGTGACCTTCTCTGAAATAAATTCAACCAACAGACCTCTCTAAGCATTGACAAATAAAAATCCACAGGTTAAAGATTTACATTTGTTTCTGAATCAACAGATCTAGCAACTCTGGAAGACTATAAACATTGAGAGTTTGAATCTATCCAGACTCCAACAGCCATCAGACTACTGCCCTAAAAGAAGACATGACCACAAAGAGTGTGTGACCACCCTTCACCCGACGTCCTGTCTGTACAGAGACGCACACTTCTACCATACAAGCACATATGGGCTTTGGTTGATTTTCAGGAGGCCAGAGCAGAAAGCATGGATTGGCTGTATTCCTGAAATGTCTATATTTAGACAGAGACAAAGTCAGATGATTCAAACAAACTATATAGCTAGCTAGCTAGCTACCCACAAGCTTTTTACACTGAATAAGTTAGAGACAGGGCTAATATCATCCCTCAAACGCTTGTACACACGGTCCTCACATTTCTGGATTCTTTCTCTCTAATCTTTAGAGCAATGGTGTTAGCTGTCTCCCTTTCTTGAAAGCCATAAACTGAATATAGGTCCTCAAACAGAGAATACTCATGCCTGGGTGAGACAGTAACAGAAGGAAAAGAGGGCCAGGGAGAAGGGCCTGGAAGCCATCTCCCGTTCCCCACGTTTCCTAGGAGGCATCCAGCCACGCCCGACCCTGGGGTCAGCCTCAGTAAATGCTTCTAAATGTACCTCTGCGTTACGGAACAACGAGTGCCTGTTTCTGGGGTCCAGACAGATGTGCATTCTGACAAGGGCCGATCGGAATCTGCTGGGTAGGAGAAAAAAAACGGCGAGTGCACTGTCCTCTAAAGTGGATCCCTGATCTGAGGCTGCGGTTCCCCTTCTACGGGCCAGGCCCCTGCGGCCATAGATGAAACATTAGGTCTGGAGAGAGAGGCTGAGGACGGCCAGGTCTCCTGTATTTCTTTCCAACGCTTCTTATTTTCTGTAACACCTCTTCTTCCCTCTGTTAGCAGTCATCTTTGAAGTGATCACTGAAAGTTGACTATAGTTCTAAGTCCTAATTATTATTCCATAGTCCTTTAAAATGCATTAACGGGCACCTTATGCAGTACAGCAATAGTTCACCTTATTCTAATTATCAAGAAGCTTTACAGTATCATCAAAACTTTGTTTAAAAAAGCAGATCCAAACATGATTAATTGTTTGTCCAGTATAAGCAAAGCAATGCTTTTGGCAAGAAATTTGTCATTCACTCCAGTCATGTAATGAATAAAAATACATTTAGCCATGAGTTAACATAATTGCATTATCTAGGCAGTTATGCTTGAAAGAAATACTAAAAATGATGTAAGACAAGTAAATTTTAATGTGAAACATAAAATTACACATCAATGGCCACCTTCAGACCAATTTTTCATGAAGTAATTATTGCTTTATTAAGAAAAACCCAATAGAAAACCATAACTCATTATCCAAACGTAATGCAAGTACAGCATTCCCTGTCAGAGACTGAGCCTGTGGCCCGGCTCTTCTGCTTTTTGTTTGATCCGTACGGTCCCGTCAGTGTGAATTTGAGAAGGAAGCAGCTTTAAAAATCGGCCACAGTGAGAGGGGAGCTGAAGCACGTGTGAGGAAAACGCAGGCCACCAAGCCCTGGCTGAGTGCGGACCTCGCAGCCCTTAAATCACACAGTCAGGTACGGGCTGGTTGCCGGCTTTGTCTGACTTTCCGGATTTTCCCCAGCGGGCGGACGTTTCATCTCAGTAGGTCAGCCGTCCACAGAAGGCCAGAACCTGAACACCCCACACAGCCCAGAAGGGCAGGCAGGCATTTCAGGAAAGGAGCCTCCTGCTCTCGTGATTGATGCCATGAGCACAGCAAAGAACCAAGTTTAACCACCACAGGAGCACCATGTGATTCCCACCTTCAGCCTGCGTCGAAGGACGCCTGCCTCTGATCAGCGTTTCTAGAAAACTTGCCCCCAGAGCCTCCACCCACCCCTCAGCTCATAGGCCTCGTCTGCAACATAACACATTCAGGGAGTGAACCGCAGGGCCGCGAAAGGTCACTGACGTTCCACTGAAGCTATGGAAAGGTGCCTCCCAGGACCCCCGTACTGCCCTGAAGATAACCGTTCGACTTGAAAGCACTCCATGCGAAAGGCAAACCTGTGTGCTGGCCTCTCTCACGGGGATCACAGCCCCGGAGACGCCACTCCACAAGGCTCAGGGTGATGTTCAACTGTCGGGGCTGGGGAGGGCAGGGGAGCGCTGGCATCTGGGGAGGAGGGCCCGGGGGTGCGGCTAAGCATCCCAGGAGGCAAAGGACGCCCCTCACAACAAAGACCCATCCAGCCCAACTGCCAAGGATGCTGAGTCTGGAAATCCCGAACTGCAAAGGTAAGGTGAACGGTCAGGACCGACACCTGGACCACACAGAAACCTGCACCCAAGGAGCAAAACGACGCCTCCCAACCTCAGCTCCTCCCAGCCTCTGACACCCCAGCGTCAGCAGCTACAGCCCTGCTCTGGGAACAAACACTGCTCAGCCTGCTGAAATCCATTTTCATAGTTAATATTCACAGCCTTGAAAAAAAAAAAAGACTAAATGCCCCCCACAATCTCCCTAGAGAAACAATCTTTTGTTGTTTTAGAAATGCAATTACATTTTCCATAAACTCAAGCAAAATGAAAAACACTTAACATAGTATGTTTGCTTGCTTGCTTTTCTTTTTTTTACAAGTTAGCAAAAACACAGAGAAGAGACAAACCACAGAGTTTATCAAACAGATACACATGGCACTCTGGGTGGCCTAAAGCCACGGAAGCCTACCTCGGGCCCTTGCAAAGAGCATTTACTGAGAAGCCAGGCTTCGCCAGGGAGCCAGGACCACAGGCTGAAGTGGACAACACAGCCCAGGCCAAGCAATGTCAACAGACAGTCTCATCCTCAGACTCGTCTCGAGATCTCTCCTAAACAGCCAGACCAGGACAGTGCTCTCTCTTAGGAAAAAGACCGATCAGGCTCCAGAATTTTAAAACAAAATAAATTTAAATATTTAGAATTCCATTAGGCACCTAAGTTATTTCTAAAACTTCAGAAAATGTTTGCCTTGCTGCCAAGATGATAAATGTAAGGGGCTGTGGCATTTTATTTCCAGAGACTTCTGTTGGGGTGGTGGTGGTGTTCAGTTGCTCAGTCGTGTCCGACTCTTTGCGACCCCATGAATCGCAGCACGCCAGGCCTCCCTGTCTATCACCAACTCCCGGAGTTCACTCAAGCTCACGTCCATAGAGTCAGTGATGCCATCCAACCATCTCATCCTCCATCATCCCCTTTTCCCCCTGCCTTCAGTCTTTCCCAGCATCAGAGTCTTTTCAAACGAGTCAGCTCTTCGCATCAGGTTTCAGCTTCAGCATCAGTCCTTCCAATGAATATTCAGGACTGATCTCCTTTAGGATTGACTGGCTGGATCTCCTTGCTGTCCAAGGAACTCTCAAGAGTCTTGTCCAACACTACAGTTCAAAAGCATCAGATCTCTGGTGCTCAGTCTTCTTTATGGTCCAACTCTCATATCCATACACGACTACTGCAAAAACCATAGCTTTGACTATACTATATGGACCTTTGTCGGCAAAGTGATGTCTCTGCTTTTTAACAGGCTGTCTAGGTTTGTCAAAGCTTTTCGTCCAAGGAGCAAACATCTTTTAATTTCATGGCTGCAGTCACCATCTTCAGTGATTTGGGAGACAAAGAAAATAAAATTTGCCACTTTCCAATTATTCCCTGTCTATTTGCCATGAAGTGATGGGACCAGATGCCCTGATCTTCATTTTTTGAAGGCTGGGCTTTAAGCCAGTCTTTCCTTTTTTAAGCAGTTCTGTTGAGGCTCCATTAACCCTGTGGGATAAGACTCCCCAGTCTTTGGTTACGGTCCGATTTCCTCTACCCTGGGCAAAAGAAGGGGCTGTCTCAAATGTTCTGCGTAGAAAGGAACTTATGATTGTGTAAAGATTAGAGTCACCAACCACTTGAAAAGTCATTTCGATGTTTAAATTAATGTTTCAAAGAGGAAGGAACTTTGAGCTTTCAGTGAAATGCAGGCCTCAACCACATAAACCATGAGCAATATTTACGACCTGAACTTTCCCAGAGACTGATTTCAAACGTTCTATAGTTTTTTAACCGTGTATAATATCTTAGAAATTCAAATACCTCTACATCTCATCTCTGAGACTGCCTTCCCTCACAAACTGCATAAAAATTCTTTTAGAGTAGGTGTGTGTCCTGATTTCTGGTTTTAGAAAAAATGTGTGTGTGTGGTTTTTTTTTTTTTTTACTTTTTTTTTTTTTAAACTATTGGGAACTAAAAAGGTAGATTCCTACAACACATCTTACACCAGATAAATCCTGATTAAAGATTTAAAGGTAAAAAGTGAACACAGACATGAATATTTATACAAATCCCACTACTTACATAAGCCAAGTTCAAGGACGCGCTGTCTCAACACTAAACTAAAGACAGAAAGCACAGGATTCCCGTGGTCCAGAGGATAGAACTTGGCGTTTTCACTGCCAGGTCTGGGTTCAATCCCTGGCCAGGGAACTAAGACTCCATGAGCCACACGGCCAAAAACAAACAAAAAAGAGACAGAAAGCATGAACAGAACAGTTTACTCCATTTTAGAAAAACTTTCGTCATCAACAAAACAATATAAACAAAAGTAAGCACCATAACAAACTAGCAGGATGCTCCAGCAAACCAGGGATCTACCACAGCGAATACCAGAAGAGAGGAGCTGGAGCACCTCCGTATTTACAGCACCAGAAGAAATAAAAATGGAGAGGATAGATGGTTGAAGGTAAAAATAAGCAAAAACATGAACGTGCAGCTGGTGGAAAAATAAACATGAAAACCCTTGCGTCCTGCCAGTACTCGCAGAAACACAAAGAAACCAAGAAAAGACAGCCGTTTTCTGCCAAGCAACTGCGTCCGTTCAGAAGGACGGGGACACTGCTCCTGAGGCCGAGGCTGGAGGGGACCCCAGCTTCCTCCTTGCCTGTTGGTTTTTAGTCACCGAGTCCTGTCTGACTCTCTGTGACCCCCTGGACTGGAGCCCTCCAGGTTCCTCTGTCCCTGGGGTTCTCCAAGCAAGAATACTAAACGGGGTTGCCATTTCCTCCTCCACGGGATCTTCCTGACCAGGGATCGAACCCTCATTTCCCGCATTAGCAGGCAGATTCTTTACCACTGAGCCAGCAGGGAGGCCCTCATTGCTAGCGGTCCTTGTAAACAGGCAAAGCTTTCACGGAGATAATTTGATTTTAAAATGTTGTTTCCTTTGACTCAGCAGTTCTGCTTCCAGGGTTTATCCAAGAAAAACAACGTCAGACACTGGTAAAGATGCATGTATTAAATGCACTGCTCACCATTCTAACTAAGCCACCAGGGGCTGAGTCTCAGCACGTCCTGCCCCGGCCGCCCCCTGCTGACCCCACAGTCTAACAGGCTCCCCACGCCCACCCTCCCACTTGCAGCCTCATGCAGGCCCCGCCGTGCTGCACTCACACGATGCCAACCACTCCCTAAATTCCATCTGCCCCTTTCCAGGTCAGTCTCCCTTCCCCTGGCCACTGGAAGATTTTAAAAACACGCATCGGGCAACCTCATACCCCTGGCAAAGAGCATTCCGAGGGCATCCACAGCCTGAAGTCCAAGTTCCTCAGTCCTTCAAAGAGCTGTGGCTCTCCTGACCCCTGGTGACCCCGCCAGAACACACTCTGAAGGCCTGGCGATGGGCCGGGCGGTCCCCGTGCCCATGATGTTCCCTCTCTTATCCCCACACTGCTCCACCCCTTAGCTGACCCGGCCTTCTCCAGGGCATCCTCGGGGCACAGGGCCGCGGGATCGTCCTCCAGGGACCCTCTCCCCTCCCACATTGGAGCAAGAATGCCCACTGCTCGTTCGCCTGGCAGTTGTCCGGTCACTGCGCTGATCACACTGGGTGGGAATGAAGGGTTTCCCCGCGGGCCATGTGGTCTGCAGGAAGCTTGGGACACCCTGCCCACTGCTCAGCCCTCGGAGGATACAGACGTCTCTGTGTGCCCACCAGCTCACAACTCCTTAGTCACAGCCTGAGAGCATGCGACTCTGGGCACGGGCCACCCCTGTACGTCTGGCAGACCACCTGTGTGGCTCTTGGATCTTCATCAAAGGCGAAACCCTGTAAGCTTTATCAACTGCATTTGTTGTTTTGGAACCAGAGATCCCACAAGGCTCCTGCACTTCCTTTTTCTAGGACAAAGTGCTAATCCTATCAAGAGCGTGCATTGTATAACGGGACAGTTTTCACAAACTAGGGAGAGAATTTTAAAAATAGTCCCTTCCTACTAGCACCTCTGGTGATAATCAAAGAGGAAAAGCAACGGGTGTTCCCCACGAGAAAACTGATTAAATCAAGCATCCGTCAGTGCAGCACAGGGCTGGAGTGAGAAAGTCTGCACACACACTCACTCGGAAACATCGGAAAACAGTGTGACGCGGAAAAGAGCAACGTGACGAAGGACACTAGAACAGCCTGCTGTGTTTCTAAGGAGGACACGTGTGCACACGTGCTGGCTCACACACCTAATGTCTGTCCAGGAGAACGCACCGGGGTGGGGGTGCAACCGGCCGGCAGGGGCCAGGACGGGGAAGAGGACGGTCCTCCGTGTGAGCTCCCGCTGTCTGGCTTTGGTAACTTACTTGATGTTTCAGTGATAGCTTATGCTGGATTTTATTTAAGTAGATATGGCGTTGCTCATATGTCGTTCAGTCATGTCTGAGTCTTTGCCACCCCACGGACTGCAACAGGCTCCTCTGTCCTCAACTATCTCCCGGAGCTTGCTCAAACTCATGTTGAGTCGGTGGTGCCATCCAACCATCTCATCTTCTGTCGTCCCCTTCTCCTCCCGCCTTCAATCTGGGGAACAGCGTCAGGGTCTTTTCCAGTGAGTTAGCTCTTCGCATCAGGTGGCCAAAGTATTGGAGCTTCAGGTTCAGCATCAGTCCTTCCAATGAATATTCAGGGCTGATTTTCTTTAGGATGGACTGGTTGGATCCCTGCAGTCCCAGGGACTCCGAAGTAGGTGTGAATGTCCCACAGAACTTTTCACATAAGAAGCGCAAAGGCTGACTTTCACAAGTCCCCTTTCCGCCAACAGAGCCCAGCACCCAGGGCCGGGTGTTGGCGTGTTGCGGCCGCCCTCGCTGGGTGGCTCGGAAACCCCGGGGGACGGCCACGGCCTCTCCCTGTCTGCCCAGCCCCCTCCCAGCCCTGCCCGCTGACCACCCCGGGACTGCCTCCGCCGCCGGGCAGCCTGGGGACACCCATCTCGCTGGGGCCCTGAGACGCCAGCAGGCTCTCCTCTCGGTGAGCGGTGCTGACAGCCGCCTCGGAGGAGAAACAGGTCTGAATTTGTCCGCCAAGTAGTGCTACCTACCGCTTCTGCTTTCACAGCCCATATTACAATTTTAAAAAACGAATGGGTAAACTGCTGAAAATACGAACGGAGAGACTGAAGGAAACAAGAACAGGACCTTTTCCTTGGCACACCCAAGATAGCAGGGTAAGCTGATTTCCTTCTGTTAGCATCAGGTTACAGACTCGATCTATAACTGCTAAGTTGTAGTTCATGCCTCAGATGTGTTTCTCCTACATCTTGAAGATGTGTGCAAGGGAAAAACAAGCTCTGGATTACCTGCATAAACCCCAGTGCCAACCAGGCACCATGCCATCTCTGTGTGCCCAGCATGTGGCTATGGAGAGAAGGCTCTCTCCCCACAGAGGACTGCAATGGAGAGAAAATACAGCAGAAACCCCAAGAAATACAATGATACCCCGAAGCTCCTCTTTTCTTGTCTTCACGCCAACAGGAAAATAAATTCCTCATAATCAAAACTGCTAAATTTAATTACCAAGTTTTTAGAAAGGATGCCGTTCATTCAACATCACCCAGACACGGGAGGGAGTCATGAGTATCCTGGACATTCTTAAATGAGGCATTTGTCTCTTTCAGTCGGACTTACCTCACCCAGTATGGTCATCTCTAGGTGCATCCATGTTGCTGCAGATAGCTCTACTGAGCTCTTTTATGGCCGAATAACATTCCATTATATACACACACATATACATACCTTTATAATACCTTCTTTACCGATTCATCTGTCAGTGGGCATTCAGGTTGCTTCCATGTCTTGGAAATTATAAACAGTGCTGCAGTGAACACTGGTGAATACTTTTGGATTACGGCTTTTTCCAGATTTATGCCCAGGAATGCTAGGATATACGGTATACTAGGATATGCGGTAATTCTGTTTTAAGTTTCTCAAGGAGCCCCCATACTAGTCTCCATAGAGGTTATACCAATTTCCATTACCACGATTGTCCAATAGGTATTATTAGTCTCATCTTGCAGAGAAGAAAGCTGAACCTAAAAGACACCGTAGTCCTGCCGGGTCACTCAGGCAGGAGGTGGCAACAAGACTGGAACCGGAGCACCCAGGCTCCGAGACCACCGGCTTTCTTCTACGAATGCTACTCGTGAGGTTCTCTTTTGTTCCTTAATGTCAACAAATAAATGCTAATTAAACTGTGTTTTGACAGAACTGATATCCTAACCAGGTTGTTCTATTTGCAGATATAGAAAGTCTGATTTGAACTGTTTTTATGACAGAACTGATATCCCAACCAGGTGGTTCTATCTGCAGATATAGAAAGTCTGATTTGAACTGTTTTTACAGCAGTGGAACGTTCATGTGTTTCTTTTTTTCCTAAGAGGGGCAAAAGGAGAAGAGAAAAAGAAGACTAAGAAGAGCTCAAACAAGAAATAGTCAGCATCATTCAATGGTTCCCCTTCTATTCTATGTAACTGTCTTTATATTAATTCAAGTCAATTCAATTTAGCCATGAGTTTCTGTGCTGGTGTCGTTTCTAAGCCACAAGTTTCTAAGCACCAAAAGGGTCCTAGCCCTCAAAAATCTCCTAACCTAACAGAAGAGCTAGACCTGCAAAGAAAAAATGACCAGTTTCATGCATATTAGAGTAAAATAATAAAGGGGACTCCAGAGTAAGGGAATGAATGCATCTTCTGGGAAAAGGGCTGGGGGCCGGGGGAAGGGGCAGCAAGGGCTCTGCTGAGGTCGTAACATTTGGCAAAGGAGTGAGAACCGGCCTGGAGTAAGAGAAGGCCAGGCAGAGGAATTAACGGAAGAATAAGGGCCCAACTTACCACCTGCACTGACAGAGGAAGAAGTCCAGAGACACCCCAGAACATGGGGTAATCAAACGAACACAGGAGGCAAGGTTAAAAAACAGGAGATAAATGTGGCTCCAAGGCTTCTTGCTTGGGTCATAAAAAGGATGCCATTAATAAGACAGGAATTATTACAGGAAAAGCAGACCAAAGCAGAAAATCATGAACAGTGTCTGGAACATGGTGAACTCCACGCTGTAAGAGATTTTACGAGGAATAAGGAAAGCAGCGGTTCGGGTTGAGAGGAGTGACGGGGGTCTCAGATCTGGGGAAAGCCCCTCAGGGGGTGGACAGAGGCGTCACTTTGTTTACCGCCCTCGGTTCAGTCTCCTAGACATGAATGGAGGTGAGAGGAGGGGCGTCAGAAGAGAAAACAATGACTTGTGGTGAAAGCCTGGCGTTTGGGAAAACAGTGCACTCGGGCTCTCTTATTTACAGCAGCTCTGATCAAAACAGAGCGAGATGACCCGCATAAGTCCTACTCGCACATTTGTGGGGCTGCAGATCTACAGGCAGAATAAATAACAATTAGGAGGCTTTCAAACACAGCTGTCCCCAGCGCTGTGGAGGGGGAGGCCGCCGCCGCCTCCCAGCCACGGGCATCAGGCACGGCAAACGCGCCAGAAAATCAGGGTGTGCCAGCTACTCGGGAGAGCTTGCCCGCCTGCAAAATAAGCGAGACAAAAATGAGCACCCAGGAGACTGCTTCCCCAGGTTAAACGGGGAATTCATCAAAGGCATCCTCTATCCCACAGGACCTTTTAGACTAGAGGAAAAGGGGATAAACCAGGGGCAGGACCTCAGAAGGGCCTGTTCTGGGTTCTGGAAGGGCAGACACTCCAGGAGGCACATTCCAGCTGGGAGAAGGCGGGCTGAGCTAAGGGTCAGGTGACTCCTCCAGTTCTCGGGCGTGTGACCTCCCGGGAGGCACCCCCACCGCAAAGGGAGGCCTCGGGACGGTCCACGTGGGGCAACCGCAGGCCCCCGGGAGGGTCCCGGCCCGTGCAGGGCATGGAGCCGCCTCGCTCCTTAGGGACTCAGCAGGGCGCACCCCGGGATGCTCTAGACGCTCTTGTGTTGGGGAGGAGAGAATGTTCTCCACTCTTTAGGTTTTGGGAGAACCACACCTCTTCAGTCCAAGATTCAGGGGTGGTGAGAACTCCTGCCTAGGACGGGGGGCCCCCAGAGGGAGGAAGGGCCTGCTGCCCCTGGTCAGAAAACACGCACCGTCCTTGCGAGGGAGAGGAAACGGCGGCGGAAAAGTCCTTCCCGTGCACGGAGGCACCAGAAGGACACAGCGGATGGCCGCCACATGACACGGTCAGACCTGGGTGGCTCTTTTCTCTTGGAGGCTCTTTTCTCGTGTTAGGCAAAACTAGACGTGAGTCTGCCCCCCACGTGTGTGAGGACTTTACCAGGGCGCTCTGATCCCTGCTGTCTTCTTAGGAGCCCTCTCTGCATTTGGAAAGGCTCTCCGTGTGGGCAGTAAACCGGTGATTTTTAGGAACCTACACACCTTATAAAGCAGAGACATTACTTTGTCGACAAAGGTCCATCTAGTCAAGGCTACGGTTTTTCCAGTGATCATGTATGGATGTTAGAGTTGGACTATAAAGAAAGCTGAGCATAGAAGAACTGATGCTTTTGAACTGTGGTGTTGGAGAAGACTCTTGAGAGTCCCTTGGACTGCAAGGAGGTCAAACCAGTTCATCCTAAAGGAAATCAGTCCTGAGTGTTCATTGGAAGGACTGGTGTTGAAGCTGAAACTCCAATACTTTGGCCACCTGATGCGAAGAACTGACTCATTTGAAAAGACCCTGATGCTGGGAAAGATTGAGGGCAGGAGGAGAAGGGGACGACAGAGGATGAGAGGGTTGGATGGCCTCACGGACTCACTGGACATGAGTTTGAGTAAACTCCGGGAGTTGGTGATGGACAGGGAGGCCTGGAGGGCTGCAGTTCATGGGGTCACAAAGAGTCAGACACGACTGAGGGCCTGGACTGAGCTGACTGACATACCTCACCCTCAGCTCCATCTGTATGCCCCAAGGCGAGTCCTGACAAAGAACTCCAAACCCCAGCATTTAAATATGCTCAAGCCTCTCCCATTTTTTTTTTTTTTAAGACTGACCTCACAATCCATCTCTCTGGACACAACCCCCCAAACCACTCACCACTAACCTTGAGAAATTTTCCGAACTCGAGTCTCTACTTTTCCAACTCCCACTCCCCCTCAAAATATCACCTGATGAAATGGGCTCCAGGGTACTGGACACGGCGGGTCCCATGGTTGGGGGCGGGGGGAGGATAACCGCTTACAGAATTTTGCTGCTTGCCGTCCAACCTCAACCTGAATCAGCCACAGGTGCACACGCGGCCCCTCCCGCGTGAGCCTCCGCCCCCTCTGCCTCCCACCCCTCCAGGCTGACACTGAGTGCCCGCCGCCCTGGGGGCACAGACCTTCCACGGGGTGGACCTGATCTAGTCTGAGGCTGACAGATCTGTCTCCCTGTCTCCCCCACCCTCCTCTCAGCTGCCTTTGGGGCTGCTCCTGGTGCGGTCCCCTTACACGTGGATGCCCCCTGGAGCTCCAGCCTGGGCTCCCGTCCCGGGAGCCCTCACCCGTTCCTGGCCTGTTACTACACAGGGGAATCACCGCCCGTGCGTCCAAGCCAGGCTGCTGACTGGCCTCCCTGACGGGTCCTCTGGCACCGCCACCGACGCTCAGGCTCGGGGCGGCCTCGGGGGCCTCAGGGCCCCCCGAACCTGCATTAGGCCCCTTCCTGTGTGCTGCCGGCATCCCGCAGGGCCTCCTTCCTCGCCCCGACCACCCGCGCCCCAGGTCTCCGGCAGCCTGTCCAGAGGACTGGCACTACCCCCCAGGCCTCGCGCTGGGCGAGTGCTCACTCAGCGATCGTGCCGTTAACTATCACCGAGCCCTTGGCGCCTCTGGCCAGGCAGGCATCCTCCCTGGGCCTCAGTGTCCCCACCTGGAAAATGGAAGCAATGAATCAGGGGCACAGCGGGGTGTCACTTCCTGCAAGCTGCCCTCTGAAAAGTTCCTATAGGCAAAGGAGCCGAGACCTGCAGTGTATCCCCCAGGCTGGCATTAGACAGCATGCTGACAGCTCTCCCATCTTCCTTTGTTTAAACGAGGGTCTCCAAACTCATCTGATCGCAGAAGCTTCTCCTGGGATGTCTCAGCCCCTGCAGACTCAGTGGTGCTCCAGGGAGTACTCACCATGGCACACACTGATGTGTGACTCTCAGTCGCCCCCAGACGACATCTGGCAAAGCTGGAGACAGCTTTAGCTGTCAGTAAAGGGGGGAGGAGAGTGACCCCTGACATCTCGGGGTAGAGACTAGGGACATGGCTCAGCAGCCCCCAAGGCACAGGGCGCCCCCATCAAAGACCTACCAGCCCCAGATGTTTGCGATGCCCGGGCTGAGGACTCCTGTGCCAAGCGGCTCTCTGTTACCAAGGCCCCTTCCAGCTCTGAACCTGCTAATGCTACAGAGTCGCAGAAACATACCTCAGCACTTCAGATGGAGACAACGGGCCATCCTGCACACAGCCTGGGCGAAGAGGCATTCAGACCGACAGACAGGGCGTTATCGGAATGTTTGCCAACCGCTGTTGCTACTTTCATTTTTGTTTTCAACTGTTTATTTCATATGTTTATAGCTTTTGCATTTTGTCAATATTTTATTTACACTGTACACGAGCGTTACATGATGTGGCAATAACTGAAAAAAAAAATCACTTTGGTTACTTACAAGTAGAGCAAAACCAAAGAGAAATGTGACTGCTGACAACCTATTGTGCAAATGTCTTGCAAACATTCTGTGAAGGACTCACCCTGTTCTTTCTTAAAGAATAACTAAGTGGTGCAAAAAGGAGGGATGATTTCAATATTTCATTTTAGTATAAAAATAAATTTCTCTGAGTCTAAACTTCATTTGCTTCAAGAAAGAAGGAAAGGAAAAAAAACTGCTTTAATTTTACATACATTGAAGGGTAAGATGAATATTAATTACCAAAAAGCAATTTCATTTAAGTTGTCCCCCCCCCAATCTCCTCTCACCTTAGAAAGTTTTTGAGTATAACTTGTTTGCTAGAATGAAAATATGATCATGATAGTAAAGCAAGATTCATCTCCAAGTAGTGTCAGGAATGTGTTTTTATTTACCTTATTCTTCTAAAGAAAGTCTTTGCAGTTAAATAATGATACAGCAGTAATAATAAGGTTAACAATGGTCAACATTCATTGAGAACCTGGGAAGTGTCAGGCAAGTGTTTTTCACACATGATCTCATTCTAAGACTTATAGGCAGTAGGGACTCTTATTGATCCCATTGTACAGAGGAGGAAACTGAGGTTCACAAAAGGGAATCAGTCCCCAGAGTGACACTGCTAGGAACCTAAGAGCAGAGCTAGACTTCACCTGTCTGATTCTAGAGTATTTGGTTTTATGAGAAACAGGCCTCGTTCTGTTTGCTTGTGAGCAATCTAAAGCCACTCGTGCAGAAATGCCAGCACCAGGCTTCCCTGGTGGGCCGGTGGCTGACTCCACACTCCCGATGCAGGAGGCCCAGGTTCGACCCCTGGTCAGGGAACCAGACCCCACATGCTGCAATGAAGACTGAAGATCTCACGTGCTGCAGCTGAGACCCGGTGCAGCCAAATAAATTAATAACTATTTAAATATTGAGAAAAGAAATACTAGTCATCATGAAGGATCAGCAAAAGATTCCATTCTCACGGGCATGGCAGTAACCTTTAAATGTCCTGGAAGAGGGTGATCAAAAGAAAATAATTTTAACTGTTTTTATGCAGACACGCTCCCTATAAATTGTTAGCACTTGGAATGTTTAGTTCATAGAACTGAGAGCGAGTATGGCGAACTCCTTTGTTTTGTGAACTTGAAACGGTGACTGGAAAGCAGACTGGACTGCTTCACAAAACATCGGGTGGATCCTCAAAAAAGTAAACATACAGTGACAGTCTGACCCATCAATTCCACATCTAGGTGTGCAGCCAAAGAGAAATGAAAATGACGGTCCACACAAAAAAGACTGCACACAAGTGTCATAGCAGCATCACTCATAATAGCCAAGACAGGAAAAGAACCCACATGTCCATCAAGTAGCAGTGGACAAAGTGTGACAGACCCACACAACAGAAGATTATCCAGCCGTAAAACAGATCATGAAGTGTTGGTACCACTTGCTGTAACGTGGAGGGACCTGGAAAACACTCTGTGATTAAGTAAAAAAAAAAAAAAGCCAGTTGCAAACGACCACATGTCATATGATTCCACTTATATGAGTAGTCCAGAAGAGGCAAGTTCAAAGAGACGGGAAGTAAACCAGCAGTTGCCAGGGCCAGTAGTGGCTACTGACAAGCAGGGTGTTTCTCTTTCTGGATGTGAAAATGTTCTGGAATGAGGTAGCGCTGATGGTTGCACATCTGTGAATATACTAAGAACCAATAAACTGTAGACTGTAAAGGGGTGAAATTACGTGAATCACGACCCAATAAGAAAAAAACACATTGGATAATTGCAATAAACAAAATGAACAATAAAGCACATATTTATAACTTGAACTAAGATAAATATGTGTACTAGTAGGATTTTGGAATTTTAAATAGACACACTGAATAACTATAATGGCTTTAGGTCATTTTATACTTTTTTTTTAAAAGCCCTGAATTCTGTAGATTTAAGTTTCATATAATACATGAAATATAGTTGAATAAAACCTGAAATTCTGACCTAGAGGTATCTGGTTACCCCCAGTCCCTGACTTATGCTGAGCAAGGCTGGTAAATCAGTAGACTGCACCCCACCTTCAGAGCGGGGGTGGGCATGGGGGCAGAGGCACCACCCACCACTCATGCCAACGAGCCTCAACGAGCTCAGACTATTGAGGCTGACCATGGGTCGTGGAAAAGTTGATTTGCTCACAGCTGACAGTTCCAAGGCCTGGAATGCTAAAATCCTGGGCTTCTACTTTAGATTTCACTCTCTTTGTTAAAGATGTTAGATGACCTAAGAGCAGTTTGTATTCATTTCAAAACAGGGGAAAAAAAAATTATCCTGACACGTCCAATTGGAAGTGATTAAAAGAGACGGGTCCTAGAGAATCTGGTGTTTGGTTTTTTCCTAAGTAATCCACAAAAACTAACGCTAAAACCCAGGAGACCTTCCTGTCACTCATTATCCGAGTTGACTCAACTTAAAGGTTTAGATGATTCCAGCGGTACAAGCCTACACCCCACAGTCCGCATCTACCAGCCTCTGCGTCTCCTTACTTATTCTACAAACGCTCCCTGGGTACCTACTATGTGCCAGGCACCATGCCAAGCGCTAAGGGGCACAAAGGTGAGTGAAAACAGAGACTGTTTCTGCGCCAAAGGGCTCTCAGGCCAGTGGGCAAGAGCAGCATGAATCAATCAGTAAAGTACACACTGAAAGTGCACGCGGGCACTTCCCTGGGGGTCCAGTGGCTAAGACCCAAGCTCCCAGCGCAGGGGGCCTACGTTGGATCTCTGGTCAAGGAACTAGAGCCCACACGCTGCAACCAAGCTCGAAGATCCTACTTGTCACGACGAAGACCCAGTGCAGCCAAATAAATAAATAAATATTTTATAAAATATGTGCCCCGAACACTATTGACTTCAAAATTAGATAAATTCTAGGAAAGTTGAATCTTAGAGTAACAGAATGTAAACTTTATGCTGTTCACTAAAATAAAAAAATCTTATTTTATTAAAACAAAATATTAGACTTTAAATTTTTATTACATTAACTTGGGATAATCAACTTGACCCAGATGAACTTGACCTTCATTAGTGCAGTGCTAATGAAGGAGGAAACAGACGCAACAGGCTCCATCTTGAAAGCAGGACTCCATTCTGGGCCGGACTGTGGACTTTGAGCTCTGTGCCCAGTATCTATGGAAACGACACACCAACTGGAAAACCAGACCCCCCGGATGGAAGAGCCCCAGGGCTTGTACCTAGACTCTCCAAGGCCTAAAAGAATACCCTAATTATCTGTGTAACCCAATAGAATCATACATTCTATTATGCCTATTGGGGTATGACCACAGGCCTATTGATCATTGTCCACTGTTAACTACCTAGGCTTAAGGCATACGAATCACAGGTTAACTTAGATTGTATCTTTCTTTTCCTTTGTTCAGACTAGTTTCAGAGAATTTGGGGACATACACTTAGGGTATATAAGGCTTTCACAAAAATGGGTCGGGGTCCTTATCTAAAAGGAGACTCTGCCTTGGGCCCACCAGTGTAATAAACTGGACTCCACTATCTACATTTTCCTTCTGAGTTTGTTTCCCAGAACGCGTGGCTACAACACTTATAATTCTAGAGGGTTCTGGAAAATATATACTAAGAAAAGCAAATGCTGCCATGCAAAATACATAAGCAATAAAGAGTATATCCACTCATACACTTCAGTAAAATAGACTCATCAAGAAGGGCGGTGAGCTGGATGCTGAACAGCTCCAGTTTGAGGGTAACAGCAGCTGACAAAACCAAGGTCAGATGCCAAGGGACAGCAGTGGACACGGCAGAGCAGGGAACTCTAAAAGTTCATTCTGCTACAGAAAATAAACTGGCAAAACTGTCTCAAACAACTTTTTTGGCACTGTGGGAACAGCTAAAAGATTGCAAAACCAGGGGAACATTTAATAAAACAAAACAAAACCAAACCAGCTCAATCTCCAGGGGAAGGTCAGCGCTGTGGTATCATAACTAGCTCTGCTCTCACCCTCTCCTCCCCAACTCAGCAGTGGAGGCGCTTAGAAGAGAACAGCCCACATTCCCAGCACGCAGACCACCACCAGGAGAAGCAAAGCAGAGCGTATTCCCAAGAACTGCGGCTGTGTGTTTTTCGTCCGGTTCTTTGGCTCAGCTCAAAGGGCTCGACTTAACCTCTCCCAGCTTGAAACTCTATCGGCATTGAGGCAGATACCTTAGGACTTTTGTCAAAAACACTTAAATGCAAATAGATTTGTTGCTGCTGGGGGTGGGGGGTCGGGTGGGGGATGGATAACAGTTGATGTAAACAATTAGCGAATCAAAAAGCTTGAGAAGAGAGGAGGCTGGGGGATAAGATGCTTTGGCAAATGAGGACTTTAAAAAGATCAGACATATTCCTGGGAATCTAGACAGCTACGTGCACGCATGGGGCTAAGTACATACTCAGGAAAGTCCCCAGAAAGCCCAAAACTCTCAGTTCTAGCTGACCTTTACGTTCTAGGCAAGTAGGAAGTATAGGCTAAGACAGAGTTGCAAATTTCTGCCCCATCACCAGCTGACCTCTAAGCCCGTAAAACCGAGACACCAATGGCCACTCAAGATGAAGAACACAGACTTCACCAAGTTAGTACAGAAATGTCACTAAACAAACAACAGCAACCGCAACACACAGCAACAAGCCCTGGGGAGTGGAGCCTTGTTTCCAGAACTGCCACGCTATAATATTAAAAATGTCCAGTTTTCAACAGCAAAAAATTACACAGTGTGTAAAGAAATACAGCAGTATGGCCCATACACAGGATGGGAAAAGGCAATTAGAAATTGTCCCTGAGAAGGCCTCATATTGAAGTTACTAGAGACAGACTTTAAAGCAATGATTTTAAATATGCACAAAGAGGTGAAGAGAATCATGTATAAAGAACTAGAGGAAATCATGAGAGTGATGTCTCATCCAACAGAGATTATCAATAAATATAAATGATTGTTTTTTAAGGAGCCAAATAGAAATTCTGGATTTCCAAAGGACTATCACGGAGCTGCAATTTCTACTGGAGGGGCTCACTGTCAGATGTGACCAGGCAGAAGACAGAATCCACATCTTGAAACCAGGTCAAGAGGTATGAACCCGTCTGAGAAGAGCTGACTCACTGGAAAAGACTCTCATGCTGGGAGGGATTGGGGGCAGGAGGAGAAGGGAACAGAGGATGAGATGGCTGGATGGCATCACTGATAGAGGATGAAATGGCTGGATGGCATCACTGACTCGATGGACGTGAGTCTGAGTGAACTCCGGGAGTTGGTGATGGACAGGGAGGCCTGGCGTGCTGCGATTCATGGGGACACGACTGAGCGACTGAACTGAACTGAACTGAACTGAAATGAGGAGCAGAAGGAAAAAAGGGAAGAAAAGTGAGCAGTGACTAAGAGACTTCCAGGACACAGCCGTCACAGCACACGTGCATAAGGAGAATTCCAGAACAGGAAGAAAGGGAGAGAGAGGAATATTAAGGAACCAAACGGCTGAAAGCTCCCCAACGTTGATTAAAAATAAGAACGGAAGTTTATTTCCCTAAGGGCACAATTAACAGCGGCCGTCTTGTGAGGTGACTGAACCGAGTCCTGCGCCCCAGAGTTTCTGAACAGGAGGAGCGACGGGTTAACCGAGACTCTGCCTCGTGGACGGAAGCCCAGTGAGAGGCGCGCGGTGCGGCCGGCCTGCCGGACTCCAGGGGAAGACCCTGCGGGTAGGAAGGCAGAGGAGCAGACGGACAGCCCGGCCTCCGTCTGCGCCGCCCCGCCTCCAACCGGCCCCTGGGCCCTGCCCGCCAGCCCCCGGGGCAGCCGCCAGCTGCTAGTCTGGGGTCCCCCCTACCCCTCAGAGCTGGACTGCCCCCGCCTCCTGCAGGCCCCCGCCTCCTGCAGGCCCCCCCGCCCACGGCCGCGGGGCCACCAGGGTTGGCGGTCGGGACCAGCAGAGACGTCTCACACGAGTCACACTTCAGTCACTGCTTGAAGAGGGGGCAGCAAGGCAGCTGACTCTGAGCACCTGCAATATTTCACTATTCATAGTAATCATTTAAACTCACTGTTAGAAAAAGATGCTATGTATTAAATATTTATTATGACATAATTATAATTATGAAATTATATATTATTTATTATGAAATATTTATTATTTATTTATTATTATGAAAGGGTTACTGTTTTCTCCAGTGAACACTTTTCCACCTTTATGGAAGGTCTCAATAGAGAAATCAGGGTTCTATATGCAAAATTTTGCTTCCAGAAGCTTTCTGTCTGTCCAAAGCATTAATGGATGCTATGATGGAGGAAGGATGAGAGAGAAATAGTCTTCAACTAAACCCTGTATTTTAATCCTTTCTAAGATAGCATATTTAGCTGCCTCTAAAAGACTTTTCCCTAAAATATAATATTTTCATTTCAATTACCATGGGTTAAGAAAAGATACTGTGTCCATTCAAAGACGGAATGTTTCATTTGCCTGTTGCCAATTGTGATTTTTCTATTGACAGAAATACACCTGCAGGATATGTTTCCTTTTTAAACTGAAGTATAACTGATTTATAATACTGTTAGTTCAGATATACAGCAAAGCGATTCAATTATACACATATTTTTTCATATTCTTCTACATTTTAGACTATTACAAGCTCCTGAATTGTGTTCCCTGCACTATCCAGTGAACCTATTTAAAATACATCTGTGTATTTTATATATAGTGGTTTCTGTTAATCTCATAATTTATCCCTCACCCCTTTGGTACCCATAAGTGTGTTTTCTATGTCTCTGAGTCTGTTTCTCTTTTATAAATACACTGCTTTGTATTATTTTTTCGATCCCACATATAAGTACACAGTTTTGGTCTTTATCTGACTGACTCCACTCAGCATGATAACCTCTTGGAGAAATGGAACTGGACTCATTCCCGGATCACAATGGTCCAACACGTGCACATCCATCAGTGTGACACAGCACATCAACAGAAGAAAAGACAAAAATCACACAGCATCTCAACAGAGAAGAAAAGCATCTGACCAAACCCAACATCCATTCATGACAGACGCTCTCACCGAAGTGGGTACACAGGGGACATGTCTCAACATAATAAAAGTCATTTATGACCAACCCACAGCCAGTGTAATACTCAATGGTGAAAAGCTGAAAGCCTTCCCACTGAATTCTAGAATAAGATGAGAATGCCCTCTCTCACCACTTCTACTCCACACAGTCCTAGCCACAACAATCAGATACGAAAAAAATAAAAGGCATCCAAATTGAAAGGGAAGAGGTAAAATTGTTTTATTATATGCAGATAACATGATACTCTATATATAAAATCTAAAGATTTCACACAAAAACTCTTAAAACTGATCATTTAATTCAGCAAGGTAGCAAGATACAAAATTAACATAGAGAAATCAGTTGCATTTCTTTATACTAACAATGAAATATCAGAAAGAGAAAGTAAAAAAAAAAAATTCTGTTTAATACCACATCAAAAAAAAAAAAAAAATACCTAGGAAAAAAACCTACCTAAGCAGGTGAATATTCATTGGAAGGACTGATGCTGAAGCTGAAGCTCCAATACTTTGGCCACCTGATGTGAAGAACTGACTCATTTGAAAAGACCCTGATGCTGGGAAAGATTGAAGGCGTGAGGAGAAGGGGACAACAGAGGATAAGATTGTTGGATGGCATCACCAACTCAGTGGACATAAGTTTGAGTGAACTCCAGGAGTTGGTGATGGACAGGGAGGCCTGGCGTGCTACAATCTACGGATCACAAAGAGTTGGACGCAACTGAGCGACTGAATTGAACTGAAGGAGGTGAACGATCTATACACTGAGAAATACAAACCACTCATAAAGGAAACTGAAGAAGATTTAAAGAAACGGAAAGCAACCCCATCCTCTTGGACTGGAAGAACAAACATTGTTAAAATGGTCATACAACCCAAAGCAATCTACAGATTTAATGTGATCCCTATCAAATTACCCCATTTTTCATAAAACTAAGATGAAGAATCCTAAAATTTACATGGAACCAAAAAAGACCCAGAATTGCCAAAGCAATCCTAAGAAAAAAGAAAAAGCAAAGCAAGAGGTATATCCTCCCACACTTTAATACTACAAAGCTACAGTAATCAAAACAGCATGGAATTGGCCCCAAAACAGACGTATGCATTGATGTAACAGAATAGACAGCCCAGAAATAAACCCATACACCCACAGTCAATTAATCTCCAACAAGGGAGGCAAGTACACTGGAGAAAAGATAGTCTCCTCCGCAAGTGGTGTTGGGAAAGCTGGACAGGCTTATGTAAATCATTGAAGTTAGAACACTCCCTCACACTATATACAAAATATGATAATCTCTTGAAGAAGAGAGACACGACCCAAATAAATAAGAAATGAAAGGAGAGAAATAACAATTGATACCACAGAAATACAAAAAATCATAAGAAAATACTATGAACAGTTACATGTCAAAAAATTTGACAACCTAGAAGAAATGGACAAGTTTCTAGATACAACCTGTCAAAACTGATTCAAGAAGAAAAAGATAATTTGAACAGACGGATCACTAGAAGTGAAATAGAATCTGTAATTTCAAAAACTGCCTCAAACAAAAGTCCAGGACTGGAAGGCTTCACTGGGGAATTCTACCAAGTATACAAAGAACTTATGGCAATCCTTCTCACACTCTTCCAAAAGACTAAAGAGGAGAGAACACTCCCAAAATTATTCTATGACGCCACTATAACTTTGGTGCCAAAACCAGAGACTCTGCAAAAAAAGAAAATTACGGGCCAATAATTTTGATGACTATAGATGCAAAAATCCTCAACAACACATTAGCATACTGAACCCAACAACACGTAGAAAGACTCATACTCCATGATCAAGTAGGATATATTTCAATAGCACCGAACAGCATAGTTTCTAAGCCTTCCGGTAAACACATTAAACTATCAACACATGCACACAAAGATTTATTTCCCAAATGCAGTCTCATTCACAGCTGTGTTTGGTGGAACTATGATATCTTAGGGATGATTTCTTCTGACAAAGAAAGTTACCTTTTATGACAATTAAGAGACATAATGCATTATCAAAGGAAGTTCCATCCAGTGAGAAACACATGAAGAGATTTAAAATCATTTAAGTTCTCATTTTTAGACCATTTTAACATTTGACAATAGCTTTCAAGTTTTGAGAAGGGTTATATGCTTAAAATAGGTTTGACTTAGTATTGCTATTATAAAGTCTCAATCACAGTGCTAAATTCTGAACACCAAAATTCTGAATAAGTCTTAATGTAACAAAAACTGCAGTCAAATTCTTCTAGCAGTGAAGATTCTACTTCACAGGAATTAATTTTAAAAGTGCATAACTATTAAAGAGCATACATCTTCCTCTACCCTGCCACAGATTAAAAATAGCTTTTGTTGTATCACATCCTTTTTAAATAATTGCATGCAACTCTGTTTTTTTTTGTCCTGCTAAAAATGTGCCTAACTCAACCAACCGACCAAAATCAAAGCATCTTCAACTTTCGTTTTCCCACAACTACCAGTTTCTTGGATGAGATTCTTCCTCCCAGCTATCTTAATACTTCCTGTGTCTCTTCTTAAAGATACAATCTTTTTATTTGGACCTTTCATAACCCAATTCCTTATACCCGGTTGCCTGATTACTAGAAAGGGGTAATAGTAAAGATCACACTAAAATGACCTGCACCTGCCTTGAGAAAAGACTTTTGCACTTGTATATAAAATGAATAGTGATGTTCTGGGAACTTAGACCCTTGTTCTTTCAAAGCCAACCACGCCTCTGCATCACGTTTTTCTAAAATACAGGCAGCCGAGTATCTCCTGCTTTTCTCACCCGCATCCTGACCCAGCTTTTGAAGAATTCTGAAAGCCTGGTGAAACAAGATCTCCTTTCAGGGAAATCTGGATGCTGTTTTCCTCCCAAGCTTGTTCTCAGCTCATGTGTTCAATGATCTTACCACGTGCTGGTGTTTCATCAGCTTGCCAGGACTGGGTATGAGAACCACCAATTCACAGTTTCCCATTAAGCATGTAAATCATCTAATACATCAGCCACTTGAGCTCTTAGTTACTGTACTTAAGGCCTTTTCTTTTTTTTTGGATACAGACAGATGATTAAATGAAAAACAATCCACATGGGTAATTATGTTAAAGAAAGATGCTCTACAAAGGCAACTTTATTCTGGAACTGTCCATTTTAAAAGATATGATTAAAATAGATGACTGGCATCTCTCTATCTACCAGGTATCTGTTGCTAGAAACCCATACATAAGGAAGCAGAGGAGCTGGTCTCCTAGCCTTGGAAAAACTCACCATATGAGTTATACAAATGAACTACGTAATGCTCAAAGATGTTTCTAAGTCAAAATGCTAAGCTCTTTTTTATGGTTTTGATCTTTCTGTCCTTCTGAATGAAATTCTTAATTCAAACTTTAATTGAAGGTGAGATATAATTGATATCATTTTAATGAGAGATACCACATACTAAATTTCTTCCAAGTGGCAAGGACAAAGGAAAATTATGAATGGGGGATAACTAAAAACACATTCATAGATTGTGATTTGATACTGAGGAATTAATATTCAAAGTGTTTCACTGCATTCTCAGTTAGCAGCGGTTACGATACAATGGTTATCAATACCATAAACTCCTATTTCTTCATAGTATTTGAGGAAGCGGGTGGCCTCTGGTTAAATGAGAAGTAAATCTATTTTTTGGCTAAACAAGACGCAAAGCTATTTTTTAAACGAACACAAATGGCATACAATCACTGCCATCCTGCCTGTGTGAGCATGTCCGCCACGGGGCTGGCCCCGCCAACAGCCGCCGCAGCTGCAGGAGCCACCCACAGGGCACAGTGCTCCCTTCTTGCTCTCTTGCACTCTCTTTCATCTGTATACATGCTTCTAAATTTTGGACTGATCTTTCTAGCGGTTTAGATTCTTAGTAAATAGAAGTTTGTCAGATATTAAATAATAAAGTTAACTTATATTTATGTGGAATATAATACAGTGAAGTTGTATACCATCTTATGAAGTTAACACACTGTTGTGTCATATTATCTATCAAAAAAGAAAAAGAAAGATTAACAGCATATCTATTAAATAATACACACAGGTTTTAAAGATTAACTGATATTCTAAAGCCAAGAAGTGCTACCCTCACCAGCCTTGAGAACAGAGTCTGTCTGAAATGTGCGGTCCGCAGTCAAGCGGTCCCAGTGTCCCTGGTCACATTTCCCTGCTACAATAGGAAAGACTTTCCACAGACAATGAAGTATCAAAACTACAAACAGTACCGCTAACAAAACATTATGGACACACTTTTTAAATGTGTTTTAAAACACACAGGCTCTTTGCCTCACTGGGTTTTTTTTTTTACCCTCAGAAGCAGCGATGGGGGGAAAAAAAAAACAAACTTGGGCTGTTTTGCAAGAACATATTCTGGTGATTAAATTGTAGACAGATGCTATATATGGTATGAGTTATTTTATAATTTGAAAAAATTTTCAATTGCTTTGCTTACTTTATGCCACAGCTTCCAGAAAACACCATCCTGAAGTCCACATTCACATGATCGCTGCAATGAGGATTCCCTGGACCTGACATTCACGTCCTGCTCCCCAGGGTGACTCCTCCTTACTCTGGGGGAAGCCCTTCTGGGAATCCAGATGCCCTCCCCACCAGACTTCAAAAAACTCCAGTCATAAAATTCATCCATTTTCTGTAAGCCAGATATATGAGGCACAGGATTCACACCCTAAGGAAGGCTAAATATTATAGAGCCAGAGACACAACTTTACAAGTGAGAAAAACAGCAAAAATAATGTTTCCTTTCCTTTATTTAAACCCAAATGAAGCAAAAGAAACAATAAGGATAAAGGGAGTAACAGAAAACAAAAGCTGAAATTAATGAAACAGAAAAGGGATACAACAGAGCAATAGCGAAGATCGACAAAGCCGCAGGTTGGTTTTTGAAAAAACTCATGAAACTGATAAACCATGGGCAAGCCTGACCAGGAAAAAGAAAGAACAAATGAACAGTAAGAGTAAAGATAGAAGGACATAACCACAGACACTGGGGGCTGTGAAAAGGGGAGGGAACATGATGCGCGTTACGTCAACACATTTGAAAATCCAGGCAAGATGGACAAATTCCTAAAATCATATAACCAAACAGTGTAAGCACAGCACAGTGCCTAGACGCCTGCTGGTGTTTCTATAAAGGCCTGTGCAAGCCCAGGAAGACAAAACGGGCCCCACAACCCCGACCACACTGTTTCCTAGTAAACTGTTTTTGGTGTCGCTCACTAAGTCGTATCTGACTCTTCTGCGACCCCATGGACTGTAGCCCGCCAGGCTCCTCTGCCTTTCAGGAATCCTTCAGGCAAGAATCCTGGAGGTGGTTGCCATTTCCTTCCCAACCCAGGGATCAAACCTGCGTCTTCTGCATTGGCAGGTGGATTCATCATCGCTGAGCCACCAGGGAAGCCCAAACGGTTCTTTCAGTTCAGTTCAGTCGCTCAGTTGTGTCCAACTCTCTGCGACCCCATGAACCACAGCACACCAGGCCTCCCTGTCCATCAGCAACTCCCGGAGTTCACTCAGACTCACCTCCATCGAGTCAGTGATGCCATCCAGCCATCTCATCCTCTGTCATCCCCTTCTCCTCCTGCCCCCAATCCCTCCCAGCATCAGTCTTTTCCAATGAGTCAACTCTTCACACGAGGTGGCCAAAGTACTGGAGTTTCAGCTTCAGCATCAGTCCTTCCAATGAACACCCAGGACTGATCTCCTTTAGAGTGGACTGGTTGGATCTCCTTGCAGTCCAAGGGACTCTCAAGAGTCTTCTCCAACACTGCAGTTCAAAAGCATCAATTCTTCGGCACTCAGCTTTCTTCACAGTCCAACTCTCACATCCATACATGACCACTGGAAAAACCATAGCCTTGACTAGAGGGACCTTTGTTGGCAAAATAATGTCTCTGCTTTTGAATATGCTATCTAGGTTGGTCATAACTTTCCTTCCAAGGAGTAAGCGTTTTTTAATTTCATGGCTGCAATCACCATCTGCAGTGATTTTGGAGCCCCCAAAAATAAAGTCTGACACTGTTTCCACTGTTTCCCCATCTATTTCCCAGGAAGTGATGGAACCAGATTAGAAACTGAAATTTTGGCTTCAAATCAGTGAAGTCAGAGTTGTTGTTCAAAGGAGGAAAACCAAGACTTTCAACTAAAATATTTCATATCTATAATGATTCATAAGTATTCAAAAGCAAGAATGATGTCATATCTTTTTAAATAATTGACCTAATTCAGAGTTTTCCCACAGTATTTCTATGTACCTTTGGGGACTTGCTAATAAAAGTTTATCTATACATATAGCCAAGAGTAAACTGGAACTTGACTGAATGACCCTTGTATTTCTGTATTTAATATTAACTTTGAGCTGTCATATAACTGCCTTATTCCAGTGCTGTGTAAGTACAAGCAAGTCAAAGCTCTCCTACAGCTAGAAGAGCTCGCCACCCCTCACTCTACAGATGACAGAGCAGAGACCCGCTGAGGTGACGCAGGTTGCCAGGCTGTTCCGTTAGCTCAGTCTCTTTCCTCCAACACAAAGCCACTATACTTCCGTGCCACGTGGAACACAATTCTGCCCACAACCCCCACTCCTAAGACAACACAGGGCAGGGGCTGAAGCCCAGCGTGCGTCTGTGCACAGTACTCAGAATGAGCACGGCCACTAGACGTGAGGGGAGGTTTTTGCACATTACCAAAAAGACAAACATTTCCATCGTTTTAACATTTCTCTCTTATCCCCCTGGTTTAAGTGCCTTGTTGATTGTAAAGTTCATGGTGACAATTTGCCCCTCCTTAGAGAACCTGGCCTAATCTCATCATCTTATTCCAGTTTCTCAGATTAAGGGTATGAATTAAACCCAAGTTGAGCAGTCTTCCTCTGATCCTGCAGTCACACAGAAGCAGTGTGTCAGAGTCTAAGACACATAGATATAAAGACGATTCAGGCAATCATTCAAATTTTTTTCTGCATAATACTAAATATTATGCAGAAAATATTACATAATACTAAAGGACGAGATGTTTGAATGATCTGCCTAAGAAAACAAACATCTGGCATTAGGGAATCCAGATATCAAGATGCAGCTTCCCCTCTGGCCTAAGCCCCCGAAGTGACGGTGCCAGTGTCCCTCATACCCCACGCTCTGATTCTGCGGGACTTCACCCCCCTCCCCGAATCGTGGCCAGCCGGTGACTCGCCCGCAACCTAAAGCAAGCAGCACAAGCGACTCAGTGTGACATTCGAGGCTAGGTCGCCTGAGACGGCAGCCTCCACCTGGTTCTTCTGGGAGGCTTGCTCTGGGGCACGTTCGACCCCCTGAGACAGCCATGCTGTCCGCTCCCGTGGACAGTCCTGGCTGAGCTCAGCCTGCCCTTACCACCAGCTTGGTGTGCCCACGCCACGTGGAGGGGCACTGTGTCAGGGACCCTCCATGCCCTGCCCCGTTCTGAGTCGCCCCCCGCCCCCCACCACTGACGTCTTCCCGAGATACAGCCTCAGACGTCAGGCAGCAAAGACGGGCCGTTCCCGACGTGTCCTGTCCCATCTGCTGACCCAGGGCACCCACGATCGTAGTAAGACAGCTACTGCTCCACGCTCTAAGCTTAAGGCGGGCTGTCCTACAGCTGCGGCTAACCAGAACGGCAGGTCCTGGCCAAAGGACAAAAAGCTCAAAGAACAGCTGGGAACGCAACCTTACTGCTGAGGCGAGTCGTAAGACGCGTTCCTACATTTGTTAGCAAGGCGGACGAGAAAGTTACAAAGGCCCTTCAGGCCCGACCCTAACTGAAAGAAAGAGCCGTCCATGCGTGCACAGAGCGTGGATGCCCTTCACCAAAGGGTCTGTGCCCTCTGCACACCCAGATGCTGAGGACAGAGCAGGCCCGAGCACCAGCAAAAGGCCGGGCCCGGGGAGGAAGTGCCTTTTCTAGCTCTGCCCAGCTCAGCGTCTCGGTCCGCGGTCCCGGCCAGGGACTCCGGCCCGGGGCTCCTGAGACCAAGAAACCCGGCAAGGGGAGAGTGGCCGGCACAGGACACAGCGTCCCTTCGCCCTCTGAGGACAGGACGGCACGTGGCTGGTGTCACCAAGAGAGAAGGGAGTCCAGGACATAATCAACCCCAAAGGTGGGGGAAAGCGTCGTAACTATCCTTACCTAATACCCGTCAAAATTCTTGTTGACAATATACTCACACTTTAAGTCTCTCTAGGTAATTTGTGCCAAAATAGTTCCCAACAATCATCACCAACCATGTGGACATTCACTCTCGATAAAAAGCTCTGATGGAGTTCCTACGATGCCACGGTGCCACCGACTTTTCACAGGGATGGCATGCGTTTTCTTTGTGAGGCTCTTCTCTTTAACGCACTAGACACCCTTGGCAGGAAATTACCACCGGAGTTTTGGCAATATGACAAATTCAAACGCCGATCTGTAGGATGCAATCAGAAAGTCCAGCGAGAGGCTGCTTCCCTCTTGACCATTTCTTCATCCTACACACCATTTTTCTTACTTTAAAGCCCGAGGAAAGATACTCTGAAGGTGAAGTTGCTCAGTCGTGTCTGACTCTTTGCAACCCCATGGACTGTAGCTTACCAGGCTCCTCCATCCATGAAATTTTCCAGGCAAGAGTTCTGGAGTGGGCTGCCACTTCCTTCTCCAGGGGATCTTCCCCACCCAGGGATCGAACCTGGGTTTCCCACATTGCAGGCAGACGCTTTACCGTCTGAGCCACCAGGGAATCAGGTCTAAATGAGTTAGAACCCAACAAAGGATATTTTCTTGATGAAAACATACGAGAAAAATTAGCTTAAAAGCAAATCATTGGGTCATTCCTTGTCTTAAAAAGAGCTGTATAATCCATATTTCCAGTTCTTTCCCAAATTTGTCTATTCTGAGTAGGACAGGTTTCTTGAGTCAATGGCACCTCTGTTAATTCTGGTGCCAGCGTATTAAACCAGACTAACGACCTGCAAAAATGCAAAACAAAACAAAAGCAGCAAGCCATCAGTCAGATCAAACCTGGAACGCTTTTCAAGATCATTGGGCCCTACAAAGCATGGTTTAATTAATTTAAAATAATGGGACTATTGTAGATGCTGGTGAATCATTTCCTGAGGTCTGAGCAGGTTGGGCCTGGATTTTCCTCATGCTGTTTGCAGCTTCCGCTGCTGCTGAGAGGAGGCTTGCTGGGTGACCCCCCTCTTCTCTCCGGCTTCCCCCAGGTCTGAGTGGGACCCGGGTGGGCACAGGGCAGGCGTGTCCCTCCCCGACAGCCTGGCCCTACAGTGCCAAACACCCTTTCCAGGAGTAATCATTTTCCGAAGTTCAAACGACGAGCATAAAAGGGAAAACGGCATAAACAGAATAAACCAACGAGAAGCAATTTCCTAATGACAGATGTGAAACATTATCTGAATAAAAAGAGGAAAAAGTCATAAAATTACAGGAAAAATATTAGTCAGAACACCAAACAAACCGACCCACACAACCAGAGAATATGTTTAAACTTCAGGGAAGGAACTCTTTCCGATGCCTTAAAAACCCATGAATTATGGAGCATGGAAAACTCTGACATGAAATCCTCCCTGAAAAATTCCAGCAATTCTTACAGCAAATACATGCTGACCTTCTCTATATCAGGTTTTGGCTACATGTTAGCATTACTGGATGTATGGACGTCATTACTCAGAATACTCACCTTAAACAAAGTGAGGTTGAGGATAAGGTAGAGACTACAATGAAGTGTTAGCAACTTGTAGGCCTTGAATCAAAGCATTAACCTCATAGAGAAAAGAGTGTTCACTCCGCACTGCTTGGTTTGTGCTATTTTTCTTTACCACACGATAGGAGAT
This sequence comes from Bos taurus, assembly GCF_002263795.3. Lineage (NCBI taxonomy): Eukaryota > Metazoa > Chordata > Mammalia > Artiodactyla > Bovidae > Bos > Bos taurus. The sequence goes on along the minus strand of NC_037328.1, from coordinate 153,917,080 downwards.
AAGTTTTAACTGATGTATTGTAACATCCACAAATGCAGCTTTTATAAACAGATGAAATCTTTGTTCCTCTAAACTGAAAGTACTATTTTACAATATTAAGGAATTTTTTTTTAATTTACCTTTAAATCTTTAAACCACACATATCCTCTGAATCCCGTATAAGAAGAAAACTCTCTAACAAATTCTGTAAGAATTCTTAATCATTCATTTCTACCATCATGTAATTTCATTAAAATTAAGATTTATCAAACTCTATGCAAAAAATACAGATACCCATATATTTAACACAGTAAAACTAGACCACCATGGGGAAAAAACTTGAAAATTCAAATTTATCATGTAAGAACACTAATATTTAAATAAGCTCACAATTAAATCCAATATACTACATTTAATAATGGGTTAACTTAATATATCTTTTGAAACCTCATCTTTCTTCTACATAATATTAGTGTTTAGTAAAATTCAGGTGAATTAGTATGATTCTCCCTAATTCCTCCCCTCACTGTTAAAATATATTTCTCCATGTACTTTATTATCCTCATGAACATTTATAGATTATATTAAGATCTGTATTAGAGTCACTTCTCTTCCAATGACTTTCTCCACTCACAATTGAAACAATTTCTCCTAAGGAATGGCATACATCAGAAGTTCCACATTAAATAAGAAGAAAGGAAAAGATGAATTGGAAGGACTGATGCTGAAGCTGAAGCTCCAATACTTTGGCCACCTGATGCGAAGAACTGACTCACTGGAAAAGGCCTTGATGCTGGAAAAGATTGAAGGCAGGAGGAGAAGGGGACAACAGAGGATGAGATGGTTGGATGCCATCACTGACTCGTTGGACATGAGTTTGAGCAAGCTCTGGGAGTTGATGATGGACAGGGAAGCCTGGCGTGCTGCAGTCCACAGGGTCGCAGAGTCGGACACGACTGAGCAACTGAACTGACAATTGAATTGCATTTTGTAATTACCAAATTTAAAACATTATGGTAATACATACTATGGTTGTTAAAGATTCCTGCTGTCAGAGGAATCTTGCAAGTCACACATCACAGGGTATTGAAGAAAACATTTTTAAAAAGAAAAACACTAAGACAGTCTCTGGATTTCAATAATCTAAAATAGAGGGGTTTTTTTTGCTTTTTTTAATAGGAACAAAATTTACAGGCAGATTATTTTTACTTCCACAAAATAAATCTCTAAACCCAGCACCACAGTATTCCATTAAAAAAATGATAATGAGATGTTTTTAGCAATACACTGTCATAAAAATGACTTCACAAAAGCTGTTTTATATATATTCATGTATATATATACACCAAAACTTACATATTCATATTCATTACGTAGATTTAATTTCCCATTCTCAAAGCAAAGTCACTTCACATTTCACAAAATCTTTGACTAAATTTAAACACTTGCTTCCCTTAACAGCCAAATTTTAAGTGATACGGTTTCAAGTAAACATATGAGAAAGCAAATCAACCATTAAAATATTAATTTATATGCTTATTAGTCGTAACAGAATCTCAACAATAATCTGACGGTGTGATTAAGAAAAATTGAACACCACACCCCACACGAGGCAGTGCTCCTACTTTCTAAGTGAAGACATGAGTAAGCCTGCAGCAGAGGCTTGGAGTATCAAAGACATGGGCCAGCCCTACAACCAAAATTCATGCAGTGAGCCAGAAGTGCCCCTGGACAAGGGCTCAGCTTGCTAACCAAGAGGAGAGGAAGCATGTTTCCAGAATAGGACACAGGATAAAAAGCTAAAGGGATGAAAAGTGATCGAAGTCTACGAGGCCCCGTCTGGCCAGAACAGGGGTTGGCCAGAAGCAGGATGGGATCCGGGAGGAACAGCACGCGGGGAGGGGCGTCCTAAAACTCACAGCGCAGGCCGAGGCTCCCTCTTAAAGCAACGGGGGACCGCAGAGCCGTTCAGTGAGAAATTCACAGGGGATGCTACGGGAGCATCAACCCAGAAACCACCCGGACACAGACACGAGGGAAAGGGAGAAGGACAGGAGGAAGGGGTCAGGCGTTGACGGCCACGTGCGCGGGGACAGGAGCCTGGCACCAGCATCAGAAATGAGCAGACAGACACGGGGACAAGAAGAGCACGTCCGCCAGCGGGAGCCACCCGCCCACAGCAGCATCTCAAGAAGCGGCCTGTTTGTCTGGATGGTTGATTTGGTTTGGCAACGAAGTACCTTTTTATAACTCTGCCAGAGATTCGTTCCTCTCAGTCATTAGCTATCCAGTACAATGTACTAATAATATTCTTTAAAACAAAGAAAGCAGAAAAACTCGGTGGCGTGCACCTGGTCTTCAGGAGCCCACAAGTCTGTTTTTGGCTTTCTGAGCAATGCTGCTCATCACCTTGTCCATTGGAACAGGCCTCAGTCCCCTTCAAGGAAAAATGGCAAAGCAAACATATACAACTTGTGAGTTGTTAATGAAGGGAAACAAACTCAGCCAGTTCAGTTCAGTCAGGCGTGTCGGACTCTTTGCGACCCCATGGACTGCAGCACACCAGGCCTCCCTGTCCATCACCAACTCCTGGAGTTTATTCAAACTCATGCCCATTGAGTCGGTGATGCCATCTCATCCTCTGTCATCCCCTTCTCCTCCTGCATTCAATCTCAGATTGGTGAAATAAAGAGCTTGGGAGGAAAACTACTCTACAAATGTTAAACCGCTAACAAGTACTTTGTAAAAGGTAACAGATAGACCTTCAGTTTTATCATACTGGATGCTTTTTTGTTTTGATGAAAATATTGACGTCCAAACACATCAACACTAAAATTCACCATTTTACACCCACCTATGGTCACCCAGGTGCCCAGGTGACCAGGTCAGCCAGACATCCTGGAATGTGAAGTCAAGTGGGCCTTAGAAAGTATCACTACGAACAAAGCTAGTGGAGGTGATGGAATTCCAGTTGAGCTATTCCAAATCCTGAAAGATGATGCCGTGAAAGTGCTACACTCAATATGCCAGCAATTTGGAAAACTCAACAGTGGCCACAGGACTGGAAAAGGTCAGTTTTCATTCCAATCCCAAAGAAAGGGAATGCCAAAGAATGCTCAAACTACCACACAATTGCACTCATCTCACACGCTAGTAAAGTAATGCTCAAAATTCTCCAAAGCCAGGCTTCAGCAATATGTGAACCATGAACTTCCTGATGTTCAAGCTGGTTTTAGAAAAAGTAGAGGAATCAGAGATCAAATTGCCAACATCCGATGGATCATGGAAAAAGCAAGAGAGTTCCAGAAAAACCTCTATTTCTGCTTTATTGACTATGCCAAAGCCTTTGACTGTGTGGATCACAATAAACTGTGGAAAATTCTGAAAGAGATGGGAATACCAGACCACCTGATCTGCCTTTGGAGAAATCTATATGCAGGTCAGGAAGCAACAGTTAGAACTGGACATGGAACAACAGACTGGTTCCAAATAGGAAAAGGAGTCATCAAGGCTGTATATTGTCACCCTGCTTATTTAACTTCTATGCAGAGTACATCATGAGAAACGCTGGGCTGGAAGAAGCACAAGCCAGAATCAAGATTGCCAGGAGAAATATCAATAACCTCAGATATGCAGATGACACCACCCTTATGGCAGAAAGTGAAGAGGAACTCAAAAGCCTCTTGATGAAAGTCAAAGTGGAGAGTGAAAAAGTTGGTTTAAAGCTCAATATTCAGAAAAGTAAGATCATGGCATCCGGTCCCATCACTTCATGGCAAATAGATGGGGAGACATTGGAAACAGTGTCAGACTTTATTTTTTGGGGCTCCAAAATCACTGCAGATGGTGACTGCAGCCATGAAATTAAAAGACGCTTACTCCTTGGAAGGAAAGTTATGACCAACCTAGATAGCATATTCAAAAGCAGAGACATTACTTTGCCAACAAAGGTCTGTCTAGTCAAGGCTATGGTTTTTCCTGTGGTCATGTATGGATGTGAGAGTTGGACTGTGAAGAAGGCTGAGCGCCGAAGAATTGATACTTTTGAACTGTGGTGTTGGAGAAGACTCTTGAGAATCTCTTGCACTGCAAGGAGAGCCAACCAGTCCATTCTGAAGGAGATCAGCCCTGGGATTTCTTTGGAAGGAATGATGCTAAAGCTGAAACTCCAGTACTTTGGCCACCTCATGCGAAGAGTTGACTCATTGGAAAAGACTCTGATGCTGGGAGGGATTGGGGGCAGGAGGAGAAGGGGACGACGGAGGCTGAGATGGCTGGATGGCATCACTGACTCAATGGAGGTGAGTCTGAGTGAACTCCGGGAGTTGGTGATGGACAGGGAGGCCTGGCGTGCTGCGATACATGGGGTCGTAGAGAGTCGGACACAACTGAGCAACTGAACTGAACTGATGGTCACCCTTCCATGTCTGTTTTTTGCTTCTGAGTTTGAAGACCAATCACAGCTGTGATACAATTTTGAAATACTACAAGGATATTTTTAAAAATCGACAAACAAAATGCTCCCACAAATCCAAATCAAATATTTAAAACCAAAACCACTTAATGGTTACACCAAGCCACTGGGCAGGCTGTCTATGAGGCAAGACGTCCACATGCTATTTTATGACAGCAAAGGGACAAAGGAATGGTAATTTTCATTTGGCATGAAGCCTGCTCACAAAGGCCACCAACAGTCACTAGAGACAGGTCTCCCCGTTCATTCAGGCTGACAGCTCCATCCCTGAGAGCCCAACACCATCACAGCAAAAGTAACGCTTACAGCTTGTTAACTCAGCTTATTAACTGGAAAGAGGAGGCTCTCAACTCCTGTTTCTTGAAGACCCGTATTTGTTCAGAAGGAAACACAGTCTAATCTATGAATTAGATTTAAATTTCCTAGAACGAGGGAGACAAAGGAAGTGAATTCTAAAGACACTTGGAATATTCTTTTTCTGCCCTTTAGTTCTGAATGGTGTCTCCACTTTCCCCTCAAGCTATGACATTTTTAAAAACAATGCAAACAGAAAACAAAAAATATGATAATGCAAAATAACAGTGAAAATCAGATAGAAACTTCCTCTCTAATGGGGATGATAGTCTATACTCTAGATATATTTTGAAGATCTCGCCAAAAGGATTGGTTGATAGACTGGACGTGGTGAGTGAGAGAGAGGAGTCAGAGAGACCCCAGGGATGGATGAGAAGGCAGCCATCGCACGGATAGAGGCTGTAGGTGGAGGGGAAACAGGAGAGCTGTGTTGAGACGTGGTAAGTGGAGGCATCCAGCAGGCAGCTGGACACGCAAGCCCAGGTGCAGAAGAGACACTGAGCCAGAGCAGGAAATTCGAGGGTGGTGGACTCAGAGATGGCACTGAAGGCCGGGAGACAGGACAAGATCCTCAAAGGAGCGTAAACAGAGAGGAAAGAACAGAGAAAAGACTAAGATGACTGCAACCTTTCCAGGTCAGAGAGGAAGAATCCACCAAGGGGATGGAAGAAGCTGATGAGCGAGGCAGGAGAAATGCTGGGCCGGTGGGGAACTCTGGACGCCAGGGAAGACAGGGTGTCAAGACGGGGAGGAGGGACCGGGTCCTACATTCCTGACGGCACTGAAGGGAGGCCTGGGCCCGCGGCCTTACCGGAGCAGCTCTGGGTATTGGCGGGGCTAAGGGCTCGAAGGGAGGGAACACGAGGGAACCAGGCACCAGAGCCAGTGGGCAGGCAGGTCTGCGAGCTGTTCTGCTGCAGAGGGAGATGGAGCACTTGGGCAGCAGTCAGCAGGGAAGAGGCACGAGAGAACAGGGGACAAGTAAGCCCCAGAACAGCCGATGCCAGTGGAGATGACCCAGTAGACAGAGAGCTGACTCCCTGGGGGAGCAGAGGAGAACTACGCTACGAATGAGCCGAGCAGGGGAGCGGGGCGGAGGTCCTCTGCCCGTGAGGGACTGACTCCAGGGGGAAGCCAGGCCAGCTCATCCTGGGGATGCTCAGGAAGGCAGACGGTGTGGGTGTGATGCTGATGAATGAGTGGGCTGTGACCAAGTAACGGTAGCAGTGGTCAGACCAATTCTACTGCTGCTCAGACAATGGGAAGGGAAGATCCCTTACAGAGGGAAGAAACCACCCTGAACTCCAAGTTTCCTAATCATCTAAAAGAGATAGCATTTAACCCCAAAGAGCCAGTTTTAAATCAGAATTGTTTTTGACATGGGGCTTCCCTTGTGGCTCAATTGGTAAAGAATCTGCCTGCAATGTAGGAGACCTAGGTTTGATCCCTGGGTGGGGAGGATTCCCTGGAGGAGGGAAAGGCTACCCACTCCAGTGTTCTGGGCTGGGGAATTCCATGGACTGTACAGTCCATGGGGTTGCAGAGAGTTGGACACGACTGAGCGACTTTCACTGCTGCACTACATTTTTGACATCTTGCTGCCTTGTGCTGAACAGGAATGGGGACTCCAGAGCAACTTTAAATTGGTTATAAAACATAAAAGAATTTATAAAATATGAAAGAAGCACATCTGAGTTGTAAGGTACAAATTTCAACCCCAGGATATACAAACGTTAATATTCTTGTTCCTAAGTTTCCTCTTCAGTCATGATCTGTTCCGTGCACCTTAACTCAAGACTCAAAAGATACTTAACGAGCGAACGGTGACAGGGAATTCCCCAGTGGTCCAGTGGTCACGACCCTGAACTTCCACCGCCACAGGCAGACCCCTGCTCAAGGAACTAAGATCCCATTAGCCACACAGTACACACCCCCTGCAAAAGAAGCTATAGACAAAATGAATGGGCATGACTGTGTTCCAGTAAAGTTTATTCAAAAGAAAACAAACAGTGACAGTAAGAACAGGAGTAACGACACGTAAACCCCTGCCATGCCCTGTGCCAAACGCTGTAACGCACCCGACTCACTGGATCAGCACAGCAGACCTCTAAGGAAGCACGGCTACCATTTTCCCCCTTTTCACAGATGATGAAGCTGCAAGGAGAGAAGTTACATAACTTGCCTGACAGTAAGTGGGAGACAGAATTCAAGCCCAGGTCTTGCTATCAAGAAACAGCAAAAACCCATATGTTAAAAGTAGTCATTTTAAGGTATCACATCAAGAACTCAGCCCCAGAACATCAGTGTGGATAACAATGGTTGATATGTATTAGAAACATAGAGATACTGATCTCTTCAGCTGGCAAAATGTCTCTACTTTCCCCAGGTTCAGCAGGTGGATAACACAAGCCCTTCGAGCTGGGGCTCAGGGGTTGCCACGGCCCATCCTCTGGGATGTCATCAGCTACTAACAGCAACTGTATAATCGAGGGAGAAGCAGAAAGAAGGCTGAATGAAGCATGCTCTGTTCCAAGCATCCAGTTGACTTAGACGCCACAGTGCTTATGACATGTTACCATAGAGTATTACCACAACTATCATAAATTATTTGATAATTTAGACAGTATCAGAAAATAAACATTGAGTTGATACACTGCATACTTCCAACAGTCTACCATCATCACATTTTTATTAATTTCACCTTCATCTGAATAAACACACTATTTTAAGCCCACCATCAAAAATATAAGATATCTTTGTAAATTTTCTTAATATTTAAATTAAATAAAATGTAGCTGAACCAGAAAAAAAAAAAAATGTGTGATAAACCACCAGCTGGGACACAGCCTCAGTCCCAGCATCTCCTCCCCGAGGCCACCCGCCTCCAGGACAGCCAACGCCCACCCCTCTCCCAGACAGCCGTGCTAGGGCACTCACACGACGGTGCCCACCCTGTTCCCTCTGCCCGGAAATCCTCCCCAGGTAGTGGACACACTGCGGCCCTGCCCACACCCCAACCGCTCAGTGTATTGAGGGCCAGAGACCTCAGCTAACCCTGGGGCATCATGCCCCCTGTCCACTGGCACCGGCTGACCAACATGGAGAAAGGCTGAGAGAGACTTCAGAGACACGTCTACCAATTGCTATATGAGGGACATGGTCTGAACCCTAAACCAAACAAATCATATATATTTAAAGGTGTGACTTTCAAAGGCAATTGACTATCTGAACGCTGGATATTTGATGATACAAGGAATTACTGTTAATCCTTTGGTATAATACAGATGGAGCGTGTATAAATATCCTGACGCATAACACGGTGTCTGGGGGTTGCTTTACCGTAACACGGATGGGGGCTGGTGGGGATGAGCACAGAGGAAGCGAGGCCGGCCCTTAGCGGCGACTGCTGAAGCCGACTGAGGGCACGCCGGGCTCGCAGCACCCTCCTCTCTATTTGCGTCTATTTTCCACAGAAAGCAGAACCGTGAAAGCAGGTGAGCGAGTTAGACATACCACAGGAAGGACGACCAGATAGTGACGAATCAGCCCACGAAGTAAACTTTCACTTTTATCTGCTTAAACATTACTTGGAAGAGAACTTTGGAATTAACATATATCATTAGAATAAAAAATGCAGTGAAAAGTTATTAAATGCATTTTGAGATAAACAGAGCTGAAACACATGGAAGTGAACTGATGTGCAGTTCTTTCATGACGTCATTATGAAGGCAGGTAAATAAAACAGTCAAATTCCATCCGAAAGGGCATGCCCCTGAAATGGTAAGTGTAGACCCTGGCTGTTCCGTGACTTAGTACAAAAGCAGTTAGTAAAACCTGTGGAAGGTTGAGTGTTACATGTATGACCTCAATTAATTCTCCCAAAAGTCCAGGGACACCGACCTCCTCACTGCATGTAGGCAGTTAGAGATTCACGAACCAAAGCTGGTAGTTGATCCCACCTGGAGGCACACCTGAGCCAGCTTATGCCACAGCCTGAGGAATAAGCCCTTCCTCCAAAGCAGCGCCCGGGGCGCTGGCATCACCACCACGCTGTGCCTTGCTGTAGCGCTGGCAAAGCCAAGTGCACTTGGGCAAAAAGTCCTGACGCCGGTTACATTTTCAGTCGCCCGACGGCTAACACGTGTGACACCGCTGGGCTGCCCTCCTGCTGGTCACAGCTCTGCATGAACTTGTACACGCCTCCCCCAAGGTGCTTGTGATTCACGACACCAGTGACAAGCTAGTCTGGTCAGCACGCATCCCGGTGAGGCTGTGTCCATCCTGGGGATAAGGCTGTGCAAGAATCAAACTCATCTTCTAGACCCTGCTGAACACGATGGCCAAATCAGCAGCCATCTTTTCAGACTGTCATGAAAAACACAGCAAAACATAAAAACTATCAACTGAAAAATTAAAAAAAACATAATTGTTAGTAAAACCCACAATTTCAAAATATCCTTTCACGGGACAAAGCTTCGATTAAAACTATAAACAGAGAGGAGGATGATAAGGAACCCCCAAACTAAACTAACATAAAAGTCAAACTCATTTTTAGGTAGCAGCACGTGAAAATAATTCATCTGAGTTGCCAAAGGAAGGAAACAGGATTCACAGCTTAAAAGGATGATCCCTTCCTCCAACTCTGCAACAGGGGAAATAAAGAGGAAGAAAACACCCTCCAAGCCACCACTGACCTTCCCCAAGTCTGCAACCGCATGCCTATGTTTTAGACTGGGTGGAGTGGAGAGTAAATAAACACAGCTGCTATTTTTAGCATGCTTTTCCTGGACACTCTGAAATTTCCAAGTCACAAACTATTGCTTGTTATCATTTAAAGTCGATTTTTACTCAATTCATAGAAGATGTCTCAGAATCAGGAGGAGACATATATAAGCTCCTACATAAAGCTGACTTATTTTAGAAAATAATTCATTACACAGAATGTATTATATGTTCATAAAACAAACTAGAAAGAATGCTTAAAATATTTTCCACTGAATATACTCAAAAGAATAAACCTTATGAAATTCTGTAGAATATTAATTCCTGGAATTAATACAATAGATTTTTAATTTTTAAAACTCAAATCTTCCTACAGTTTTGAAAATGAACTTCTTTGCAAATTTGAACAGTACAACAAACCTATGCTGAACATGTAAGCTACATATTACCCAACATAAACTTCTTTCCAGAACTTACATTCACAACACAACCAATGGTTTCTTGAAGACGCAAGCCATGTATCACCCAACGCAAACTTCTTTCCAAAATTTACATTCACAATACAACCAACCGTTTCTCCCAACTTTACTTAAGAATAACAGATTGGAAGTAAAAAGAACAAGTCAATGTGGATATTCCACCTCTTCCATTATTTTAGAAAGAAAATCAGGGCCAATTCACCCACTGGGCAGCAGACGCAACGCTTAAGACCCCTGCTCCTAAGAAGGCCACGAGAAAAGGTTTTATTTTAAAACTAGAAGGAATAAAAAGAAACCTTAAAACGTTTTCATATATAACATGAATAGTTTTGTCTTCATACCAACACAGTCGCAAAATATAACTTTAAAAGCCTGTTTTTTTTTTCATGGAGACATTCGTGCGTGCTCAGTCGGGTCCAACTCCTTTGCAACCCCATGGAGTGTAGCCCGCCAAACTCCCCTATCCATGGAATTTTCCAGGCAATAATACTGGAGCAGGTTGCTATTTCCTCCTCCAGGCGATCTTCCCCACCCAGGGATCGAGCCCGCTTCTCTTTCATCTCCTGCACTGGCACGTTGGTTCTTTACCAGCTGAGCCACCAGGGAAACCCTTTCCATGGAGGAAGGAGCCACACAAGGGAAAGGAGCTGGGCTCGCGTCAGTCAATGCGCAGCAGCCCAGCTACACACACGACTCTTGTCCCAAATGCCTTTCCCTGTGGGCCTGGGCTGTGTTCCTCAGAGCAGAAGATGATTAGCGGTGCCTGGCTGGGCCCAGAAAGTCATGGGCAATGATCGCAACCATCCCTTCATTTGCAAGGACCCCCTGCCATCTCCAGTCTCCTTCAAAGACTGGGGCGGGGGTCAGAACTAACTGGTTCCCCACACACTCACTGCCTGTACTCTGACGAGGCTTAAACTATAAGCGGATCCACAACAGCATAGTCTCCCTCTGAATCAATTTTTTTTTTCCGATGCCTCTGAAAACACTTTGCATACAACTGATGGCATCATTGGAAATTCACTTCCTGCACATAGAAGATTTTTTTAAAACTTTGAAAGAATAATACCTCTCATTCTCATTTTCAATACAAAATTAACTGGTTGTTTTCAAGAAAACGGAAATAAATCTAAATAGTGCACATAAAACAGAAAGGACACCACATTCTAAAAGAAAATTCCAGAAAAAAAGGCAGCTCCTTTGCTTTGATACTGCAGGTGAAATGGAGTCCTGTTTCCCGACCTTCAACCTGCCCAGACTCCCAGGCTCCGGCTGATGATAGGAGGCACGTGGTGCCAGAGGACCCTCAGCCCAGCAGGCCAGGAGGGGCGGGGCGCAGGGGCGAGGAGCCCCCACCTCCCTCGGGCTCCATTCACATCACTGCCCGGGGCCACGCATACACACCATGGGGGTGCTGTCCCTGTCACGAACCAGAGGGCTGGGTCCGCACGTCCCATAAAACCAAAACAACCTTCAGAAGCATCCCGGGGAGCTTCCTGGAGTCTGCCCGGCGTCCGGGACGCGGGCGGCCGGCGGGCGGCGACCTGCTCCGGGGGCAGCGGCGGCATCCAAAGCCCGCACCTGGGGAATGGGCCTCCTTCCAGGGGCGGGTCCCCACCAAGCGCGCCGGCTCACCAGGAAAGGCCTCCGGTGAGAACAGGCGTCCCCCTCTCTCCCAACAAAGGTGCGTTCTGACACGCGCACACGCTGCTCACACTGGCCCTCCGTGCTGACCAGGGGAACTCTGCGGTCTCCGCTCAGGACCTCTGTAAAGGTTAGGAGGGAAGGTCAGGGCCTGGCTCAGGCCGAGCGGACAGCTCTGCAGGCCGAGCGGACAGCTCTGCAGGCCGTGGGCGTGTGCCGGGCCTGGCCCGCAGGCTCTGACAAGGCCGGGCAGGGCCACAGAGAGAGCTGCAGGCTCCCGGGACACGGGGGACCGTCCCCCCCAGACTGGGCTGGGCCAGCTCCCTGGGCCCGGGCGCTGCCCCCTTCACAGGGTCCAGGGGGGCTTCCCATCACGGCTCTGCATGACAGAGGCCTCCGTGGCCACAGCACTCTCCGAAAAGCCATCACTAAAGACGAAGTCTCTGAAGCTCCACGCACACCTAAGGTGGCCTGGATAAAGGATGCTTGCTCGCGGGCTCACTCAGGTGCGGCCAGAAGGGACCCGTCCTGCCAGAGCCTGCTGCCAAGTTCTAGAAAGGCCAACAGCCTGGGGACACAGGCCGCTTCTGTCCTCGCCCTGTGCTCGGCCACAGGCCCCGCGGGGACAAAAGCGTCCCAGCTCCCCGGCTGGGGGCGGCGTCTCCCACCCAAGCCTGCAGCGCCTCTGCCTGCTGAGCACCCCTGCGCAGCCCTCGGGCCTGCACGGAAGCAGGGAGCCCGCCGCACGCCAGCACAGGCGTCCCTTGAGTCCCAAACTATCAGGAAAGGACGCGGGTAGGGCCGCGCCCAGCTGCCCTCGGCGTCTTCCAGCGTCAGAGGAGGCAGGCGCCCAGCATCCCACCGCAGGCAGCGCCTGTCAGGGGCACCCAGGGCAGCTCCAAAGCTGCAGGGGTCACCCAGCCCAGGCAGAGGGTCGCTCCACCCTGCCTGATACTCTCCGGTGACAGCACGGTCTAGTGCGATCTGTGACACACACAGTAATAATAATAATTTCTTTCACAGAAGCAAGTTTCGGTGAGAAAGAAATCCACGCGATGATGGCACATCATGGATCACAGAACGAGAACCGCTGTCCTCATCTAAAGACGGTTAGAATCCAAATGGGAACCTCAAAGGAAAATAGTTTCTCCAAGTGGATTCTCCTTTTCAAAACGCGTAACATGCTTCTTCCTCTCTGGGTCACGGACAGCCCCGTTGCTGACTCCTAACACCTTTCCTTCAGGAGACAAATGTCTCTGAGCCGGACGCCAATTAAATTTTGCTTTGCCAACTTAAGTGAACCAAATGCCTGGCAAGTAGCAATTTAACTGGAGGTTGAGGGGAGAGGCAGATGAATACCGAGATACCCGGAACAATTCCCTCCAAACCATTTCAGAATGAAAATTAGAAAGCTATACTAGAGCCAAACCATTTTAATTCAATCAGCCTGTGTTCTTGCTATAGAAACCGTGCCCTTACTTAGCTTTAATAGTGATGTATATATCAGGAGGAGGACACAGCAACCCACTCCAGTATTCTTGCCTGGAGAATCCTATGGACAGAGGAGGCTGGAGGGCCACAGTCCATGGGATCGCCAAGAGTCAGATATGACTGAGCGACTAAGCCTATATCAGAACCTATCTTTTCTTCAAAAAAAAAAAGTAAATGCAAGCATTTCTTTCTTAGGAAAGAAGAGCTTGCTATAACTTCTTAAGCTTTCCACCTCCTTAAAAAAAAAAAAAACAAAACTCTTTCATCCAGACTGACTCCTTGACCACAAAGGAAGGAGAATGGATGTGGCCCCGCACGCCAAGCTAAGGCGCTCCAGACGAGAGGTGTGGGCGGCCATGGGGCGTGAGCCGCGGGTGACGGGGCGACAGGGACAGGTGTCGTGAGGACAGCTGTCTCCGGGGCTGGAGGGCAGCGGTGAGCCGGGGACATCACGGGGAGGCCCCCAGCGACGCTGCGTGGCTGCGGGCAGGGTCAGGATGAGGCCCGACGGGGGAGGAAGCCCAGCGCCCATGGGCCCCGAGGACCCGCCACGGAGGGTAAGGGCGGGAGTCAACGCTGAGGGGGGCCACGGAGCAGGGGGCACGGACACGCCTGCAGGCCTCAGCTAAAGACCGGAGAGGGAGGGGCTCGGAACCTGAGCGGGTCTACGTAACCATGGAGACACAGACGCACAGGAGTGGGAGTTCAAGGCGCTGGAGCAGAGGCTGGGACCTGGCCGCGGGGAGAAGGCAGCCCCCAGCACAATGGAGGGGGCACCGGCTGGTGCATGCGTCCCAAGGACGAGGCCAGGGCCTTCCCTAAGAAGCACGGGGTAAGACGTATCCAAGGACAGGGGTAGGGAGGCGAGAGCAGGGCCACTCGCAGCTCATCCTGCCCACACGGGCCCATCGGTGGGCCGGCCTGTGGCCTCATCCCCACGGCTCATGCGGCCCCTCCCAGAAGCACACACAGGCCCCCACGTCCTGCAGGGTCTCTGGTCTGGGGGGCGGGGGGCAACGGCTTCCACATGGTCATGGAGGCAACAGGTGGCCTCCGAACGACCAGACAAGATGCTATTACACCCTCCTGGGATGACTGGTAGGTCCCACTGAAATTTGGTGCAGAATATTTTTTGCTAACTTCAAGGACGTCCAGATGCTCGGCCTTATCACCAGAAGCAGGGAAGCCGCTGGCTTATCTAAGCAGTATAGGAGCAGGGCGCACACAGGACGTTTGCAGCATTACACTCGAGGCCCTTCACAGCTCAAAGGGAGCTCATCGGTGTCTCTACCGGCTGGACAGCCCACCACCTCAGGGAGCAGCTTCCGAAAGAGACCGTTCCAGGACCTGCTTCTGTTCTGTGTCCTGTGAATCCAGCAGGTGAAGAAGGCAGGGCCACCGTCCCAGTGGACACACACAAGTGTGAAGGTCCCCGGGTGGCGGGGGCAGGGGAGGCCAGGGCCACAGGGCAGGGACCTGGGGCCAGAGCCCAATCTTGCTAACGCTTCACGTGACCTGTGCGATCTTTGCACACGTGGGTCAACTCTTCCACCTGTTAAACAGGACACAAGAGAGTTGAGAGTGCAAACTGAGCTGGTGTTAACAGGGCCTAGTGCAGATAAAAGACCTATGCAAACGTGAGGTGTTATTAGCTTACACAGGAACTTTCCTGTTTTGTTTTGTTTTTAATTATGAAGTACCATTACCACCACTTTATGTTTCCATAACATCTCGCTTTACGGGTTTTAAAGTTATTTCCAAACATCAGGACAATCATGAAGTAAGTAGGTTAACACACAGCTTTATTTCAATGTATTGAGAATATAGTGAGATACACAGAATTTCACTCATTTTCTTAAAAGTCAAAAATATGATCTAAAGTTCAGATTCGTTATCTTCAATGGGATACTCCCTACGAGAATAAAATAAAGTGCAATTTGTAATTCCATTAGTTAAAAATTGTGTTGTCTTTTTGAATCTATTGAAAAACACTGCAAATATATAAATAACTGCATTTAAATGATTGCTACCGTCTTAAGAGGCTTAAATTCTCTCTGAACTGTTACTTTGTCCAGAAAAAAATGGAAGTCATTATCTTTAGTACCACAGTCCCTGCTCAGGTCATAATGGACCCTTGCACAACTCTCGAGATGAAGACCTCACTAGCTCTGTCCTGGGCATGACTGTGCAGGCCAACCCACCAGCCCTGAGCGCTGAGAAGCAGCACAAGCGACTGGCTGGGGGTGAGGCACGAAGCCTGGGGTCACACGTTTCCACTTGAAACCGTGCGCAAACCAAAGCCAGAGTGGAACAGATCAAAGTATGAAACCAAAACACGGTATTCAAATAAGGTGGAACTGGGAGTACTGAAAACAACACCGTAAACTACAGACGACGGGAGAGGTGAGAAATTCAACGCGACCTTCAAAACGGGGTGTACAGCGCGCCACGTCACTTCAGTCAGGTCCAGTTCTTTGCGACCCTGTGGGGCTCTCTCCACGGGACTCTCCAGGCAAGAACGCCAGAGGGGGTTGCCATGCCCTCCTCCAGGGGATCTTGCCGACCCAGGATCGCTTGTGTGTGTCCCTTACGTCTCCTGCACGGGGAGGTGGGCTCTTTGCCACTAGTACCACCTGGGAAGCCCTCAAAACACAACAGAGCCCTTCATTAGGGTTTCTGGGAGGGAGAGTGAACTGCGTGTAAACCAACAGGAGCCCCACAGACCTTTCTCGTGCAAAGAACTGAACCGACAGTGAGACGGCAACAAGTGAATCCTGCAGACACACGGACCCTCTCGAAATCCGTTGGGGTTTTACCGACCACATCGGTCACTCAGAAAGTACTGACCCAGGCGTCACCTAAGAATCCGCATCTTCCTCAACACTGCCAGCCAAGAATCTGCACCTTCCGTGTGCAAAAGAGGGCGCGGTGGAGTCCTCTCCGTGCCTGGAACATCCCATCAGGTGGAGGCACGAACCCCAAACCAGAGCCCCGGGCTCCCCATTCGCAGCCCCCGGGCCCACAGACCGGCGCCCTGAGCACCAGAACGGGGGTCTCCGTCCTGGGTCTGAGCCTCTGCAGAGAAACCCAGAAGCGCAGCCTCCGGCCTGACTGAGGCTCTTCTGTTGATGGTGTGAACAGAAGGCCACGGCGGCTCTGTTCAGATATGGGAGAGGAGCACATGCCCAGGCTAACCGCGCCCTCCACCCACGACGTAGCTCCTGCTGCCAGGCAGACAGACACCGAGGTGCCCGCGCTGCCCCAGGACCCAGCTGCGTCTGCAGGCGCCGTCTGCATGGCTGGCCCTGTCTGTCCGCAAGCGCCATCCCCAGGGCCGGCACTGTCTGCCCGCGGGCGCCGTCTGCAGGGCTCCACGCTGCTCCAGTGGTCGCAGCCCCTGGCTGGTCCCTAGGCAGAGCTCCCAGCCCCGCCGGGAGGAACTGGCCCCCACAGCTGGGTGACGGGGGCGTCACCCCAGCAGCCAGGGGCGCAGAGCGCGCGGACCTGACCGCACCTCCCCTCACACCTCTCTACTCCCCTTTGCCTCCCGGAAAGCACAGCCTCCTGAGAGGGGTGCTGTCTGGGCACAGCCGTGGGGGCCCACGGGTTGGGTGGGGGCACAGGCCAGCCAGGACGCTGATCCTGCAAGCCCCCCCGCCTCCCATCCCTGGCCTCACCGTGGCTGGTGAGGGCCTCCAGCCGGATGGCATCTCTTCAAACCAAGGTGCACGACGACAGCCTTCCCGGTCTGCATTCTGGTGTGGAAGAGGGTGGACACCCCCTCCCCCGGGGGATCACCTACAGACCCCACGGCCCCTGGGGCCCCAGGAACAGCAGACCTGGGTGTCACCAGGCACCCCTGGGTCAGGAGCTTGACCGCAGCCTGTGACTCTGGGCACGGCTTTGTCTGCGCCACCTCCCTCCTTACTTGAGCCTTGCTGTCTGGCCCAACCAGCAATGAACGGGATGCGGGATGAGCTCGCCAGGGTCAGGGAGCAGCCACGCAGAGGGACGCCTCTCCACTGAGCGGGGGGCCGGCAGGGCCACCTGCCCACCTGCCTCACGGGTGTCACTCATCAATGGCAGGTATTCTTGAGGAGGGGTGCAAAAGGAGCATTTAATGGTTTTAAAATACTCTTCAAACCCAATTTTCTGGGCTTCCCTGATGACTCAGTGGTAAAGAACCTGCCTGCCAGTGCAGGGGATGTGGGCTCGGAAAGATCCCACGTGCCATGGAGCAACTAAGCCTGTGTGCCCCAACTACTGAACCTGCGCTCTCAGGCCGGGGAGCCGCGACTACTGAACCCACATGCGGCCACTGCTGAAGCCTGTGGGCCCTGAGCCTGTGCTCAGCAGCGAGAGAAGTCCCCGCGGTGAGCAGCCTGGGCCCTACACCAAGAGGAGCCACCCCGCGCTGCTACTGGAGGGGCCCCACCCACCAAAAGCCCTAGAAAAGAGCCCTCAGGCAGCGACAGAGACCCAGCACAGCCAAAACAAGTCAGATTTTAAAAACAAAAAAGGCAATACTTTCTTCCCTTACAGAGAAGATGGGTAAGATCTGGCTAATTCCACCAGAAGAAAGAAAACCCCTGCAATTCTTAGCCTGATAAATATTAGCGAGTTCTAAACTTTCACAGAAAGATTGTAGGCTTTTTTCCCCAAAGAAGGTTATAGCTCATTTCCACTTTCCCTCCTCATTTACAAATGAGTAAATAAAGCTACGATCAGAGGTGTGCTAATTAGGTAGACATACACGGTTCCCAACCACGCTCAGGAGGGCTTGAGAACACCTCTCTGCTGCAGATCGCGGACCCTCCAGAGGAAGGGGTCTCCAAAGACTAAGGCTTCTCACATCGCATCTCTTCCTCAGAGCCCACTGAGGGCAAGGGGACTCAAGCTTCTCTTCTGGAATATCCACGCACGTTAGTGTGGAAGAGGGAAAAGACTGACCTACACGGACAAGCATGAAGGGCGGTGGTCAGCTGACAGGGCGGTCGAGTCCCAAAGAGCGCATCATCAAGTCATGAAGGCCACAGATCCGTAACACTGATCTCTTCACATCACTGCTCTGCAGTCAACAAACGAGAGTTTGCAGATGTTTGGGGAGTTCGGTGGCCATTTCTCCTGACCACAAGGAAGAGGCTACAGCCTTCAGGAAGGAGGCCTTCGCCCAAAGGTCACCCAGCCCCACTCTTGGCCCACCACCGTGCATCACTGAAGCGTCACCAGCAGAAATTAGCCGCACAGACAGACAACTGTCTTCAAGGTTCGACGTACAATCTTCCACCAACAAACAGCGTTTTTACTACGTGTTGCCCCCTGGGGTGGTTAAAGGAAACGCGAGACCTCATTTCAGCAAAGTTTGAAATGTGCAGTCGGCTCTCTCTAGAAACAGTGACCATGCCTCAGTCAAATGCATTCTTTCAAAAAACAGTCTCCCTGCAGAGGTTCTTCTTCCATAACACAGAATGCCGGGGTACTCAGAGCTCTCCTCTTGCGAGGGATGGCAAAGGGCCTAGAAAGGAACCAGGAGACAGGAGCTGCACGGTGATGATCAGTCCAGGTAGACGGAGGCTCCAAGGAAGGAACCCTGGGTCTTTCTGGCACTGATACAACCTACGCCTTTATCTGGATCCAAAGTACATTCACAGGGTACAGTGATTGGCACGCAGGGCAGACCGTCATTTTCACATGTAAGTTGGTTTTTCCAGATTTGACCTGACGAAGCAAAGTATCATCAGTGTGTTCTATATTCCCTCGGAAAAAGGCAGCTCAACTCCTTGAAGGAGAAGCTCCGCTGAGGCAGCTGAAGGCTCGACCCTACCCCTGCTCCCCACCAGCCACTGGACCACCAACTGCCTGTCACCGGCACGATTCTGGGGCTGCTTGCTCGCTCGTACCTAACAGAGCCCAAGAGTCCAAGACCCAACACAGGAGAAAGGATCCAGCGTTTCTTAACCCTGGCCACACTCTAAAATCTCCCAGGGTGCCTTAGGAAAACCCTGGAAATTCTGATTTAATTGTTTTGGAGTGGATCTGCACATTAGCATGTTTTAGAATCCTGGTTAATTCAGTGTCCTAAGAATTCCAGCGGGACCCATTTGAAAAGCTACTGCTTTCCCAACCTGAAGGAACATTTTGACAGGACAAGATATTAATAAATGCCAGCAGAGCCAAAACTCTGCTGACCACCTGTAACCCCAGGTAGGTTGCTCTTCGGTGGTCAACCCCAAACTCTCGCTTTCGTCTATGACCTTGGATAACTTATTTCTGTTGGTTCACTGCTTTTGAGATCAAAAGTGCTCTCGAGAAAACTCTTACACGGAACAGGTGCTCCACAGATGAGCGCTTGTCCAGGTTTTGCGCGAATAGCACAGTTTCGAATATCAAACCTGTCGAGCGCACCCGAAGGCATGGAAACACGCAGAATCACACCAAGGCAATCATCAAAACCCGCAGCGACCACAACAGTGCAGGAGGACAGCAGTGCCCGAGAGGCTGCCCCCTTCCCCAGGCCCAGCTCCCGGTTTGTTCCCAACGCACCTTGGGAAGGATCCCACCTGAGTGCTGTTTCTCAGTGGGTTCCCGCCTGCCCTCCACGGCATCACGCAGCTCAGGCTTCCGCCAGGTCACGCCACAGCCTGAGTGACCCTCCGCAGCCAAAAGCTGGTTTCCACGTTTATCAACAAGAGAGCCAGAGACTATGAAAGGCACCATCCTAAATAGTGCGGGGTGAAGCAACCTATATGTATTTGACTTTGATCAATATTCACAATTGTGCAAATCAACTTATTTGTTGATTTGCAGAAAATCAACCACCAGAAAAATTTAGAGGCATATACAGTTCATCGGATTTTCACAAAATGGAACCTTCACTCTCAGACCCAGCAACCAAACAACTGACGGCCAGAAGCCCCTGGGGTCCCGCCTGCCAGTCGTGAGCCTTAAACGGGACCATTATGACGACTTCCAGGCTTTTCAGGTGGCTCAGGGTTAAAGAACCCCCCTGCCAAGGCAGAAGACGCAAGAGTTCGAAGCAAAGTTCAGTCCCTGGATGGGGAAGATCCCCTGGGGAAGGAAATGACAACCCACTCCAGGACTCTTGCCCGAAAATTCCCAGGGACGAAGAAGCATGGTAGGCTACAGTCTATGGTGTCACAGAGAGTCAGACACGACTGAGCGACTGAGCATGCACGCATTAAGACTTCCATCACACCATAAATGAGTTTGGCTGTCTCTGGACTCTACATAAATGCTGCTGCTGCTAAGTCGCTTCAGTCGTGTGCAACTCTGTGCAAGCCCATAGACGGCAGCCGACCAGGCTCCCCCGTCCCTGGGATGCTCCAGGCAAGAACACTGGAGTGGGGTGCCATTTCCTTGCATCCTTTTGCGTCTGGCCTCTTTCCTTCAACATTATCTCGAGGGGTGAGAGTGCAGTCATCGGCTCTTTCTGCCCTCCCTGTCTGTCTCTTTCTTCGTAGTTTTCCATGGTGTGATATGCTTATTTCACAGGACGAACATCTGGGTTGGTTCCAGTTTGTGGCTGCTATGGCTAATGCTGCTACAAACATTCTTATACGTGTCTTTTGATACCCAAATGAACTAACCATCTGCTGGGTATACCCTAGTGAGAAAGACAGGGTGGTATGAACAAACGAATAGGCGAACAGACCAACTTAACAAGACAGACTCAGAACAAACCCACACATATAAGTCTTTTGCTATATGACAACAGGCTGATGCAATGAAATGGGGGAAAATGGTATTTTCAAATAAATGGTGCTGGATAAATTAACTGCATGCTTATATGGAAAGAAAACTCTTGACCCCCACCCACCTCATACCATAAAAAAAATAAATTCCAGGTAGATTGGAGATCTAAATTTGAAAAATAAATTTTCTAGAAGTTAAATAGATGAATATCTTCATGGTCTTAAATATCTTAAATAGAACACACCAAAAAAATGACAACCACAAAGGAAAATGCTGATAAACTGGATTTCACTAGAATTAAGAACTATTATTCATTAAGAGGGGCTTCTGTGGTGGCTCAGGTGGTAAAGAATCTGCCCGCAATGTGGGAGACCCAGGTTCAATCCCTGGACAATACGATCCCTGGAGAAGGGAATGGCAACCCACTCCAGTATTCTTGCCTGGAGAATTCCATGGACAGAGGAGCCCGGGAGGCTACAGTCCATGGGACTGCAAAGGGTCAGACACTACTGAGCAACTGACATTCATTAAGAAGAATCCCTTAAGACAGTGAAAAGAAAAGTCACACACTAGAAGAAATGTTCAATATACATATGACACAAAAGGCACAGCCAGGAAATGTAAAGAAGCCCTACAAATCAATTCATTAAAATACAAAAACCCAATTTTTTAATATATGCAAAAGACTTGAACAGACGTTTTACAAAGCAAAATATACTAATGGCCAAGAAAACATGAAAAGTTACTCAACATCATTCGTCATCAGGGAAATGCAACCTAAAGGCCGGTGAACAAAAATTAACGCAAAATGGATCAGAGACCTAAATGGAAGACCTGACCCTATAAAACTCTTAGAGGAAAACACAGGCAAAATACTCTTTGCATAAATCCTAGTGATATCTTTTTTGATCCACCTCCTAGAGTGATGAAAAGTAAAGCAAATATAAACAAATAGGATCTGATTAAACTTAAAAGGTTTTGCATAGCAAGGGAAACCATAAACAATAAAAAGATAACCCTCAGAACGGGACAAAGTATGCACATACAAAGCATCCCACAGGAACTAATCTCCAAAATATACAAACAGCTCATGCAGCTCAATACCAAAAAAACAAATAACCCAGTCAAAAAATGGGGGGAAGACCTATACAGACATTTCTCCAAAGGACACACAAATGGCCAACGAACACACAAAAAAAATGCTCACCGTGTCTCATTATTAGAGAAAGGAATGCAATCACAACTGTAAGGAGGTATCGCCTCACACCAGTCAGAAAGGCCATTATCCAAAAATCTACAAACCATCCATGCCAGAATGGGTGTGGAGAAAAAGGAAGCCTCCTACACTGTTGGGGAGAATGTACATTGGTGCAGCCTCTATGGAGAGCAGGATGGAGGCTCCTCAAAAAAAAATTAAAACTAGAACCACCACATGACCCAGCAGCCCCACTCCTGGGCATACACCCAGAGAAAACCGTCATTCCAAAAGGCACATGCACCCCACTGATCACTGCAGCACTGTTTACAGCAGCCAGGACCTGGAAGCAGCCTGAACGTCCACCAACAGAGGAACGGACGGAGAAGATGTGCCACACATTTGCAATGGGACATTACTCAGCCACGCACAGGAATGAAACAGCGCCATTTGTGCAGATGCGCAGAGACCTGGAGGCATCATACAGTAACAGAGAGAAAAGCAAGCACCGTAAAAAATCGCTTGTGCGTGGAATCTAGAAAAATGGTACAGGTGATCCTATTCACGAAGCAGAAACAGAGACACAGAGGTAGAGAACCAACTCATGGATGCCAAGGAGGGAAATGAGGGTGGGATGAATTGGGAGATTGGAACTGACATATACACACCGCTATGAATACCACAGACAGCCACTGAGGACCCATGGCACAGCACGGGCTCTCTGCTCAGTGCTCTGCAGTGACCCAGATGGGAAGGAAGTCTAAGAACAAGAGGAGATGCATGTATGATACACACAGAACTGACTGACACGGCTAGAGCAGCTACACTCCTACAAAAATTGAAATAAAGATTAATAACTAAAACTATCAAACCCTTCAGAAAAAAGAATGAGTACCAGACTACAATATCCCTTTGAGGAATAGCTTCTAAAATAAAGTGTATTTATTTAAAAGATAATAAAGGCCATTGTGAGATACCATTGCATAACCATCACAGGTACAATTTAAAAACAGCAAAACCACTAACAATGCCAAGAACCAGGAGGCGTTCAGAGCAATTAGAACTCACATAACCCGATAGGCGTGTCAACTGATTTTGTCAGGAAAACCACATGATAATATTTATTGAAGCGGAATATACACATATTCTATGACATAGCAACTCAACTTCCAATATCATTTTAAAGTACAGAAAATACATTTATGGGAATATACATAAGCCAGAGAAAGCCTTGAAAGAACCTGTAAATCTCTTTCAACAAACCACCAAAAACCCCAAAGACAAACACATCCTTTAAACCCATATTATATCAGGAATTCTATCAGCCCCAATATGAAAACCTCCAAATAATTCTATTTATATTTCATATAATCTATTAGCATGGATTAATAGAAATAAAAGCCTAAGCAACTCACTGTATTTCCTCCAAGAACAAACATTAAACCATTTTAACTATTAGAAAAATTACATCTCCTTATGCCCACAGGATATCAGAGCTTAGAAGGAAGATAAAAAAATCACAAGTAGCAGGGAACCATATGGAGAGAGTCACAGAGCTTGTGATTCTAATGGTAGCTGCAAACGAGGTCACTTATCCCTCCACGGCCACACTAATTGGTCAAAAGCAACAGAAGCCTCCTCAGCAACCTCCATAAAAGCAGGCTGCCCCAGCCTGGGCACTTTCAGTTTAGAGCACAGACACCTGCTACCCATCAGTCTCTGACGAGACAGCACGCGAGCCGACCAGCACTACGCGGTTCGGCTTGCTCTCATCTCTCCTATTTATAAACAGAGCCTTCAGAGTATATGCATGCGCGAGTGCAGCATGTGTACACACACAGCTATCTATAGCAAAAAAACAAATTCTCAAAGGTAGCTGTTTGGAAGACCATATCTCGTGCTATTAATACTCACATACTGCAGTATTACATAACAAATTTTTTTCCAATTCTGTTATGCTAATATGCAAATAGATGAACTCAACCATAGCTAGAAGCTAAATGTACTGATCAGTATGGCCTTGTGTGTCTCTAACTACAAAAGAATTTTACATGATCTCTTTCTGCTCTAAAAATCCCATGAATCTACATTATTAATCACTTTTAAATCCAGCTGCTCAGTTTCCGGGGTGGTAATATCCACTATTCCCAAATCCGTATATTCACTGTACTCCAAGAAGATGCCTGAATACTGAATTCACAGCAAGGAAGGTGCTGAAGGCATATTCTGTAATTTTATAATTACTTGACAATTCCAAAACAATAGTAGGGACAGATGTCACCAGAAAAAAACTCACCTAAAAACAAATAGTTACTATTATCTGCTTTACCTTCCAGGACCCTAAAAACTGTAAGTCAAATTTGTAAAAGGAAAAAAAAAGGAAATGATCCTCTTCTATTAAGCTTTGAAATCCATCAAAGGAGAGCAGAGAGAACAAAACTCTGGTTTGCAGATCAGACACAACCCTGTGGTGAGGAGGACTGGACGATGGCTACGGCCTTTTATTGGTTAGTCCACGCTGGCTTCATCTCAAGATTCAGCCACAAGAGGTCCAGCTGTTTTAATTAAAAATCAGCCGTATATTCTAGGACTGGTAGAAATGACTGATTGAGGAACCCGAACAGCTTGGACAAACAGGAAAACAAGGGAAAAGTCAAGTCTACATTACAGAAGAGGAAGGGGAAAGAGGGTGAAAAAGCAGGCAGAGCGTGCGCCTCCAAGTCCATCGCGTGGTCTGGGGGTCGGCTTAGCCCCGCAAGCTCGTCATCTTGCCTGGAAATCCTCACAACTTGAGGAACAGGCTTCCTTGTGCGTAAAAAGGGACCAACAACCGCTCCCCGCACGATGAGGGGCGACTTGCGCGAGACGAGTGAGGGTCCTGGTGCCTCACCCTCACCAGTCCTTGAGTTGCAGGGAAAGGTTGCATGGCAGGTAGAAATGCAATGAAAAGGTAGCATGCTCACGTCACGGTAGCAGCACGTGACGTGCTCACGTCACGGTAGCAGCACGTGACGTGCTCACGTCACGGTAGCAGCACGTGACGTGCTCACGTCACGGTAGCAGCACGTGACGTGCTCACGTCACGGTAGCAGCACGTGACACAATACGCTGAGGGAGTCAAGGTTCTGCCCATGCAACGCTGCCTGTCAGTACGCTGTATTCTTTCTGCATTTTCTTTTTTATTATTAATGCTTTACAGCAAGCACTTTCAATGAATATCTTTGAACAACCCAATAACAATGGCGATGAAAGTTTAAGTAATTTAGTTCTTTAACAAAAACCAAAAATATCAACGAAACCAAATACCAAAAACTGTATTTAAATGCCTTAACAAACGGTAAAGCTCTGCCGCCATGCTTTTTAAACTCTGTGAGCAGAACGTAAGACCAAAGAAAATTTCAAAGATCTTATTTCAGGGGCACAAAAGGAACAGATCGTTTACATTAACATCTTGCAGAACAGTTCTGGAACCAACCAAATTCCTGGATCCAACTTAAATAAATGAAGGTACTTCCATTCCATTTGCTTGTTTCCAAAATTATGTATATGAAATAAACTTATTTGAAATACATAGCCCACGGAGTTTTATATTCCAATCAAAACCAGGTGGAGCTACATCTAAACAACATCTTCATCCAACTCCCAAGGTAAGTCACGTCATTTGTGCCCACTTATTCACCCATGCACACGTTCACTGAAAAATATATACTTAAATAAGTGCTTTCCACAAGACATTAAATGTCTTCATAAACTCAAGTGAATAAGGTGAGGTGACCCATACATAAAGCATCAGCATACAGGCAGAGGGCAGATGGGAGGCAGAGAAGGAAACAGTCCATCTAGAGTGATGGGTGACCGAGCCAAGCCCTAGGGAAGAATTAAGAGCTGAGAAGGGAGAGGCCAGGGCAGGCTAGGTTCAGGCACAGAGCGCTGTTTCCTGGGGCTTTAACACGGCTGTTGCAAAGGGCTCCTGAGGAGCAGATAAGGAGGGCGGCCACCTTATTTACCATCCAAGCTGGGACCCCTTTGAGAGCAGAAGGAGGCACTCTTAACAACTTCGTCAGGACAAAAGGTGTAAAATCCACACTGTCCTGGGCAAACCAAGACACGTGGGAGCTTGTCTTGATAAAACTAATGTCCAGTGCCCTCCGACGTTTGAAGTGGAGCTTCTTAGGTATGTGCTCCGTTATAATGATGTATCAAGATTTCCAAAGGCACCGAAACAGAAGTCACTCGTGAAACATCTTGAGGATAAGTCTGCGAAGTTTATTGGGGTACATTCTTTCTATCTCAACATATAAAGCTTTCAAAATGGAGATGGCAGTGTTGGTGATCTCCATTTCAAAGGAAGCCAAATGAGTTTGCACATCTCAGGATCAACTCTAAGCAACAGAAACTAACAATCAGAAAAACAAACATATGGGGGGACTGCTTATTGAGTGTTTATTACTGGCCACATGCTTCTCTGAATATTTCACGTACATCATCTCATTTAATCTCCATGACAACAGTTCGGGGGGAATTTCTTTATCTCTATTTTAGAGATGGATTAAGTAGACACACAGACTTAAATATCTTGCCCAAGGCCAACAGGAAGAGGGAGCCAGAATCTGATCCAAGCACCGAACTTCGCACCCTCTAGTTTCCCGCCAGTATTCTGCCCCCCAAATAATCTGGACATTCAATGTGCATCCTGAGGACAGATCAAGACCCTCGGGATACAGGCGTACCTTGGAGATACTCTGAGTTTGTTCCAGACCACCTCAATGAAGTGAATATCACAATAAAGAGAGTTACAGGAATCTTTTGGTTCCCAGCGCATACAGAAGCTATGTTTATGCTATACTGTAGACTATTAAGTGGGCAAAAGCATTGTGTCTCAAAAAATATGTACATACCTTCATTTTAAAATACGTTATTGGTTTAAAAACAAAAGCTTAACCATCATCTGAGCCCTCAGTGAGCTGTAATCTTTTTGCTGGTGGAGGGTCTTGCCTCAGCGTTGATGGCCAAAGGTAGGGTGGCTGTGGCAATGTCTTAAAACAAGACACAATGCAGTTTGCCACATCAATTGACTCTCCCTTTCATGAACAATTTCTCGGTAGCATACAATGCTGTTGGATAATATTTTACCCACACAGAACTTCTTTCAAAATTGCATTCACTCTTCTCAAACTCTGTTGCTGCTTTATCAGCTAAGTTTATGTGATACTCTAAGTCCTTTGTCATTTCAACAACCTTCACAGCATCTTCACTGGGACTAGATTCCATTTTAAGAAACTACTTTCTCTGCTCATCCATAAGAAGCAACTCCACATCCATTCAAGTTTGATCATGAGATTTCAGCAATTCAGACTCCATTTCTAATTCCAGTTCTCTTGCTGTTTCTACCACATCTGCAATTCCTTTCTCCACTGAAGTCTTGAACCCTGCAAAGTCTTCCCTGAGGGTTCCAATCAACTTCCTCCAAACTCCTGTTAATGTTGGTATTTGAACCCATGAATCCCATAAATCATGAGTGTCCTTCATGACATCTAGAATGGTGAATCTTTTCCAGAAGGTTTTCTGTTGACTTTGCCCAGATCCATCAAGAGGGATCACTCTCTATGGCAGCAATAGCCTTAGGAAATGCATTTCGTAAACAATAAGGCTTGAGGGCTGAAGTTACTCCTTGGTCTCTGGGCTGCAGGATGGATGTTGTGTTGACAAGTGTGGAACCTGAATCTGACTGCACATCTCCCGCAGAGCTCTTGGGTAACCAGATGCGTTGTCAATAAACAGTCATGTTTAGAAAGGAATCTTTTCTCCTGAGCAGTAGGTCTCAACAGTGGACATAAAATATTCAGTAAACCGTGTTAGAAGCAGACGTACTGTCACCCAAGCTTTGTTACTCCATTTACAGGCAGGAGATTCAGCATCATCCTTAAGGGCCCCAGGACGTCAGGAATGGTAAATGAGCACTGGCTTCAACACAGAGTCACCAGCGGTATTAGCCCTTAGTAAGAGTCGGCCTGTCCTTTGAAACTCTGAAGCCAGGCAATGACTCCTCTCTAGCGCTGACAGTCCCAGAGGACATCTTCTTCTAATACACAGCTGTTTCATCCACACTGAACATCTGTGGCTTAGTGTATCCACCTGCTTGAATTACCTGAGCTGGATCTTTGGGAGAACTTGCTGCTGCTCCTTATACTCTGAGGCCACAGAGACGGCGTCTTTCCCTACACCTCAGGGCTTCAACCTTTTCTCCGGCAGCTTCCTCACCTCTCTCAGCCTTCCCAGAACTGAAGAGTGTTAGGATCCTTCTCTGGATGTGGCTCTGCATTAAGGGGATGTGGTGGCTGGTTGGATTTTCTCTCTGGACCACTCAGACCTTCTCCACACCAGCAAGAAGGCTGTTTCGCTTTATCCTTCGTGTGTTCACCAAGGCAGCCCTTCTAATTTCCTTCAAGAACTTTTCCTTTGCATTCATTCACAACTTGAGTGCACCGGGCTTACCTGTTGGCTTGTCTGGGCTTTTTGATATGCATTTCTCACTAAGCTGAATCATTCCAGCTTTTGATTTAGGGTGCGAGATATGTGACTCTGCCTTTCAGTTGAACCATTAGCGGACACTGCAGGCCTACTAACCGGCCTAACGTCAGTCTTGCTGTGTCTCAGGGAAGAGAGAAGCCCAAGGGGAGGGAGAGAGAAGAGTCAGGACACACACACACACACACAGCCCACACACAGAACACACACACAACACGGGTTAGGTTCACCATCTAATGTGGGCACAGAGTGCGATGCCCCAAAACAATTACAACGGCAACATCAAAAACCACTGCTCACCGATCACCGCGGCAAATATAATAATAATGAATCTTTTAAACTACTGTGAGAATTACCAAAATGGGACACAGAGACACAAAATGAGCAAATGCGGTTGGAAAAACGGCGCTGAAAGACTTGCTGGACACAGGGCTGCCAGAAACCTTCAAACTGTAAGAAGTGCCCTGCCCGTGACGCGCCATCAAGCGAAGCACAGCAAAAGCTGGTCTGCCTGTCCAGCCCGCTGAAACTCCCACCTAGAACAGGTCTGGCCTAAGTCCCCTGCCGCGGGACCCCGCACCAGAGGCCGGCAAGGCGTCCCAGCCACCCTGCTCTGCCCCTTGAGACAGGTGGGTGCCCGCGTCCTGCCAGCAGACTGGCCCGCTCACACAACTGGAGCTCAGTGCAAGTCACTCCATGCTCTGAGTCCCCTTAAGGGATGGAATTATTCTGACACAAGGGAAACAGGTCCTACTGACACCCCTCTGGGGGTTCTGACTTGGAGTCAGTACGCACACCCGTGTCAGGCACCACACCCTCGACTCACCGTTATCAACAGGAAGATGCTCGCCAGGCCGTGTGCAGGGTTTAGATCCTGAGGCTGACTGGTAAAAATATCTGAATACGCCCTGTACACCAGCATCCATTCATTTGAAATAAAAAGAAAATAGCTAAACTCATCCAGAGGTCTGGTAGACAAGCAAATAATAACAGCCAAAGGTTATCATTAGTAAGGAACACAGCATCTCTTCTTGGATACAAAGGTGTAAGGTAAGCGTCTGAAGGGAAAACGTGAATGTTCACACTCCACTTATACCTGCCTTTGGGCTACAGATAGCACTGCCCTGTTGTGTCAAATTCTGAGGCAAGGGGAACTTGAGCATTAAAAAAAGCAAAAGCAAAAGCGAAAAAGAACAGTCTCGTTTAGACCCCTTGCAGAGCACAGAGAACTATAAAAGGAACTGAACAGATTCTGGGAGACAGCATTCTAAGAAACTCACTTGAGAGGCCAAAAGCAGCAATTAAAGAAAACCAGACAGTTTCCTGTCGGTTGTGTCTCTGGACCTGGCGAGAAGCACCAGGCGGCCAGCACAAGTGTTTGGAGGCGAGGCTGGGAGACAGGGCAGGCAGGTAGCAGAGGGGGCAAGCAATTGTGAGTGTCTGAAAAGGAACACCCCCTGTCGCCTTCTGAAACTGAACTCTGAACCGCGCTAGAGGCTCTGAGTGGCTGAGCCCGGCGCGCCGCCTCCCAGCAGCCAGGGAGCCGGGCCAGGCTCATCGGACAAAGGGGAGGCTCACTGATTGGCCATCAGATGGTTCTGACCTAAACGACCCCGGCGGCCTGTCTACAGACAAACCCACCTTGTGACTCAGTTACTGTGGGCTGAATGTTCATGACACACCCACAGGCTTGCTGGGTGGTGCTGTCTCCCCCAGCAGTCTCTCCCGCTCCTGGGGGCCCCCATTCAGACAAAAAAAAACCCTCTAAAATCAAATGGAGATACTACTTTTTCAGATGAAATTCAGAAAACAGGGTTACTGAGTGCTGGCTTTCTAGGCAGAACGGAGAAATATAGCCCAGGTTTTGCCTGCACAGAGTCTAGTTTATTTAAACCATAAGGTACATTTTAAATATTTTGTTTAAATATGCATAATAGATGTGAAAAGCCTTCCCACACTGGGGGCTCGGCATCAAGCTGTGGGGAATCCACGTTCGCGCAAAGTTAGTGTGAGTTTCTCCTACACACCGTGACACTCTAATGGGGCAACCAGCGATACGAGGGGAGCTGCACTGCCTCCTGGACAAGGCCAAAGCTTTGGACCCAGTGAAACCAGAGGCTCTGGACTAGACGGCTGGCTGGCTACGCTATCTGTCAACTTCTTCTGACAGCAGAAACTGACATTCCTTCCTCCCCTGCAGAATCCCCCACATTTAAAGGGGAAAAATCAAGTCTGGTGTTCCCAAACCAATACTACCTTAACTACACAAAACAGGTAACACCGCCAGCGTAACCTGCAGCCATGCCCACGGAGTCCAACAGTCAGCGCCAGCACCGCGGGCAGGCAGCGACCCCCAAACGCGGGTTTCCTCCAGCCCCCATGGTGGGAGCAAGACCAGGCCACAGAATGCACACTCCTCATGTGTTTTGCCCATATGAATAGTGTTTCAGAAACAATGGCTGCTATCATCACTTTTAAATACCTGAATAGTATAATGGCTACATTTCCAACTTATTTTTACCAATACCCTAATCAGTACCCGCTGTGGTCTGAGGACAGGGCAGGAGAAGGCTTACAAAGAGACTGGGAGAACCGTGTGCGGCGACAGAATTGCTCCAGATCTGGGTTGTGGCGGCCGCTACATGACCGTGTGATGGTCGAACTGCACGGGACTAGGCGGTAGTGAGAGTGAATTTTACTTTATGCAAATCAGCATGATTTTTGACGTGCCATCCAAAATATTTAATTAGTTTTGATTAAAGTAAACCACCCAAACTAATGGACATTTAAACTTCATTTATTTCAAAACTTAAAAAAAAAATCCAAGGCTTAAAATGCCACTTCATATTTTTAGATCAAACTCTAGAATTAAAGGATGGAGCTATTTGTTTAAAAAAAAAAGAATGCCATCTGAACAATTAACCAAATTAATTGTTTCAAAATAAAGCGTGGATTGTAGTGAATGGTGTGATGAAATACGGAAAGAGAAAATGAAAGTGATGTTTTCGTTTACTAGACTACTTAAGATGACAAATATAACGACTTCTCCCCTAAAAATCTAGCAGTAGAGCTTTGCGAAAAATCTAAGAAAGTGTAATATTATTTTCAACCAGCTAAGGAAAAGTAGAAAAGTCTGGTGATGAGTTCCATGATTTATTTTTCTTCACAAGGTACTTGAAAGGTCCTACCAGGCTGCTCACTCTGAATTTCCACCAACATTCTTATCATAAGCAAGGAGCTCTCTTAGTAGGAATCTGTGCATCTATTTTGGCATAAAATGTAGTTTTGTAACAATTTCTTTCTCAACACCATATTTACAAAACAGATGGAGTTCCAAAGAAATAATTTTAAATAAGGAATACCATCCTGGTCAGCCTTCAGCGGATTACTGTGTATGTCCAGCACTCAGCAACAGTCCCCTCCACTGCCCACTGTTTATCCCATTTCCGCTGTTATTCCTCTCTCTGACTTGGGGGTCCCCACCTAAGAGGAAGGTCAAGACTGCAAGGCATTAGATGGAAGCCAGGAAGCAGGCATAGCCCAGCACTGCGACGAGCGCACCCAGCTGCACGCCTCTGCTCAGGAGTGAGCACCCAGACTCCGTGCCATTCCCTCAAGCCCCATCGTCGCCAGGCCCACTAAGGTATCACTGCCTCTCCACTCCACCTGCCTGCATCCATCCTGCTGTTCTAGAGACCAAGGAGAGACCACCGCTGCTTCACACGGGCTCCTGCTAAGCTGCTTATTACCTGTTTAACAAAAGTGAAATGTAATTCCGCCATTCATGTGACAAAAACATCTGGGCACTATCTGCTGCTTTATGAGATTAAAGTGAAAGATCTCTTTAGTCTGTTAGGCTGCCGTGTCTTTAGGAAAACGCCACGCTAAATTTCTAAAAGCTGGATCCTTCAAGACGCCAACTGAAAGGCAGTAGATACTGAGTAATTACCTGTTTAAATATAGCATACCCCTGCCCTCCAATCCAGGCTTGAGCAACTTTCAACACTACTTCCATAGTCTTAAAGGGTATTAAGAAAATGCACATTGAAAGTGGAGGCAAGAAAAAGGAGTCAATTGGGGAGACAGAGGACAATAAATAAGACAAGACTGGGAAATTCCAACCAGCCATTTTAGAAATTAAAAGAACTTAGAAAAAACATATACTTCCTTGCCATTTCTCCATTCATTCAGGAAGCAATATACTGAACCCCTAACTTCCTCACAATGTATGTCTAGGGATACACCTGAGAACAAGGGAACAGCTGCCCTCAACAGAAAGAAGAAAAATGATGAAGATACGTGGGTAAGTTTCAAAATTCCATTGATTTCTGAGTAATTAATCAGTTCCCCATGTGCTTCTAGAATCTTCAAGGAAAAAAGGTATCTACCAACAAGTTCTCAATTCCACATATCAGAAATGTTGGCAAACCATCCTTCCTAGTCTCCCATGAATGTAAAATTAAAACAGATGCTGCTATAATTAAATAAGTTACACTGTGAACCCCACTGCAGACACCAATAAAATGTGAATTTTTTTTTTTTTTGAAGTGCAAACACAGGCCCTCCAAAAAAAATTGAGGCAGAGGCGTTAAGATGAGCTTGCACCTTCTCTGGAATTTCCACCTCAGACTTCATTACCACCACAAAGCAAAATCACCACAAGTTATCTAGTAACCAATAAAAACAGATATGACCCGTAACTCTGTCAATGGGACTGATTCCCACGCATGGCTGAGAGCAACTCCCACGGCAACATAAGTGGCAGAGTAAAAGAAAATACAAGTCACCAAGAGCTAGGTACGTGTGCAGCGATAGCCTGCTCTGCTTTCCTTAGTTCAACTCTAAACACCTCCTGCAGATGGTCCATGAACTTGACCTTTAAGCCCTTCAGCCCTGCCCTTTCTCAGAGGTGAACTGGGCAAAAGATGACAAAGCGAAAAGCAGTTTCACAACTGCCTGTTACATGGAATTGCAAGGTGCTGTATTTCACCAGATAAGTACAGAAGCTGATAGCGCCGTCGGACACTTGCACGCTCCTCAGAAGGTTCCTGTAGGTCCAGCTAAGTTTCAAACACCCCGAGTGCCAATCCTCTTCACGGGGGCCCGTCCTACCTTCCTTGCCACAGGAAGGGTGGGTGCAGGCCCATCACGGTGCTTTGGTGCTCGCTGTCCCCGTGACCTCTCGGTTTTCAGAAAGCAACGTTTTCATATTTGCTCCAAACTTGAGCAGAAAGAGCTGGTCCTGCCTAAAGGCTCCGATCTGATCAGCTCATGGATCATTTATTTTTTTTCACTTCATGTCTCCAAAAATACGTTTACATTGCAGACCAAAACATAATGTTAGATGAAACCACCACAAACTCAGGAGTTCCTAGCATTACTCCTGGAGTTCAAGAGGCACCAAATGCTGACTTCCTTCTGCCAAATAACACCAGGCAAAAAGATATCAAAACAGCAAACCGCCCAAAAGAACTTCCACAGAACTGGAGGCCTGCCTGCTGCAGCAAGCAAAAGATTAAAACCCTGCAGGACTGTAATCTCCCAGAGCTTCTGACCCTAAGAAAGCTGAAAGGTGCCTGGACCTTCAGAAACCTACTCCATTTCTCTTAAGTTGACCAGGGATTTGTGCACCCTCTGAGTCTCACCGTTGGCAAGAGGCAACTTACAGACCCATCGGGAAAAAAAACCCTACTGAAGAATCTCTGTTAGCTTGCCTTCGATTCTTAAGAAAATGTTTTCACATGATCACCAACTGTCTTTAACATACAATGGAGACCGGGCAAGGGGTCTGTTCCACCAGCCAAGGCTGCCCGCTGGCAGAGGGTGCCTGCCGGACAGGTACCGGGCCATCGCTGCAGGCGAGCCCTGCAGAGGTGACAGCCCCGAGTCCCGGGGGACTGAGCACAGCTCCCCTTGCACCCCTCTCCATCCTCCCCAAACGCCATACGCACCGGTCCCCGCTCTGCCGCCCGCAGCGCCGCCGGCGCAGCCCCGGTTCCCGGGAGCTGGGGGCTCCCCCTCCAGCCTCCCAGTCCTGCCGCCCGGGGAAGGACCCCCCCACCTCGGATGGCGGGGGGCGGGCGACGCGCGCCCCTCTCCCACCTACCTTGATGATGCTGCTCCGGCGGGGCAGGCCGCCTGGCTTGCTGTCCCTGGGGAGCGGGCAGGCGGCCGGCCCGGGGGCCGCGGCGAGCGCGGGGCCGACCCGGGCTTCGCCCCCGGGCGCGCCGAGGCTGCAGTCTCCGTTGGAGACCCCGGCGCTGTCACAGCGCGCCCGCCCGGGCCCGGGCCGCCCGCCGCCGCCGCCCTCCCCGGCCCCGGCCCGCAGGGCGCCCTTGGCCGCCAGGACCGGGCCCGGGGAGGAGGGCAGGGCCCCGCCGGCGGCCCCCCGGCCGCGCTCCGCCATGGGCGCCCCGCGACCCGCCAGCACAAAGCCGCGTCCCCGCGTCCCCGCGTCCCCGCCGCCCGGGCCGCGCGGCCCCTCCTCCGCCGCTCCGCCCGCCGCCGCCTCGGCCGCTTCTTCCGCTTCTTCTTTTTTTTTTTTTTTTAATTTCGATGTGCTGTCGGCTTCGGGCTCGCCTTGCGCGCGGTCAGAGCCGCGGCGGCGGGACTATCGGAAGGTTCCTGCAGGGGGAGAAGAGAGACGCGGTCAGGCGGCCCGGGGCCCGGGGACACGCCCGGCACACGCGCCGCGGGCAGCGCGCAGCCCGGGGCGACGGGGGAAGGGGCACTGTCCGGGGACGGGGCGCCCTCCCGGGGACGGGGCGCTCTCCGGGGACTGGGCACCATCCAGGGGACGGGGCACCCACCGCGGGGGACCCACCCCGGGGGACGGGGCGCCCTCCACGGGACGGGGCACCCACCGCGGGGGACACGGGGCACCCACCGCGCGGGATCCACCCGGAGGACGGGGCGCCCTCCAGGGGACGGGGCACCCACCGCGAGGGACACCGGGCACCCACCGCGCGGGACCCACGGCGGGGAACCGGGCGCCCACCCCGGGGACGAGGCGCCCTCCCGGGGGGACGGGGCACCCGGAGCCGGCGCTGCACCCGGTACAGAAACACGACCGGCACACGCGCCGCCGCGGGCGCCAAAAACGCCGCGCGGCCCGGGGGGAAGGGGCGCCCCCCTCGGGCTCGGGGCAGCGGCGGGCGCCCCGACGCGCCCCGGCCACGCGGAGGCTCCTCCCGAGGCCCCCCCGGCCCCGGACGGGCGGGGGTGTCTCCCCCGACCCCAACCCCCCCGGAGGCTGGCGCGCGCCGGGCCCGCCGGGTACCCCAGGGGTCAGCGCAGGGCGGGCAGGGCGCCCGGGACCAGCCCGCCCACCCCCCGGCCTCCTCGGGGCTCCGCGCCGCCCCCTTTGGGCCGCGGGGACCCTCCCCTCCCCGGACGCACCGCGGCCGCCCGGCTCCTGCTCCAGGTCGCCGCCGTCGCGGCCGCTCCCGCCGGGCCGGCTCATCGGGCCGCGGGGACCTCGCTGCCCAGCAGACGGCGACGGTGGGCAGCTGAGGGTCGACGAAGGCCCCCGGCCCCTCCGGAGCTCTGGCAACCGCCCGTCAGCCGCCGGCGCCCCGAGGGGCCACGAGCACGCAGGCCACGGGCCTTCTCCTCGGGGCCCCCCCGCGGGCCAGACCCGCTGCGCGTGCAGAAACCAGCTAGGTTCTCCTGAACCGGGCATCTGTGAGCGGGGTCAACCCGTGGCAAGGACGCTGGGGCCGGCAGAGGGGACAGCGAGAGGCGAGAAGCCGGGGACGCGGGCAGAGCCCGGCCCGGGCCCCCAGGGCTTCGTCACATCGTCCGCCCCCAAGCGCCCTCCCTGAGCCGGCCGCCAGGGATGCCCGCTGGTCCGCAGCCCGCGCCCGGGGTCAGCCTCCGCTTTGGGATAAGAACCCTACTTGGATCGCTAAGCAGGCCCCTCCGGTTCTTCCTTCCTCCTCCCTCCTCCAGTATTTCAGGTCGAGTCAGCAGCGTGAACACCCCAATCTTGTCACTTTTTGTCGCGCCGCCCCCCCCCCCAAAACTGCGCGCCAACATTCCCCCACACCCCTGCTGTCCACCCTTGGAGCCAAACACGGCGCACATCCCTAGCTCGGCGCCCCCCTCTCCACCCCAGACGCCCTGCCCGCATCTTCCAGCCCTCTCCCCGGCTTCTCCAGCGCGTGTGTTTCCTTTTCCGGGAATGCGCTTCCCGCAGGGCGCGAAGGAGAAACTGACCGTCCGCTGGGGGGTGAACTTAAAGACCTTGCTTTCATTAGCATGGTGTAGCCAACTGCCAAGGAGCCTCTGAGGAGGAAAGCAGCTTTCCATACATACACATCCCCACTTCCCTGCCTCTGAAGCAACTTCAGATACCTGTTATTCTTGGGGGGGGTGTTTGGGTTCTGATCTGGATTCCTGTTTTCGTAACCTATCAGACAGACTTTTATCCCTCTCTTGCAAATCTGGGCCTACGTGTGAACATCTAATGTCACATCAATGAACAACAGTGTTTGAATATTTTATTCAGTCCTATCCCTTTTCTTTCTTTCTGCCCTTTTTTCTAGTTTGGTTCCATTTTTTTTTTCCCGCCTTGTGATATGTTTGCAGGAAAATATATTCAAATAATTCAAATCAGGTTCTGAAGCTGTCTTATCAAATGTGTAGTCATAATAGCCTGTGAGTATGCTGTGGGGAGGAAAGGAAGAATGCTAGGCCTTTATCCTTAAAGTTTTCTAATTTTGATATTTTGAGTAAACACCTGAAGATATTTCCAACCTTTTCCTGCATTTATCAATCACCAGTAATGTGCTATGAGAGTCATATCTTTGCAACTCATACCACGAGTTTCCTATGGTGAGGGGGGACATATAGACTGAAATCTACAGGGTGCTGTTTCTAAAACCTGATTCTCCTAATGCTTCCAAAATGAAGACCTATCCATCTCACTCTGGACTCCCAACAGGTCAAACCAGGGAGACGTCATTGAAATAGACTTGGCATTTAAATTAAAACGTTTCCCAAAGCATCTTGGCAGACCTGTGCCAAATGATGCCAGAAGCCCAGGGCCTGTGCCAGGTTCTTTTCTATCCCCCAAGCGCCGTCTTCCGCGAGCCGCTGGTCACACGCCTGCAGGTGTCGGAGGCGTGTTCCTGCGTCGCACACACGGCCAGGCTGGAGGCACATTCTTCGCGGGTGGTCACGGGAAGCGGCGAGTTCCCATCACACGCACCGTGCTCAGCCCCCAGCAGGCTTTTTTTAATAGCTAAACTCTGATTTTTTTTCATCCCAAGCAGCACAGGAAGCAGTTGTTCCTCCTCCTTTCTGCTTGTTTCTCCACAGTTACTAAGTGATTACTTTCCACTTCTCCTATTCCATGAGCAGTGTTATTGAAAAAGAATTGTAAATATTTTGCCAAAATTCTCGCTGAGTGCTTTTATGGCATTGTAAAATTCATAGAAGTTCAAATTAGAAAAGGAGCCAAGATGTCATAGTCATCTCTCAGCAAATACTGTCTAATGGTCCCTTCCGATGACTCTTCAGAGTTGGGCAATAAGAGAGAGGCAAGACATCAGTAAAATGCTCATTCTGAATATGGTGTTTATGACAATTTGTTGTCTCTATATACCAATGGTAAGATGCTGATGAATCGTTCATAATGTTTAAAGTAAATATATACCTCTAAAAATCTCGTGGTTTGGGGTTTTTTTTGTTTTTTGTTTTTTGTTTTTGTCATGCCATCAATTCATCTAAGTTTTCTTCAGATTTCAGTCTGCTTGGGCTTTTAATCATTGTTATCACCCTTAACGGCGCGACATTCCATTTGTTTGTGTCTTAAATCCGATGCCTCAAACATGGGCTCTGCAGGCTCCCTGGTCGGTAAGAGCCTTCCTGCGGCCTCCCAAAATAACACTGACGCTGGTTGCTGACTTCTTGCCGTCACTGATACCCTTGTAGGATATGAATTCGTATCTAGTTTCCAGTTTGCAGCCTCTAACGTTACGACTCTAAATTTTTCTGACTCACTGAACACTTGGCCTTCAGATTATTTTTCCCTCAATGTGTGATGATAATTTCCATTTCTCAAACCTCTATCCCATTTTATTTCTGTATTTCTTTCAAGATGCAGTACAATTCTGAGCCTTCATATTTGACTGCTCCCCATATGTTTAATGTGAGCCTTAACCACAGCAGCAAGTAGAAGACCAAAATGCTTTAAGGAAATACCAGATTAAATCAGTGTACTGGTCCACACTGGCTACCTATTTGCTTCCTAAACTAATCCTAGATGTTGATTTGAATCTGTTATGGTCCTAAGGGTTGGGATTATGTGTATTTTATCATGCTTCTCAGCAAGAAATATGTAGCAACTGCCTTTCTTCCTCAGCACCCATGAGGCAAGTTAGACCTGCCAACAACTTTCATTTCATATTCTTCCTCTCCTCTTACACTGAAGATCCCTCACCCATTTTGCTTGGATCCACCCTACATATGTATACAGCTGCCAAGAAGTTAGGCACTCAGGGAATTACATCACGATCTCCAGCCTCTGAGGAGCCACTGCGTGAATTCATCAAGTGGTTTTCGGTGCCTACTGAGTTAGGTGGCACTTTGAGGGAATCTATTAATTACCGGAGATTCAGTAAGATTATTTTCTTAGCAAAAGTAACAGTATGATCTCCTCTACAAGTCACTGTCACTCGGTGCACTGCTTTTGTAAACGTTCATATGTGTGATTCTACAAGTTACTGTCACTCGGTGCACTGCTTTTGTAAACGTTCACATGTGTGATTGTATTCCTGCTGGTATTTTACTGCAGGAATCATTGCAAGTTCAAGTGCTTGTAGGAGCCAGGTAGATAATAAAGCTGGAAGGATTTGTTTCCTAATAGCACCATAATTTATAGTTTTCAGCAGTGACACATTTGCATGTCAAATACAGAGGAATCCTGACTCATCTTTGGTTGTCCAGTTTGTAAAAGTGCCTTGGTTTTAGGAAATATTTCACTTCCCTCCTAACTCAAGGAAAGATGGTGTGGATGACCAGGTGAGAGGCAGCATTATGGAGCCATGGGGACTCAGATACCCTGGTGAGGAGTCTTATTGCTGCCAAGAGGAAATCGTGGCTCAGTGCTACTCAGATCATCTAATCTTTTCAGAGAAACCATGAATCTAGAATAGAAAACTTGATATTGGGTTAGTGCCTTCTCTTAAGGACACCCACAAAACAAGGTCTCACGTAAGGTCTACGCAGAGGCTTATGTTTTCCTGCCCAGCTGCTAACTGCATGATAAGCAAAGTGTAACAAACGCCTCCCAGATTTGGCGTGTGTTTAGGTCTTGTAGATCTGAGTTCTAAGAACAGATTGTTTTCAGGAGTGGAGGAAGTCTGATGACCACATCATTTGCTGCATCCCAGTGTGGGATGGATGGCTCCCAACCTCTCCCCTTGGCATTCCCACTCACACAGTCCAGCCCCAGAACTAGTTCATCTCTGAAAGCTGAAACTCAGAAACACATCATCTCTGGGACTTCGCTGGTGGTCCAGTGGTTAAGAATCTGCTTTCCAATGCAGGGATTGGATGCAGGTTTGATCCCTGGTCAAGGAACTAGACCAGGGCAGCTAAGCCTAAATGCCGACTATTTAGTCCGCTCGGTCTAGAGCCTGTGCCCCACAACTAGAGAAGCCCCTGTGCTACAACAAAGACCCCGTGCAGCCAAAAGAGAAAACAACCCATTTCTAACCAACAACTCTGCCCTTCCTTCTCCCAGACCCACCACCTGCCAGCCTCAGCAAGACCTGTATTCCCCAACCTGTCCCTCTCAAGTTCATCAGCACTCCTGTCTTTACCTCCTGACCAAGACTTTGAACCCAGTTCTCACCAGCAGCCCAGGCCCTTCTACGCTTTGCATGAATCCAACCATGACTTTCCTTCTGCTTACCCCAGGCTGTCACTCTGCTGGGGGGGAAAAAACCCCTAGCTCTGCCGACTGGACAGGTGTATACTTCCTGGGTTCAGTGGGCCTTTGGTGCTGTGAAAGCGGCACGTTCCTCTCTGCTAACCGCCTCCAATTCCATTCTCCAAACTGCTCCTCTCCAAACCCCACTCACCCACTGCCCCTCCATCTCAGCAGGAGTCCTACAGTCCGATTTCGCAGAGACAATAGGACACGTCAGGAAATAAACTGCTTTAACTTTTCCTCCACCCTGTTTATCCTTACCTAACCCACCACCCCATGTCTTAAGCTAACCTCACGTCACATCAGAAATGATCTATGAATGTCTTGTATCATTATTGGACTCTTCTGATATGACTTTTTTTTTTTTTTTTTTTTGCAGGGGTGGCAGGGTACTCAAGGGTTTGGTAACCTTCCTTTGGGTGGAAGCTGGAGTGGGGTCTTCCCTGGGGCAGTGGCCAGTCTCAGTGTCCATCAGGTAAGGACAAGAATCAAAGTTTAGGAAGGCAGCCTTAGACCAAAGAGAGAGGGGAAATGCTTCCGGCCTTCTGGTCCACCTGCTCTTAGGTCTGGAGTCTCCAGTTTCCCTGGGTGTCCCAGGGCAGCGACCAGGAGCCAGGAAGGGAAGAGCTGCCTTCCTCAGAAACGCCCTAAGGCCAGAAATGCGGGCTCTAAGGAGAGGGATCTTCCTTGGCTCTTTGTGGTGGGTTCCCCCCACCTGCCAGTGAGGAGGGCTTAGGTATCATACCTCCTCCCAGCTCACCATCCTGGATACAGGAACAGATGGTCGGTGAAAGAAAGAGGCGCGGCTTCCCCCACCCCCACCCCAGTGTGATGGCCGCAGCACCAGTAAGGAGAGTCTGGGAGGAAAGGGGAAACCCCGAGGCAGAGGCACAGCTTCTCTCTTTTCCAAACCTGGCGGCCTGGGGCTGCTGTCCTGTCTCTCCTGCCTTGTTCGGTCCGTGTCCTCATCCACTTCTCTCTCCGCTAGCTGCTTTCCTTCTGTATTTAAATACCAATGCCTTCCCCCCAAGTTTTCAGTTACCAGTCTGTGTAATTGACTTCCTTTCTCTTCTAGGGACACTGCCCTTCCAAAGGTCAAAACTGACATCCTAATTAACCAACCCAAGGGCTACTTTTTAAATCTCCAGCTTTCTTGACCTTTGTGAAACAGTTGATGGTGCTGACTCTCCTCTCTTTCCCTGCTGAGATGCTGGGCCTGACTGGCCCGGGAATGTCACGCTCGACATGCCTTAGCTTTAGGCCCCTGAAAGTCGCACTGCACCCACCTGTTCTCCCGTGCTGCGAGCTTCTTTCTACAGCATCCCACCTCCACAGCAGCCTGCCTGAGTAACTCAGAACGGGCCTCAAGTCCTCGCATCCCCCGGCCCACTTAACTGTTAAGGAAGAGTTAAACATGTAAATCAATCCAGAAAGGTCTCTCAAACCATTTCCACCAGTGTGGCTGGTTTACGGTCTCATCACACTTGGCTTGGACTGTTGCAGCAGCCTCCTAATCCTGCCCGACTCTAGTCCCTCCCAGCTTCAATCCAGTTCTCAAACTACCATCAGAATTGTCCCTGGAGGGATCACTTCTCAACCTGAAAGTCTTCAGCAGGTTCCAATTCAAGACAAACTTCATTCTCTTTAGGCACCCACGACCCATATTAACCTTGCCCCTGGCTTCCATTCTGGAATCGCATCCTAACCAGATTTGCCTCCTCCAAACTAGTCACACTGACTACTTCCCCGAAAAGCTGTGCAGCCTCACCCTCTGTTGCTCATGGTATTTGCTAGGTTTGGAATTCCTGTTTCCCTCCCTCCACTGGAAGACTTAAAGGCATCCTTCAAGAAACACAAATGTGTCCTCCTATGCTTGGATGTTCCCGACTCCAGAAGTCATAGTATGTTGCTCATCTTGGCTCTTAAAGCACTCAGCACAGTATAGGATTCACCTTTAGGCTTTTTGCACCACCCTAAAACCTGAACATAAATAGCTTCTCAATAAATTTGTTGCTTTTAATACACCTTTTTTTAAAATTCACCTTTGTCCTTCATATCTTTATAAAATCTTTTCTTTCTTCATAGGGCCTCTTTTTTATTAAATTTTTTTTTTAATGTGGACCATTTTTAAAGTCTTTATTAAATTTGTTACAGTATTGCTTCTGTTGTTTGTGTTTTGGTTTTTTTGGCCACAGGCCATGTGGGAATCTCATCTTCCCAACCAGGGATTGAACCCTCACCCTCTGCTTTGGACGGCAAAGCCTTAATTAACCACTGGCCTGCCAGGGATGTCCCTTGAGGTCTCTTTCCTTGGATCTGCTGAGTATGTTATTCTCTGCCTTCTGACTTTTAGTCTTGTTTTTCCATATTATCTGTTACAAATAAAGGCGTCCACGAAGCTTTGATCTGTTAAACATGTGTATACTTCAAGGAAAGGACTGTACTTGACGCTATCGGGGGAGGCAGCTGAGAGTTTGGGGTCAGACGGAGGTTTATTTCCCTTATGCGTGTGTTACAGCTCCAATTTAAAAAGCAGTTTCAAAGAATCAATTAAAGGAGTCCTCCCAGCCCTGCCATGGGTCAGTAAAAATCCTGACCTAGCCCTGAGAGGTGCGACGCAGCAAAACCTGACAAGATGGAAAACATGAGCCCTCCAGCCTGGCACACTGCCCAACTCCTTTCTTAGTGAGTTAGAAAGTCCCACCGTTGGCAGTCACAACCCAGGAGAGAAGACGGAAGTCTCCAGAAGGCTGCTGTGAAGATGTATAAATAGGCTGGCGAAAGAAGGAAGACTCCCTGAACAGCATCCCCTCTCACACACGTAAGCAAAAAGTCAGCCAGGTGCCACCTTGGCCTTTTCTGCAGAGACACATGGACACGACATGAGACAGCAAAGAGTAAATCCTGTTACCCAGGAGGCGGCCGACAGGGCTCAGGACACACAACACCGCCCCCAAAACTCAGAAAACAGACAAGGAATCTGGGGCAAGTGCGAAGAGACTGAGAGCCACGCACGCCGTTTTGTGATCTGCCTGGGTGCACAGTAACACCTCGGAGGGGGCTTGGGGTGGGAGCAAGACTTGAGTGAACTGAGGCTGCAAGGAAGCGACAGACGGGCTTGTTGAACAGGGTTCAGAAGATCATTCTGGGGAAGCGAGGGCCCAAACTCAGACCCATCCAAGTCCCTCGCCTTGACTCCAGCTGCTGTGCAAATGCTTCTTGCCTTATCAAACCTTTGTTAAGGCCTTAAAGGAAGGGAGCCTTAAATGATCTTTCATGTCACGTAATCATATAAACAGAGGACCTTGAGCTCAACGGGGACTAGCACAAGAGCAAGAGGAAGTGGGTACATCAGGGCCACGGGGAGCTCAGGCCCAAGGGGAGGAAGTCCCGCTGGGCCACGAGGCCCAGGTCCTGCTCAGCGGAGGGCCCTGGGATTTCCTTTGCACAAGGACCTTAAGAACAGGGTAGGCAATTATCTATCAGGATGGTATGAACCGCTCTAGCCTGAAGGCAAAAGGTCTTATGAATGACTCCTTTGACCTGCTGACTCTGGGTGTTTAGTCACAGATTTTTTTTTTTAACTTTTTTTAAAAGTCAAATTAGATGTTGGGTGTTTTGTTTCTTTGGCTGTTTTTTGTTTGTTTGTTTTTTTCCGTTCGTGGTTGTCTTCATTTTAGTGGAATTACTATCCCATGTAATGTCATGTGTGAGCCCTTTTTCCCAAGCTACATATTTCTGACTAGAGAAGTGATTTTTCTATCATTTGCTCTCTTGAGATGGAACGCCTTTGCACTCATGTATTCCCATAGTCTGAGTTCAATCGTTGCACTGAATTTGTCCACTCTTCCTACTGTTTAAATTAGGTTCCCTGGTTTGTCTTTATCCCAGGACATTCTCTTCTCTGGGTAGTCTCCATTTAGTTAATTATAAAATGGTTCTTTCCCTGACATAGTAACTTCTTTGATGCTGAGGTCTTGATGTGTATGTAACAGGGGAAATTAAAGTGCCTAGTAGAGTACAATGTCAATGCAATTAGATAGAGTATGTGGAAGAATT
This sequence comes from Bos taurus, assembly GCF_002263795.3. NCBI lineage: Eukaryota > Metazoa > Chordata > Mammalia > Artiodactyla > Bovidae > Bos > Bos taurus. Next base: position 153,872,504 of record NC_037328.1, on the reverse strand, counting down.
TGAAATTGCCTTCTATCTCCAGGTCCGATTATGGGCACCTTGGGTTTTTAACTCTAGGTTGTATCCAAAATAAAACATGTTATCACCATATTCTCCAGTGTCAAACTCAGGCTTATTGCCTCCATAAACACTTTGCACACTGATCCATCATCTCTGTGTTCTTTAATTCATCCATTCTCCCTGCAAAGACCAAATTAATCTACACTGACATTTCAGCCATAAAAATGAGCCCCACCATCTCTGCTCTGCCTCCTTTTTCCTTTTAAACACACAGCTTAAATCTGCCCCTTTCTCCACCGTGGTGTATAAACATTTCGTTCCAACAGTCTACTGTTCCCACTCTTACTTGTAGGGAAATTCAAACCTTCTGTCTAGGGCAGGGTGTTAGGAAGCAGTCTGGTGAGTGACTCAGCTCCAGGCCGGAGATGCTTTGGCCGGGAGCTCCAGTCTGAACCCTAGCCATTTGGTCACTGCTTGTCATAAGACAAATCCTTTAAACCGTAGGGATTTCATTATCCTCTTTGGTCACACAGGGAAGAAAACGGCTGCCCTGCCTCCGAACCTGCCCCCTGGGATGGGTGCAGACCAACACTGACAAGTTAAAGGAGGCCAGGAATGCTGATCAAAAAGTAGCAATTTGAGCTCACAAGCCATTTCCCCCAAAGGTCAATTAGACCCACAAGATTTCTCCAGCACACACAGGAAGTCTCAGCCTCATCTATATTTAATGCACTTCCCTTCTCACTGGTCCCCATAAAGGTGAGTTTGGGGTGTGAAAACCATTTACCAGTAAAAGTTTCCATGCGGCTACATTTCAGAGCCCCAGTCAATGGCCTCCTTTATTTTCACTTTGAATGTAATAAGTGTCTGCTCAATCGCAAAACCTGGATATTTGTTGAAACATACACACTCCATCCCCTTAACGACGTTGGCAACTGACTTCAACGTACATTATGTTGGCCTGGGGATTCCGAGACTACCCACTAACCCGCTGGTCAGCTCGCTGTGTGCTGTAAAACTCTTTAGTCTTTGCAGCGCGTCTCACAAGCTAATGATTCTTAAGAGAAAGAAACATAAAACCATGAGAGGACAGAAATCGTGTCCTTCTAAATTACAATCTGGTCAAGAGAAAACAGAGAGGCTAGCCCAGCGACCAGTGACTGTACTGGGGAAAACCATTTATCCATCGAGAAAGGTGGATGAGGAACGTGGCTACCAGGTTGGAAATGGGATTATTCCAATGCACCAAAATGAAAGAAAGCGTTAGTGGAATTGGAGGGTTCCTGGTGGGGCTGGCTCAAGAGCCCTGCTTGATTCTGGCCTGAGTAGAGGGCAGGGATGGGACACGTATGGGTTAGTGTCCCTGGGCAAATGAGCATCGTTTCAGGCCTCAGGGCAGGCCATGTGGGCATCTTGAGATGAGCAGGACATCTGAAAAGCAGCCTCTCAACCCTAATACAGGCCTAAACATATGTCCTTCGGGGGTGAGTAAACAGGTCCTGGGGTGGACCTGCTTGGAGATTCAAGTTTTATGGATTTGTTTCATCAAGACTCTGTCTCCAGGATCTGGAGGTAGGACTTCTGTGAGCAGGGTTCATTGGAAGGACTGATGCTGAAGCTGAAACTCCAATACTTTGGCCACGTCCTGCGAAGAACTGACTCATTGGAAAAGACCCTGATGCTGGGAAAGACTGAAGGCAGGAGGAGAAGGGGATGACAGAGGATGAGATGGGTGGATGGCATCACTGACTCGATGGACATGAGTTTGGGTGGACTCTGGGAGTTGGTGATGGACAGGGAGGCCTGGCGTGCTGCAGTCCATGGGGTCGCAAAGAGTCAGACACAAATGAGCAACTGAACTGAGCTGAACCAAACTCCAGCCCTCACCATCACAGACATGCTGATACAGAGCTTCTATCATCCCCTCTTCCCTGGTACATCAGACGGTACAGATCTGCCTGCAGTGCCGGAGGCCCAAGTTCCATCCCTGGGTTGGGAAGACTCCCTGGAGAAGGGAATGCTACCAGTCTACCCGCTCCAGTCTCCTTGCCTGGAGAATCCCATGGACAGAGGAGCCTGGCGGGCTGCAGTCCTTGTGGTCACAGAGTCGGGTGTGACTGGGCAGCTAACAGGTTATACAGCTTCCCGGGTGGTGCTGGTGGTAAAGAACCGCCTGCCAGTGCTGGAGGCATAAGAGACTCAGGTTCAATCCCTGGCTCAGGAAGACCCTGGAGAGGGCATGGCCACCCACTCCGGTATTCTTTTCTGGAGAATTTCACTGGACAGAGGAGCCTGGTGGGCTACAGCCCATAGGGTCTCATAGGGCTGTAGCCCTCACACGACTGAAGCTACTTAGCAGTCAAGCAGGGAAAGAAGGCTGACAGGTGAAGCCTCAGGCCCATAGATGAGAGACAAGCCCATCTCCAGTTAAGAGTTTCAGGAATGCTCCGGTGGGTTTTAACCCCATCCTGCCCAGAGGCGGTTCTGACTCCCAGGATACGTGGGAAACGCGTTGCCTCCATCGTTCCTCACGAGAATGGCCGTGCTGGAAGGGAAGCGGATCTGGGCCCCCTCAGACGGTGTGCACAGCTGAGGCAGAAAGCGTAGAGCAGAAGAGGGAGCAAGCCCTGCCCGTTCTGTGTGAGAGGCGGGGAGGCCGGGGGTCCCGGCCGCGGGAAGGGGCGAGGCGAGGGGCCCAGCTTACTTCGGCTCCTGCTGCAACTCGAGGCAGAAGTCCTGCTGAGGCCTGAGCCGAGCCTCATCGGTGGGACAGCTGACCGCAAGCTCCTCCAGCGCCTCTGGAAGCAACGAAACAACACTCGCGTTACGTGAAGGCGGCAAGAGGACTTTCAGCAGGGATTTCACCCTGCCAGTGGGCAGGAGCTAACCACAGGGCTTTCCCAGAGCTGCCTGGCTCGAGGTGACGTGAAGTGAAAGGCGCTCACTCGTGTGCGAGTCTTTGCGACCCCATGGACTATACAGTCTGTGGAATTCTCCAGGCCAGAAGACTTGAGTGGGTAGCCTTTCCCTTCCCCAGGGGATCTTCCCAACCCAGGGATCGAACTCAGGTCTCCCACACTGCAGGTGGATTCTTTACCAGCTGAGCCACCAGGGAAGCCCTGGAAGAAGCTCTCACATAAATGATGGAATGGCTTATCTAGGAAATCCAACAAATCATCTGCAAGCAGCTGGTAAGAAAAATGAGTTCCGTAAAGTCTCAGGATACAAGGAACAAGCAGGACCAGCCACATAATTTGTAGCAGCCCATTGCAAAATGGAAACACAAGACCTTTTGCTCAGAAGTTACTAAGAGTTTCAGAACAGTAGCAGCACAGCATTAAGCTGAGCACAGGGTCCCTGAGAGTAGGACCCTGTAATACTGCATGCATTGGAATGACCTTGAAGCCAGTCCTTGACTAAAGCAAAGCTGGCCAAGTACAACGACAAACCCATAGAAATTGCAGATTTCAGGACTAAAAAAATATAACAGTGTGTGGATAAAGAGAAACTATAGCTGAAAAATGGAAGGAATAAAGTAGAGCTAACAGACATAGGGCAAGTATTGAATCATGGGGCAAGGGATCATAAAGATTCTTTCTAGTCATACAATTTAATCATATACTGAGACAGAAAAATGAACTTAGTTAATGCAGAAAACAATAGAGTGAAATTTATGAAACCATATTCTCACACCACAACGTAACAATACAATTATAATTAAGTAGGAAAAATAAAATTTTGCAGAAACAAATCACACGGGAATTAAAATGTTAAATCCTGTATTAAATTACATAGAGGAAAGCTACAGCAGCAAAAGTATTTTTTAACACAGCAACCATATAAGCGCAACAAATACTTCCAATTAATAAGATGCTGACAAATGTCGTCAGAAAATGTATCTCCTTAAATATATATTAACAATAAAATGAGGGTAGAAACACCACGAATTAATTCTGTACCTAAAGAGCTTTAAAACAGAGTAAGATAATGAACCAAACTAAAGTAGGAAAACGAAAAATACAACAGGAAGGTTTTAAATAAAGCAGGAATAATCACAGTAAACCAACAGAATAGGAGTTTGCATTTTGACACAGTGGACAAAATTGATAAATCATTGGCCTAATGAAAAGGAGAAATTACAAATTAGTGCAATCAGGGAGAAGACAACTAAAATAGCTAAAAGTTGTGTTGAGAAGCACTCAGGGTATTCATAGAATATGTGTCCCCCTTCTGCAGACGGAGACAGTGGTGGATAAAGGGGGACAGAGACAGAGGAAGCTGGACTCTCGGGCCTGTGCTAATAAAACTCATCTCAGCCCTTAAATTCGAGACGCTCTGGATGATCTGCAGCAGGGGAGTGAGGTCCGAGGGACCCACACTCCTGTGAACTGGACTAAGCAGAAGGATCTTCCTTCCTAGGAGTTTTGCTCAGACAGAGTGATGCAGAGATTTGAAGGCTCGTTTTCTGAGGCCAAGGGTAATTCATTTATTCCATGCCAGTTCACTGGGAGTGTGAATTTCTCTCATACTCTTACTTCCCGGTTGGGTTTCACACTACACCAAGCCCGGGGGGACTGGGTGAGGGTGTGCAAACGTGTTCCAGTTTTGAGCTTGTTCACCCCGTGAGTCCATTGTGTTTTCTGCTGGTCATGCCTTTGGAAGCAAACAAGCCTGAGGTTGAGCTCCAGTTTAATTCTGACTGCCTGGGTGACCTTGGAAAAAAGATGTCATCTCTCAGGGCCTCACCTTCCTCATCTATAAAGTGAGGCTTAACATAGTGTCTATTTTCTGGAGTTTCTGTGAGGGTGCAAAGAAGATAATGAACCCACTGCATTTCTGGTGTAGAGCAAATTTCCACTTAATGGCAGCTGTCATTTTTTGTTATGATTACACATCTTTGTGTAAAAGCAAATAAATAAGGAGTGTGATTAAGTCTGTAAAAATAAAAAGGTCAAGAACACTGCTCTTGGCTATAAGTCTATGGCTAATTGATTTAATAATCATGTGCATATGATTTCTTACAAACGTAACAAAAAACATATGCAGTAAGGAATAGGAAATATTGTTAATTCATGATATATGAATAGGAAAACTGAGATACGTATGACCCTGATACCTAACTGGAGAATTGTATAGCTTTTGAAGAATAAATAATCCCTTATGCTACTTAAATTATTCCCCAAATACATATTTTAAAGTATGATTTGTTTCCATAAAGAACAATATTTCTTAAGTAAATTTGTTGGGCCTTAGCAGGGCTAGAAAATCTCATTAATGAAACAAAAATGGAAAATCTTAGCAAACAAAATGTAATAGGTTTGAAAATTGTCCAATATGGAAAAAGCAGGATTTATTCCAAGAATGCAAAGTTGGTATATTATAGCAAAATATTTAATAAAAATTAATCATAAAAACAAGCAAAATATGCACAGTGGATTACTACCTTAGCAATACAAATACAAAAGCTAGCTTGCTATATTCCAGAAGAAAATAAATACAGGAAAAAAATGAAATTTTAAATTCTGTTTTGGTAAGTGAATGAAGCTATATTTAGAAAGTAGAAATAAACAAGTTATTAAAAAAATGAAAAAAGTCAATGATGTCAACTCAGAACAAATTGGCTTAAAATATGTAAAATACAGATAGAAAAATAAATATATAATAAATAAAGCAAAAATGAGGCACCTGCGAAGCCTAAAATTAGACGAGATAACAATATTTTTAAACTAATGAAAAGGTTTAATGAACTATAAAGTAAAAGTTCTCATGATATAAATATGTAGAACTTTATAAATTTATGGAACACATCATCTGTAAACATAGAAGTCATTAATACCAAGTACTATCTAAAGGTATCACTGTATTCATGTTATATTTCAAGTTACTTTAAATTCTTAAAATAATTGTAAGAATCATGGGAATTAGGTATGAACTATTCAGGTCAGTTCAGTTCAGTCACTCAGTCGTGTCCAACTCTTTGTGACCATGGACTGCAGCACGCCAAGCCTCCCTGTCCATCACCAACTCCCGGAGCTTGTTCAAACTCATGTACATCAAGTCAGTAATGCCATCCAACCATCTCATCCTCTTTTGTCCCGTTCTCCCCCTGCCTTCAATCTTTCCCAGCATCAGGGTCTTTTCTAAGGAGTCAGTTCTTCACATGAGGTGGCCAAAGTACTGGAGTTTCAGCTTCAGCATCTGTCCTTCCAATGAATATTCAGGACTGATTTCCTTTAGGATGGACTGGTTGGATCTCCATGCAGTCCAAGGGACTCTCAAGAGTCTTCTCCAACACCACATTTCAAAAGCATCAATTCTTCAGTGCTCAGCTTTCTTTATAGTCCAACTCTCACATCCATACATGGCCACTGGAAAAACCATAGCTTTGACTAGATGGACCTTTGTTGGCAAAGTAACGTCTCTGCTTTTTGATATGCTATCTAGGTTGGTCATAGCTTTTCTTCCAAGCAGCAAGCGTCTTTTAATTTCATGGCTGCAGTCCCCATCTGCAGTGATTTTGGAGCCCAAAGAAATAAAATCTGTCACTGTTTCTATTGTTTCCCCATCTTTTTGCCATGAAGTGATGGGACCAGATGCCATGATCTTCGTCTTCTGAATGTTGAGCTTTAAGCCAACTTTTTCACTCTCCTCTTTCACTTTCATCAAGAGGCTCTTTAGCTCCTCTTCACTTTCTGCCATAAGGGTGGTGTCATCTGCATATCTGAGGTTATTGATATTTCTCCCAGCAATCTTGATACCAACTTGTGCTTTATCCAGCCCAGAGTTTGTCATGATGTGCTCTGCACAGCAGTTAAATAAGTAGGGTGACAATATACAGCCTTGACGTACTCCTTTCCCAATTTAGAACCAATCTGTTGTTACATGTCCAGTTATAACTGTTGCTTCTTGACCTGTATACAGATTTCTCAGAAGGCAGGTAAGGTGGTCTGGTATTCCCGTCTGTTTCAGAATTTTCCACAGTTTGTTGTGATCCACACAAAGTTTTTGGCATAGTCAATAAGGCAGAAATAGATGTTTTCCTGGACCTCACTCACTTTTTCAGTGATCCAATGGATGTTAGCAATATGATCTCTGATTCCTCTTCCTTTTCTAAATCCAGCTTGAACATCTGGGAGTTCTCAGTTCACGTACTGTTGAAGCCTTGCTTGGAGAATTTTGAGCATTACTTTGCTAGCATGTAAGGTGAATACAATTGTGCAGTAGTTTGAACATTCCTTGGCAATGCCTTTTCTGGAATTAAAATGAAAATTGACCTTTTCCAGTTCTGTGGCCACTGCTGAGTTTTCCAAATTTGCTGGCATATTGAGTGCAGCACTTTCACAGCATCATCTTTTAAGATTTGATATAGCTCAACTGAAATTCCATCACCTCCACTAGCTTTGTTCGTAGTGATGCTTCCTAAGCCCCACTTGACTTCAGACTCCAGGATGTCTGGCTCTAGGTGAGTGATAACACCATCGTGGTTATCTAGGTCATGAAGATCTTTTTTGTATAGTTCTCTTGTGTATTCCTGCCATCTCTTCTTAGTATCTTCTGCTTCTTAGGTCCTTACTTTTTCTGTCCTCTACTGTGCCCATCTTTGCCTGAAATGTTCCCTTGGTATCTCTAATTTTCTTGAAGAGATCTCTAGTCTTTCCCATCCTATTGTTTTCCTCTATTTCTTTGCATTGATCACTGAGGAAGGCTTTCTTATCTCTCCTTGCTATTCTTTGGAACTCTGCACTCAAATGGGCATATCTTTTCTTTCCTCCTTTGCCTTTAGCTTCTCTTCTTTTCTCAGCTATTTGTAAGGCCTCCTCAGACAGTCATTTTTCTTTTCTGCATTTCTTTTTCTTGGGGATGGTCTTGATCCCTGCCTTCTATACAATGTCACAAACCTCTGTCTATTGTTCTTCAGGCACTCTGTCTATCAGATCTAATCCCTTGAATTTATTTGTCACTTCCACTGTATAATCGTAAGGGATTTGATTTAGGTCATACCTGAATGGTCTAGTGGTTTTCCCTACTTTCTTCAATTTAAATCTGAATTTGGCAATAAGGAGTTCATGATCTGAACCACAGTCAGCTCCCAGTCTTGTTTTTGCTGACTGTGTAGAGCTTCTCCATCTTTGGCTGCAAAGAATACAATCAGTCTGATTTTGGTATTGACCATCTGGTGATGTCCATGAGTAGAATCTTCTCTTGTGTTGTTAGAAGAGGGGGTTTACTATGACCAGTGCTTTCTATTGACAAGACTCTGTTAGCCCTTGCCCTGCATCATTCTGTACTCTAAGGCCAAACTTGCCTTTACTTCAGTTATCTCTTTGACTTCCTACTTTTGCATTCCAGTCCCCTATGATGAAAAGGACATCTTTTTTTGGTGTTATTTGTAGACAGTCTTGTAAGTCTTCATAGAACCATTCAACTTCAGCTTCTTAGGCATTAGCAGTTGGGGCACAGACTTGGATTACTGTGATACTGAATGATTTTCTTCGAAAACCAACAGAGATCATTCTGTCATTTTTGAGACGGCACCCAAGAACTGCATTTAGGATTCTTTGGAACTATTTGCAAAATTAATTAAATAAATTGAAAATCCAGAAATAATTTAAAGGCATCAGACCAGTGCTATCCAAAAGAAATATTAATATAATGTGAACCACATATGTATTTTAACATTTCTAATAGCCATAGTTTGAATGTACAAAGCGACAGAGGAAATTTATTTTAATAATGTATAGGATCCAGAATATAAAAATCATTATTTCAACATATAAGCAATATAAAAATTATTAATGATATCCTTTGCATTCTTTTGTTCACATTAACCTTCAAGATCCAGTGCTTATTTTATATCTAAAGCACGTATCAGTTCAGACTAGCTATATTTCATGTGGCTAATGGCTCCTATTTTGGATAAGACAACATAGATAATGATAATATTTCACAAACTATATACATGTATATACATACCTATTTATATATGTGTATGTATTTATGTATACATATAAATAACATGCATATTTATAAATGACCTGGAAGAAAAAAGTGAATATAAGTTTGTCATCCCATTTGTGATGCTGTAACAAAATATTAAATACAGGTGGCTTATAAACAACAGAAATTTACTTCTCTGAGTTCTGCAGGCTGGGAGGTCCAAGATCAGGGTGCCAGCATGGCCTCTTTCCAATGAGAACCCAACTCCTGATTCATAGCCAGCATCTTCTTGCTGTGTCCTCCCATGGAGGAAGGGGTAGGGAGCTTTGTGGGATTTTTTTTATGAGGACGCTAATCCCATTCATGAGGGCCCCACCCTGTTCACTTTAATCACCTGCTAAAGGCCCTGCATTATAACACTATCACACTGGTATCAGGATTTCCACGTGTGAATTTGGCAGGGTGGGGCGAGGGGGAGGAACAAATATTCAGACCTGAGCAACAGGTATTATCACTGTAGCCTTACTTATAAGGTCAATTCACTGGAAATATTGACATGGCACTCAACAGGGGCCAGGGTAAGAACACAGTGTGAAATCAGTGAAGTAAAGTGCTCTGTAGCAAGTCTATAGACACGGCTGATGTCCCAGAGAATGAGACTGTAAAGTTGCGTGAAGTAAACAGAGGCTAAACAACACAACATGCACCGTTCCTCACAACTGTGTTGAAAAGAAAAATACCTAATCGTGAGGAATGCAATATGAATACTGACATAAAAGTGCAGTGTGTGAGTATATTCAAAGCAGTTTTACATTAATCGTATTTGATGGATGTGAGGTCTCCTTTTCTCAGAAAGGTAGTGCTGTTTATGAAGGAAGGAAGGGAAAGGTTGTGCTATATTGCAACATAACCACAATAGTTGCCAAATTTGGTTAAACAGTGCCGTTGCACCAGTGTCTGATTAGGGACATTCAGTTGTATTTATTTCTATTTCTCTTACATAATTTAAAATGCTGCCGAATAGTAATAGCTTTGTCTTTTTCACCTGGAGTTCCAGGAGAGAATTAAGCTTCCAGATCCTAAGACATCCATTCATAGTGTACAGTGGATTAACTTTTTTCCTCATCATCTGGAATTGTGTTAGCTATGTGCCATCCTTGGGAGAATTGCCACTTTAATCATTTTCTGTGTTTTCTGCTTCAGAAAAGAAACTCTGGTAAATTTACTAAAAATCATTGACTTGTTCACTTAAAATGGATGAGCTTTCGGGTGTATATATTATACTTCAAAAACATTGCTGTTGTTTAACTCGTTTGGCTATTGAAAGAGCAAGTGGTTTCCTTTGTTTCATTTTCTTCTCTTTGTCTAAAAACATTATAGGTGTACACATATTAAATGTATTCCTGTGACTCTCCATGTCATGTTTACCAGCTGGGACTCCTTTACTTGGTGTGTGTGGGGTTTGTACCATGACACTTAATCACCCCATTAACACGACTAGAAGGTATATTGATTTAAGCAAGTCTGAGACACTAAAATTAACCATTGAATATTTGCCTTTCAGGCGGCTATGAAAATTCTTATTTCCTTCGTCACTATATTTCTTAGTTCTTGGGGTCCAACTTTAATACTGACTAAATTAGGCCATTTTGCCGACATCTGTGGCTCTGCACATCCATCATGCCATTCGAATTATTTCTTCAATGCAAAGTTTGTAATAAAGAAAAACTAGCAGAGGAGCTTCTGAGTATTTAGGTCCACATTGTACTTTGTGGTTGCACGGCCTGTGGTCAGAATTTGTCAGTGGAGACTTCTGGACTTGAGGCGACCTGTCCTATGGCCCCATCTCCAGGCCAAACGTTCCTCTCGATGCATTGTTTTGTTACTCCTACAGATTTTTATTAAGTTTTCAAAGCACATACAGTGCTTACTGTGCTCTAGGCACTGTTTTAAATAAAGTGAAAGGTGCTCAGTTATGTCCAACTCTTTGTGACATGAGTCGGATAAGACAGTCCATGGGATTCTCCAGGCCAGAACACTGGAGTTTGTAGCCTTTCCCTTCTCCAGGGGATCTTCCCAACCCAGGGATGGAACCCAGGTCTCCCACACTGCAGATGGATTCTTTACCAGCTGAGCCACAAGGGAGTGTTTTAAGTAACAGATATGTATTAACCCATATAACCCCTGCATTGTGAATTAGAAGATCATTAAACACTATTACAGTCACTGTCATTTTACAGATAAGAAAATTGAGGCACAGAGAGGCTAAGTCACTTGTCCAAGACCACCCAGCTAGCAAGTGGTAGAACCAGGATTTGAACCTGGCTCTGGAGTGTGTCTACTCAACCACGGTGCTGTTCTGTTCCCCACTTCTCATCTGTTCTAGCTTCCCAGCATGACTCGAGGTCTGAGGTCCTGTCCAGGTGAAAGAGAGTCCCCAGGGCAGACGTCTGGAGACAGAGGTTCTGATGTTCGCACACCAACAGATGGTGGGCCCACAGGTTAGGAGGGATGTTCTCGATGTTGAACAACCCCGGTGCCCTCTGTGAAGTGTCTCCCCCCAGCCCTAGGTCACCAGCTGCTGACTCTGTCACGTCACTAACAGCCCAGTCCTGGCCCCTTTGCTGAAGCTCAGACAATCACAACTTTCCCCTCTCATCTTCTTCTCCCTCTAAGTACTGTGGCAACTTTAAGAGGATAAGGGGTGTCAGAAGAGGGGATGATACACGAACTTCTGAATAATTCTGCTTGTATCAGTGCATAGGCCAGGCCACCATCAGCCCCTGGAGGCTGTCCCAGGAAGATTAATGATGATCCAAAATCAAACGGAAACACACCAAGGCCAAAGAGCAGTGAATCAAGCCCCCGATGAACGCGCTCAGAAGGCCCGGCCTTGGCGCGCACATCAGACAGCAGTCAGTGCTGTGAGACACGCAGGAAAACCGGAGAGGAAGGGGTGGAGGGTGGTTGGCAGTGTCTATTCATGGAAAAGGCTTTATTCCTATCATCTCACACGAAATGCAAAGGCCCACTGGGAAGAAACCGAGTGCACAGTTTATCAAGCTGTTGACAGCCCAGGACCCTTCGTTCTGGGTTCTACAGAATTCTGTCAAAAACTAAATGGAATCGCATTCAGACAGTCACTCCCTGGGATGGACACCCTGATAAACTGACTCTGAGATGGAGATTAGTGCCCAGGAGGTTTATCAGGAGTATTATGGGGACCAAGACCCGCAGAAAGGAAGGAAAGAAACCGGCCCCGGCAGAGGAAGGGGTTGGGCTGAGCTTGTAGTCACAATCGAGGCCCCAGCCAGCCCCACGGGGAGCTCTGGACTGAAGGTGCCCCGCAGAGCTGGCAAGGTGGGCACGCAGGGAGGCCAGGCCCTGCACCCTCCCACCGACCAGCTCCCAGATGGTGGCTGCCCCGGAAAGAGGGCATGACCTTGGCGGAGGCCGCTCCGCCCAGACAAGCGAGGTTCTGAAGAGGGTTTCAGGCTGTCTGCTGACCGTACTCCCAGCAACCGAGGAAATGGGTCCTTAACCCCGAAGGCAGATCTGCATGCTGTGCAACGTCACCCACTCTGTTTCTTTATCAACACTTGCTGAGCATCAGCTGTGTGTTGGGCATTCAGCTCAGGACTGTGGGAATAGGACTAGAGATGAGATATATATATATGATGCTAGTCCTTGAGGATTTTCCGATATCCAGAATAAGAAATCTTCACTCCATACCGAGAGTAAACCCAAAGCCTTCGATTTAAAAAGCACTAGGATTGAGTTTGTTTTTGTTTGGCTTCAAAGCCAATTTGTTTTCCCTTTCTCTATTTTGGAGGGGATCTTCAAGAGTTCCTTTAGGAAGGATACAAATCTGTGTCCCTTGGAGCTCATTTAGATGGCTTGACTTTTTATTGAGATTAAAGAATCATGGAATTTTAGGCTTCAAAGAAACATTAGGGATTATATGGTAATAACCTGTCTCCCAAAGTTGGAGATGTCCTTACTGCAGCATCTCTGACCGGTGGTAACTTGGCTTTACTTGCATACCTCCAAGGACAGAGAACTCACTGCCTAAAGAGGAGCCCCTTTCCACTGTTGGATAGCTTCCACTGTCACTCGCAACCTCCACCCACTGATCCTAGTTCTGCCGTCTTGAGCAATGCCAGGTACCATAGTCCCTCAGGAATCAGAAGACACCTGCCCAGTTCACTATCTCCTCCAGGTTACACATGCTCACTTTTGGCTGTATGTCATAGGATCCCTCAGGAATCGGAAGACACCTGCCCAGTTCACTATCTCCTCCAGGTTACACATGCTCACTTCTGGCTGTATGCCATAGGATCCCTCAGGAATCAGAAGACACCTGCCCAGTTCACTACCTCCTCCAGGTTACACATGCACACTTCTGGCTGTATGTCACACTATCTCCTCCAGGTCACACATGCGCACTTCTGGCTGTATGTCACACTACCTCCTCCAGGTCACACATGCGCACTTCTGGCTGTATGTCATAGGATTCTTTTAAGTACCTTCCTAGTATTTCTCCTGTGTCCTTTCCTCTATTACTCCTGGCCTTAGTTCAGATCTTAGCCTTATGCTGTTGCTTCTCACAGGCTCTCAACTGCCCTCCCCAAAACCATGATATTAAAGGCCAGAATCATCTTTTGAAAACACAAACCTGGGACATCCCTGGTGATCCAGTGGTTAAGAATCTGCCTGCCAATGCAGAGACACAGGTTCGACCCCTGCTCTGGGAAGGTCACACATGCCTTGGAGCAACTGAGCCCAGGCACCACGGCTACTGAAGCCCACAGCCTGCGCTCTGCAACAGAAGCCCACACACTGAAGAGCAGTCCCTGCTCACCACAACTAGGGAAAGCCTGCACAACAGTGAAGACTCCATGCAGCCAAAAATAAATAAAATGACAAAAAAAGAAAACCCCACACATCTACTAGTCACTCTCCACCCCACCCCAACTGACAGTTGTTTGAATCCAAGACCCCAGTCTCTAACAGCACAAAAGACCTTTCAAGGTGGGCTCCTGCCTGAGTTTTGGGGCTGAACTCCCACCACATCTAACGTCCACTCTATGCTCAAAACAGCCTCCTGTCTTCTTTCACATTGTCCCCTCTCCCTGCTCTGCCTGATCTGTCTTTCTCGTGAACTCCTATTTAATCCCAACATCCAGGTGAAAGCTCAGCTCCTCCAAGAAGGAAACACAGAGTGGTTCCCTTCTCTGCTTCTGCAGACCTGCCCAGCCCTCTCCTTAACCGTTCACCACCTTGTTAAGCAATTACCAGTGATTATCAGTGATTATCTAATTACCAATTAGAATGTAAGCCTTTGAGGGCCAAGAATTCTGTGTTACTCTTGCCATATGATAATTGCATACATAAGTAAATAAACGAGTGAGTAGAAAGTGAAAGGATATAAAATACTTTTTCAGAACCTTCATCTGCATAATAACTCCCCTCTGAATTGTGCTTCTCTTAAGATCTCTTAAGGGCATCTTCACTCTTTGAGTGAAGTGTACAATACGTTCTTGAACCTGAGACCAGAAATTTGCATTCCTCCTGCACAGTTGTATTTGTAGAGTTGTTGCCTGTCGTAACAAAGTCCTATCTTAATTCTGTTATGTGTTATGTTAACTAGCCCTGTCTCAGTTTTGTAATGGGTACCACTCTTATACCAGAAAAGGGATAACTGTATGTCTTTGAATAAATTACTGACAAAATTGATGACTAGAATTGGGCCAACAGCTCATAACTTCCCTCTAACAGCTTCCTTCCAGATGCCATGACAGCAAGCTATAATACATCTGCTATAAAAAGTTCAATCATCTCCTTATCTTGGTACCATTGAAAAACTAGCCAAATCATAGATTTTTCTTCATGTATGGTCTATCATTAAAGTTCAGTATTTGTTTTAAAGAGGGGGTTCTAATGTGATTAGGGAAGCAAGTTAGGGACAATTTTCTTAGATTTTTCCAAAAGTATATTTCAAAAATCTTATCTTTGAGATAAGATTCTTGACCCCATGCTCAGCCCATACTGATGACATGAGTCATAGTTTGAACCAATAAGGAAGAGAAAAAGACGATTCACTAACCCATTCCTGGTTCCTTCCTAAAGCCAGAGTGCATTCCTCCTCCCGTTTCATCTTAACCTTCATAAGCTTTGTGTTTAGCTTTACCCTTACTCTGAAAACATATGCCTTTGGGTATTTAATCCCTCCCTGCAACAAAATGGCATAGCCAGGTTACAGATTAAATCTTGCCCCCTTAATCAGTTTAGAGCATGTCTCTTACTCCAAGGCGAAAACACTTGTTGTCTTTAGTGGTTTAAAAGTGGGCTCCCTCCAGAAAGGTTCTGACTGTTCCTTCTGTTGTTAAGTGTATGCCAGGATCGCTGTACTAGAGCCTGCGTCTCTCAAATGGAAAAACAAGGTTCATTCGTAAGATCTAAGAGTTATATGGGGGGGAATAGACAAGCTGTGCTCACTTTTCCAATTTCAGTGTTGGAACCACAGTTGATGCTCCATAAAAAGTGGCTGAGGAGCTAAAAATAGCATGGCCCCACTGGTTTAAAATAGGGACCCTCAACCCTATCCTAGGTCTTTTAGAAAAGTTTCTGGCTCATTCACAATAGGAGTCAAAAAATGTTACACTCAATGGGAGAAATCTGTGAGTGAGGGTACGGAATATACAGAGGAATGAAATTTAGAGACTTCCAAATCCCACTGGAATGTGCAAATTAAGAGACATGAAATCCATCCCCATCATGGGTCTCATGAATGTTTTTCATTGACCTTTTCATCATGATAGAGTTTTTAAATCCACAAGGAAAGTTAAGATGTCAAGACACTAATACATTTTCATGTGTATTTTGACTTTGAATGAGACAATCTAACCTTGTTTTTTATTTTCTAAAAAAGCTGTTGATCTATTTGAAGGTTATTGTAACATTCAGCCCCCAGAAATCATTCCCACCGAGGTAAAAATGAGACTAAAGCAATTATTCATTAAATTAGAACATTTAAAGAAAACTCAGTGCTAGATTCAGATGACGCCAATACCTTGGTTGTTCAAATTATAGTCAACTTTTTCCAAATAAGCTGGTTAGGAATCTAAGAATGAGGCCGTAACCCATTGCCTTGCTGAAAAACGCTAGATAACGTCCCTCCAGCAGTAAGACATTCATGAAGTCCAAAGCACAGCATTACTCATTCCTCACTTCTGACTCAAATTTTCACAAATAATCCTTCTTTAAATGTTGCTGCAATGGGAGATATAAAGAGCAAAGTTGTTTTAGCACAACCTTACTCTTGTTTTGTTCAGTTATGAACTGTGTTTAGCTTCACACTTTTGATCTTGTGCATTCTGGATGATATATTTGCACACACACAAGCGTCTCTATATACATTAGAGATAGCCCTGCTATGACAGCTATGATTTAAAAATCCTCCATACAGCTACTCACATAAATTTCTTTTACAGTAATCTATTATTTTCCACCATGGAAATACTTCATGCCATCAAAGTAAGAAAAATTTCATATAATATATGTTGTAATACCCTTTATTTGAGGGTATGACATTGCAGTTATGTATAAGGAAAAGCCAATGAAAAGTAAGTGTTTATATACAGTTAATTTTACTTTTGGAAATAAAAAGGGAAAATGGATTTACAAATGTCAGTGCTGTCAGGACATATCTCCCTAACAACAGTAAAAGAAAGAACACTTCCTGTCAGTCTAGTTCAAAGGTATTCATTTCTGGGAAATGTTTCTAAACCACTGTGGTCTGCTATGATTGGACCCTCCTCTGAGGTTCAGTGGAAACTGAATGTTATTTCACTCATCTTGGCCCTTAACTATAGCCCCTCTTAGATTCAAGCACGGAATATGAAGTCACCTGGGGATAGGCTTGAATCTCATCTTGGTCTTCCTCAACAAAAAGGAGCAACCTTCCACAAAAGGTTATTTTAAGGATTAATAAGCTAATGAATGCAAAGCATTCAGCCCAGGGCCAGGCACACAGTAAGAAATATAAAACCTATAGCTATTACTACGATTTGACCGTTAATGTGGATTATAAACTCGCTGAAACATAGAAAGGTGAAGTGTCATGATGTTTGCAACTTACTTTCAAATGGTTCCAGGAAAGAAAAAAAGCGTTTTGTTTTATTTTTAATCCCTAACCAACCCTAACCCTAATCCCACGGGTACACCACATTTCATGAAACCTCACTGTCATAGCTGGTTCCCCAGCCGCTCTCTCCATGAGTCTGTTTTATCCACCACTTCATATTCTCACCTCACCAGCTCTCCAAACCTGTGACTCCATCCTCCAGCTCTTAATAATCTTCTGATGTGACTTCTGTTCTGATATCTGATTTAGTTTCTCTTTCCTTCTGGCTTGTGGTAAGTCTTTTTTCATGATTTTGTCAATTCCTTAACTTTTTTAACTTAAAATGCCACCGTTTAATGTATATTTGTGGTAAAATAGACAATTCAATCTATCCTGGAACACAGAGAGGAAAATAAATAAAGGTCGACCTCCTCTCCCTTCGTGGATCCACTTCTCAAAACAACCACTCTTCGTAGTCTAGCATGTATTCTCTCAGATAATTTTTCTATCCATGTTCAAGTTCAGTTCAGTTCAGTCACTCAGTCATTTCCAACTCTTTGTGACCCCATGAACCGCAGCACGTCAGGCCTCCCTGTCCATCACCAACTCCCAGAGTCCACCCAAACTCATGTCCATTGAGTTGGTGATGCCATCCAACCATCTCATCCTCTGTCGTCCCCTTCTCCTCCCACCTTCAATCTTTTCCAGCATCAAGGTCTTTTCAAATGAGTCAGCTCTTCGCATCAGGTGGCCAAAGTATTGGAGTTTCAGTTTCAGCATCAGTCCTTCCAATGAATATTCAGGACTGATTTCCATATTCAAGGATAGGTACATTTCTATTGTTAAAATTGTTTTATATATATATATGTCTTTTTTCTTATTACATTAGCTTGGACTTCTATAATGATGTAAATTACCAGTAATAACAAATAACCTTAAGTTATTTCTGACTTTCCCCCTTTCCTGTCATATTCCCATTTTAAATTATATTTCTTTTTATAGCCTCTGCCAAAATAAAGTCTTATTAGTGGGACTAGCCTAATTTCTCTACAGGTAAGAGAAATCGACCAATTAGACTCTTAACTCCTTAAAGCAAGAACTACTCCTTACACTTTGCATTTCCTTTTGGACTTATTCATTCATTTGCTATCACCACGTGTTCAGTAAAAGGACTAAATAAAAGTTACCTCCATCTGGAAGTGAAGTCAGTTTTGCTACAGACTAGTTCTGATGTACTAGAAGTGTGCCATGCCTGTTCTGCAAAATGCTGTTGGAGGCTGAAACCTGAAACTTAATAGCTTCTAGTAAAATATACTTCAAGCAAGTTTTGTCATTTTAGTCCTGCCGTGACTAACAATTAGGTGACCACATGCAATAATTTGCCTAAATAAAGGTGTCAAATGAAAAGCTAACAAGACCTGCTAACTCATTTTATTTATTTATTTTTTTGTAAAATCCAATAAAACCTATTGACACACCCATTTCTGGGGCTGGAGTTGAGATGAGCAGGAAGGATGATTGATGAAGGCAGGACATCTCTATAGTAACCACAGCGCATCCACACCAATATATTTTCCCTGCAAAGTCAGACAGTGAGCTGACCACACGGGCATAACACCCAGTCTGTTAAACAATAGGAATAGGGTCTTCCTCAGGAGAAAACGGCAGCCACAGTCATTCAATTTCTGTATTTTGCTGTAAGAAGTTTGAGTGGATGGAGTCATTGAACTTTTTGTTATTGAGTCATGAGAGTACATTATGGAGTAAATTTTATCATATGGAATTATATTTTAAAAAGGCTGTTATAAAAAAATCCTAAGTCAACGTATCTTGCTATCATTTTTGTTCTTGTGGTAATGATGTCTTTTCAATTATTAGACTTGTGTATGAGAAAATTCGTACTCTTGGAAAACCACTGAAGTTTGTCAAATTAAAATGCAAAGAAAAAACTGATATTTTCTTTTAAGTGGTAAGTGATTAATTCCGGGTTTTTTAAGGTGGAAGAAATGAGTTTTCTCTTTGACAGTGATTAGCTTCATAGCATAGTGATGCTATGTAACATAACTGAAACACAGAATTTCAACCTTAATTTAACTTGCACGTTTTCTGTCCTCTGCATCCTGTGCTCAAAAAGAAATGACAGCCTAAAACCAGGTAAAACTTACAGTACTACATCAGAAGACTCTTTACGTTAGAAAGGAAACTGATTTCTTTGATCTGAGCTTAGGTTTAAAGTAATCGAATTGTCTGCAGAATTCAATTCTCTACTAGATTGATTATCTCAGCCTATTTTCAAAGTTGCCCCCCTAACAGTGTTTCTGCACCTATTTTTTCATTATTCAGTTCAGTTCAGTTCAGTTCAGTCTTTGCGACCCCATGAATCGCAGCACGCCAGGCCTCCCTGTCCATCACCATCTCCCGGAGTTCACTCAAACTCACGTCCATCGAGTCGGTGATGCCATCCAGCCATCTCATCCTCTGTCGTCCCCTTCTCCTCCTGCCCCCAATCCCTCCCAGCATCAGTCTTTTCCAATGAGTCAAGTCTTTGCATGAGGTGGCCAAAGTACTGGAGTTTCAGCTTTAGCATCCTTCCTTCCAAAGAACACCCAGGGCTGATCTCCTTTATATTATTACCCCTCTATAAACCTTTTTAGACAATTTTTCCCCTAATTGCCCCCTCTCTCATGAATTTTAATACTACAGTTACATTGTATATCTCTATACGTAACATAATCTATGCTTTATCCATAAAAAGGGTAGGTTCTTCACCAACAAAATCAATTTTTACTCCTTTGGGGCACTATCATCCCTGTTGAGAATGAAGTGAAGTCAAAGTCGCTCAGTCGTGTCCGACTCTTTGCGACCCCATGGAATATACAGTCCGTGGAATTCTCCAGGCCAGAATACTGGAGTGGGTTGCCTTTCCCTTCTTCAGCGGATCTTCCCGACCCAGGAATTGAACCGGGTCTCCTGCATTGCAGGTGGATTCTTTACCAACTGAGCCATCGGGGAAGCCTTTGGGAACTCGTGGCGTACCTTTCAAATTCATGTGTGTGCCTGAGTGGATGTATTTTACTTTCCTTCCCCTATACAGGATTCAGAATTCTTTCAGCAACTCAAATCTAACATTTACAAATTTAAGTAGATAAAATTTAATTTGTAAACTTAAGAAAAATTTGGAAAAATACATAAATATTTTTAGATATGGTAAGCTTGGATAAAACATCAGGAAGAATTCAAAATTATTTTTTTCTGAGAATATTCATTGACCTCAGCATTTGTTTATGCTATTAACTGGGGAAAAAGCAACATACAAAATTATATAAAGATAGTTTATAAATTTTTTAAAAATATAGACATACATGTATACAAATGATTGGAAAATATTCATTAAAATGTTAAAAGTTCCCCCTGGAGTGAAAGATTGTAGATGAGTGGATTTCTGTCTCAACCTTAAACATGTATTTCCAAGTTTTCTATTATGAGTTTGCATCACTATTATAGTTGAGGAAAAATGGTTATCAACAAAATATTTATTGAAATTAGCTCATATCAGGGAAAGATGGAATCATGTGTATTTTATAATACTTGAAGTAATGTATTTCTGTAGCCTTTGGGGAAAGGTTTTGGTTTTTTATTTACATGTCATAAATAATGGTACACAATTTCCAGTCCTTTATCTCCTTAGTTACTTCCTCAGCAAAAGCATTGACCCTTAACAAATGACAAATGGACAATGACCTAGGTCTTTAGAAACTATCCTTCTGTAGAATAAATTTTAATGTATTTCAAGGCTACAGGGGAATCATTCAGCAAGCAAACGTTTGCTGATGAGCTTTTAAAGAGAGTGAATCCCTAAGCAACGATAAGCCATTATGCACTTGATTTCAACAGAGCCTATTTAGGTAATGACTCAGATCTGAATATCAGCAACTTCGGGGGCTACCGAAGGAAAGATACTTCAAATATCATTTGAGTTACACAGTTCACAGAGTGCTCTTACTTGATGCTCCCAACAACCCTGAGTGTCACTTGATTATTATTTGTGGGTACACGTGGGGCAAGTGAAAGAGTTGATATTCCAACCCAAGACTTTGACTTCAGGTTCTGCATTCTCCCTTCTTTGGACCATTCTTCCTTTCTAAATAAAAGCAGTGAGTACTTTAACAAGCAGGAGTAAAGTAACTAAAGCAATTAACCAGGACTTACAATCTTACCAAGAATGGTTTGCTATCTGTTCAGTTCAGTCGCTCAGTCATGTCCGATTCTTTGCGACCCCATGGACTGCAGCACGCCAGGCCTCCCTGTCCATCACCAACTCCTGGAGCTTACTCAAACTCATGTCCATTGAGTTGGTGATGCCATCCAACCGTCTCATCCTCTGTCGTCCCCTTCTCCTCCCACCTTCAATCTTTCCCAGCATCAGGGTCTTTTCAAATGAGTCAGCTCTTCGCATCAGGTGGCCAAAGTATTGGAGTTTCAGCTTCAGCATCAGTCCTTCCAATGAATATTCAGGACTGATTTCCTTTAGGACAGACTGGTTGGATCTCCTTCCTGTCCAAGGGACTCAATTAACCAGGACATACAACCTCACCAACACCAGCTTGCTGTAGAGCAGAGTTTAAACATACCCCCACTCACTCCCACACTCCTGTGGCCCTGCAGAAAGAGCCACTGGCGGCCCAGGGCTGGCCTGCAGCCCTGCAGGAAGGCTCCGCCCAGACCGCCATCACCAGGTTCTGCCTCAAAGCCTGGGTCCTCTCCTCCGGTACTTGCAGGATTTAGAGGAGGGAGCGAAAGGTGAAGGGATGAGACCACAGCGTTTCAGACGGCCAGGCAGGAAGCCTGCGCCCTGGTGGACTCTCTGAGTACTCTCAGCACCAGGCGTTCAGCAGGAAGCATGCAACAGCGCACGCCGTTTGTCTGGGCAATTCCAGGTCAGCCCCGCTCACCCACCCCTACCTGCATACATTCAGAACACCAGCCCAAACACCAAACACCCCGGACTACACCTCTGCATGACGGAGCCACTCAATCTACATTGGGATGGAAAAGCAGCTTACATGTTAAAAATATATAGGACTTCCCTGCTGAGCCAATGGCTAAGAGTCCTCCTGTCAACTCAGGAGACGAGGGTTCGATCGCTGGTCGGGGAAGATTCCGCCTGCTGTGGGGCAACTCAGCCCGTGAGCCACAGCTGAAGGAGGAAACAGACAGAGCTGGACTCCCTCTTAGGCCAGGCTGCAAACATTAGGCTACA
The DNA here is from genome assembly GCF_002263795.3 of Bos taurus. NCBI lineage: Eukaryota > Metazoa > Chordata > Mammalia > Artiodactyla > Bovidae > Bos > Bos taurus. Next base: position 153,850,182 of record NC_037328.1, on the reverse strand, counting down.
CACATGGTCCCCCTCCCAGTGGACTCTGAACTTTGGGCCCTGTGTCTACAGCAGCGGCCTACCAAGGGAAAACCAGAGCCCCGGATAGAAGAGCCTCAGGACTTGGACTTGGACTCTCCGTTGCCTAAAAGAACATGCTAATTATCTCTGTAACAGAACACAGTGGTAAATTCCATGATGTTTATGGGATATGACCACAGGCCTATTGATAAATGTCCACTGTTTATCTAGTCTTGTGACACATGAATCATGGGTTAACTTTGAGCATATCTCTCTTTTACCTTGTCCAGACTAGTTTCAAGGAATTCGGGGAGGTGGGTTTGGGCAAGTGCACTCAGGGTATATAAGGTTTTCACAAAAACGGGTCGGGGTCCTTGGCTAAGAGGAGACTCTGCCTTGGGCCCACCAGTGTGATAAACTGCACTCCACTATCTGCATTGTCCTTCTGAGTGAGTTTGTTTCCTGAACGCGTGGTTACAACACAAGCACTGAGCCCACGCTCTGGAGCCTGTGCTCCCCAACACGAGAAGGCCGATGACCAGAAGCCTGAGCACCGCAGCAAAGAATAACCCCTGCTCAGTCGTGCCCAACTCTTTGCGACCCCAGGGACTGCAGCCCGCCAGGCTCCTCTGTCCATGGAATTTTCCAGGCAAGAATTTTGGAGTCAGTTGCCATTTCCTACTCCAGGGGATCTTCCTGACCCAGGGATGGAACCTGCATCTCTTGTGTCTCCTGCTTTGGCAGGCGGGTTCTTTACCATTGTGCCACCTGGGAAGCCCCATACCCTAACTAGAACTGGTAAAAGAAAAAAGATAGACAATTCCAAATGCTGATAAGGATGCAGAGAAACGGCAACTCTTAGACAGTGACAGCCAGCAAGTAAAATGCCGCAGCTGCTTTGGAAAGTAATTTGGTAGCTTATTATATAGTTAAATGTTTCCCTATCCCATGATTTAGTCATTGGACTTCTGGGTATGTATCCCAGAGAAATGAAACCATGTATCTACCTCAATAAATGTGTGGAGACTTCCCAGGTGGCCCAGTGGTTCAGAACCGCCTGCCAAGGCGGGGCATGCAGGTTTGATTCCTGGTCTGGGAAGACTCCACATGCTGAGGAACAACTAAGCCCAGGAGTCCCAAGTACTGAGCCCACATACACACATACTGAGACCCGTGCGTGCCTGGAGCCCGTGTTTCATAAGAAGGGAAGCCACTGCGAAGAGAAGTCCACGCGCCACACTAGAGCAAAACCCGTGTGCAGCAGCGGAGACCAGTGCTGGCAGAGATAAAGAAAGAAATGTACGTGGACGTGCACGGCAGCTTTGTTCATAACAGCCCCAGACTGAAAGCACCCGAGTGTGCATCACAGATGAGTGAACAAATTGCGGTATGGATTACTACTCTAATTTAAAAGGAGCTTCAGGAATGTAGATAAACCTACATAAAGCATAAATAAATTACATAAATAATGCAGATAAATCTCAAAACCATTATGTGAATGATGCAAAAGAATATACACTGTAGAATTCCATTTATATAAAATTCTAAAACCTGCAGCCCTTATAGTCACAGGGACAGAAGTCAGGGCAGTGCATGCATAGGAGGGGGTGAGGGGAAGAAGCAGGGGTGTGCTGTCTGTCAAGAGGCGGGATGGGCCTGTACTGGGTGAGGGGGACATCCACATGACGAGTGTGTGCTGGAGAACAGGTGGACACATTCGCCACCTCATCAAACATGATACTTTAAGTCTGTGCACTTTATTAGAAGTAAATTATGCCTCAATGATTCAATTAATACCAAGTTTTAACACACGTGTTTTCTAAAAATAAAATGTACAGTACTCTGTAACTCAAAAACAACAAGAACATTCCTTTCACAGAAGCTACTGATTAAAGTCTATGAGTCTTTCTGTCTGGGCACATATAAGGATATAAAGTGAGGAAGTGAAGTCACTCAGTCGTGTCCGACTCTTTGTGACCCCATGGACGGAGGCGCCTAGGCTCCGTCCATGGGATGGAGATCCTATAAGGATATAGGATCTCACCTAATCAAGATTTCATTGCTTGTGTTTAAATCAGATGTATCCTCTTAAGACTGTGGGATCTTATGCTTTTGTTCTATTACCTCCCTGACCCCTCTGGGTGGGTGGGAGGGTGTGTGTGTGTGTGTGTGTGTGTATGTGTGTGTGTGTGTATGTGTATGTGTGTGTGTATGTGTGTGTATGTGTGTGTGTATGTGTGTATGTGTGTGTGTGTGTGTGTGTGTTTGTGTGTGTGTGTATGTGTGTATGTGTGTGTATGTGTGTGTGTGTTTGTGTGTGTGTGTGTGTGGTGTGTGTATGTGTGTGTGTGTGTGTGTGTGTGTGTGTGTATGTGTGTATGTGTGTGTATGTGTGTGTGTGTGTGTGTGTGTGTATCTCTGCGTGTGTCTATGTGTATGTTTCCATAAGCAACAGAGAGCCAGTTATTGGTCAGAGGTGGTCAACGAACAGCTCTACTGACATGGAGACAGGCTATGCAGTTTGAGCTCTGAAGTGACAAGCTTAAATCATTTTATTTCAAGACCTGTGTTTTGTGTGAACCACAGTAGGTACCCAACAACCGTTATTGAATGAATGAGTGATTGAATAAGTGAATAAGTCAGCCTTCATCCTTCACTCACTAGAAACATTTTATTTAGTGGACACCAAAAATTTCACCTGGCTTTAATGTCCCTTGCCACCTACTCTATGTAAGCATATAATACAAATAAAGCAACAGCTAAAAAAAAAAGAAAGAAAGAAAGAAACACTGAGAGTGATCAAAAGGAAGTATATATGATATGAACAGGGAAAATCCAAGATAGCATCTAAGAGGATATTTTCTCTCCTTTCCCCTGACACTTGTTTACAACCAAATGTCTTCTGATTCAAAGAGAAAAACGTTGGGACTTCCACGGTGCTCCGGTGGTTAAGATGTCGCCTTGCAATGCAGTGAGTGGGGTTCCATCCCTGGTGGGGGAGCTAAGATCCTACATGCCTTGGGGCCAAAAAAACCCAAACATAAAATGGAAGCCATATTGTAACAAATCCAATAAAGAGTGTTAAAAAATGGTTCACATAAAAAAGTTTTTTAAAAAGTTGTTTAGTATTTCCAATTAAAAAGTAATATAGTCCATGAAATTCTGGCTTTGATCCTGGATAGATTCCGGGGGTGCGGGGGAGCATGATAGGATAAAAATTTGAACATGAATATGAATGGTTCTGTATCAATGTTAAATTTCCTGATTTCAGCAACTTTGCTGTGGTTGTGTAAGAGGATATCCTAGGTCCTAGAAAATACATGCTGAAAGACTTCAGGGTGAAGAGAAAAAAACACTAACAAGTCTAACATAAACAGTGTGGAAAATATAGGAAAGTATAAAGAACACGAAAATCACCCACACTGCCATCACCCAGAATAAAGGTAGTTTTGGAGACACATGGTTTTCATTTCTCATTTAAGTACGAGCCGACATCACTCAATAGCCTTAGGAAAGTTTCTTCAGTGGTTGGAGGGTTCCGTGACCCGTCTGACCATGTACCTATTATCACACGCTGTAACTGTTGCAGCATCTTCACGGTGACAGCCTGTCGTGCATTCCCCTGTCCTAAGAGACTAGCATTTCCATATGAGGTTAAGAATGAGGAAGGGAGGTCGGCCTGCATCCCAGGGCTAATGGACTGATCGGTTAGATGGTGGGAGACCAGTGGTGCCTTGAAATAGGCACCGGTCCACTGTCTGCGTGAGGCACCCACGGAAAGGTGGCCACAGCCCACCTCTGTCCTGCCCAGAGCTGTGTCTCTCACGGCGCTCACGGGGAGGCAGTGGCTACCCTTCACACTCATCCAGCTTTCTCTGTTTAAAACTCACTGTATGTCTGTTCGGAGGAGAATGAATTCTCACGAAATTCGGTCATCTTTTTGTTGTGGTTGCCATATAGCATGTTTGGAATCTTATCTAACCAGGGATGGAAGCTGCGCCCCCTGCATTGGAAGCACAGAGTCTTAACCACTGGGCCACCAAGGAAGTCCCTGCTCACCGATTTTTAAGCCCACAGGAAGCGGGGTGTATGTTAGTACTGACCTAGGGAGAGCTGGAAGCACACTCTGTCCAACAGGACTGGCTGTGATAAAACATGTTCTTTATCCATGCTGCCCAACCCAGTAGCCAACAGCCATGTATGACAAGCGTGCTTTCAAGATGTGGCAGCTGCGAGTGAGGAAATGGGAGTTTTAACTCTATTTAATTTTAATAAATTTTGAAATTTAAACAGCCATACGTGGTGCATGGTTGCTGTGTTGGACAGCGAGCGGTATGGCCACAACAGGTGTGGTTCCTGGGCCTGCAAGCTTGTTAGAAGAGGGGAGTCTCTAGCCCTGCCCCACCTTGCTGAGTCAGAATCAGCATTAACGAGACCCCAGGAGACTCAGACGCACGGTCAGTTCTGAGTTAAGTTGCTCTGTATCCAGAAGGAGACACATCAGCAAGTCCTCGACATCATCTTGTGAAGAGGCCTGAGCTGGGAGCTGTGGGGTTAGAGGAGATGGGAGAACACTTGAAGATTCTCCTTTGTATACACTTTGCTGGTTTAATTTTGATTCAACAAGTATGGAAGGCTTTTAAGATTTGTAACACAGTCGAGATAAAAAGGATGGTGGAATCACCCGCACAGGCTGTATACAGTTAACTCTACTGACTCGTGAGCTAGCACTCATGAAGGAGATGGCATGCCGTCCTCTGACAGGTGGGACCGATTTGAACTCAAGGACAGAGGCAAGTACAACGCAGGAGTGAGGGTTCCCTGTCGCTCTCCTCATCCCAAGAAAACCCTCCATATGTAGTATAAATTTAATTAAGTACACTTCTCAACACCCTGTTGCCCGCCATCCAAGAGTGGTTAATGAAATTCACCCTTTCTGAGACAACAACCTAACCATCAGGATTGGTTTGCATCCAGGTGATAAATATTGCCTGTGGAACTGAACTGAAGCAAGTACTTATGTGAATTCTGGATTTAATGAGGTTTTTCAACTAAAGAACAGATTTTCTTTCCATGGATGCTAATCCACAAAGAGAAAAAATTCTAGGAAAAAGTAATTGAAAAATTCCTGACCTTGGGGGTGGGGATAGAAGTTGAGAAAAAGAAATATTAAAACTTAATCAATATGATCCTCTTAAAAGTACTCATCAGAAAAAGATTATTAGCCATATCAAATAATAAAAAGATTTCTTTTTTATTATTATCTTATTGTTATCTTATTATCTTCTTTCTTATTATTAGCTATATCAAATAATGAAGAGATTTCTTTGGTTGTAAATTATATCCCAGTGGCCTTCAAAATTTTGGGCTATACTATACAACATGAAAATAATTTTACACACTGATACTCACAACACACATATAACTTTACTAAACACAAAAGTTTATCCCTACCCTAAGACGCACTGTTTTCTATTTTATTGTACATTATTCTATATATTCTATCCTATTTCAGTGTTTTATAAACTGCTTGTTATAACCTGCAACACTAGCTTCATAACCTACTAATAAGTCAATAACTGTAACTTGCAAAACACTTTTGAGATAAGAGAGGAAAAGGAGAAGAGAAGTTGATCGATTGATTGATTGATTGACTCAAGAAAGAGCAAAAGGCAGATAAGCTACCCAAGAGACGGGGAGAAGGGTAGAGAATGTCAGAAATAGAAGAAAGAGAGAGAGGAGGAGTGATCATCCCAGTCCCTTCGATCTGCCTTGCTCTGGTCAATGCCTGCTGACCCCAGCGGGTGTTCTCTCGCCCACAAGCCTGACCACATTCTCCTGCTCTGGGCTTTCGTGCTCTCCCAGTATCCCCGATTCCCTTATTCTGCGGCCGATTACCTCTTAGTCACCTGAAAGCAGTTTGTTTTTTTGCACTGAGGTTACCAGGTCCTCTCGTGGGGCCTCTGCCGGGTTTCTTCCATCTCTTTCTCCATGCTTCTGCTGATGGTCCCTTCTCCTTGCCGGCTTTCCCTTGACTGTCTCACCTTCTCTTTGCCTCTATTTCTTCTCTCTCTTCGGCTCCTGACTGTGCCTCTCCCCGTGACTGCCTACGACCAGATCAATGCCAAACACTGTGTTGGGTTCACAAATTCAACTGCTCGAGCACAGTGGAGGGTAAGCTGGTCAAGTGAAACGTCACGGGCGCTGCTTCTGACTCTCAGCGCTCCTAGACCTGGGAGAAGACCCTTGCAGACCACCGAGGCGGCCTGGCTTCCGTGCCAAGGCACCCTGGCTGGGGAGTTCTGTCGTCTGTGACTGTGAACAGACCTGATGTGATCGTGGTATTCAAGAGAAAGGACAAATAAGCGGAGAGGCTTCTGCAAATGGCAGCCTGTGGAAGGAAAAGTTTGTGAGGACACAGTGGCAGACTGTGGGTAGGAGTCTCCAGCAGGAAGCCCTGTTAGCAGGCTGGACCAGTGCCCACCCCTGGGGCAGTCAGGATCTAAACCACTTACAGCAATGGAAGGAAAGACAGGAGAGGAGAGGTGCTTTCAAAAAGAACCTCAAGTTAGCATCGTGGCGTCCTTGGCCTGGGCCAGGTTTGTCAAACCCAAAAGAGCATGGGAATCCTGCGAGAGCTATTCCAAAGGTAACCCTGAGCCCACTCTTTGAAGCTCTTGAAACCTCAGAGCACACAGATGAAAACTCCAAGGAGAAAAAACACAGGAAAGGAGTTTTTTGAGGATGCAGAGCTGAAGCCTGGTTCGCATTCAGCCAGGAACAGCTTGCCAGCCTTGGCTGCTAGTTCCTTTTCTGCATCCCTGAAACAGGAAATTACATGAGGCCCAAAATGCGCTCCCCTACAGCGCCGTGACGGGGCGCAGCTGTCCGACAGTGCTTCCTGTATCCGGGCTCCGCACATGTGTGCGTCGCCAGCACGTTTGCTGAGCACCTACCCGGGGCCAGGCTGGCCCACCGTGAGCACTGCGTTAGCCCCGCGCGTGAGCCTAGCCTGGAGGAGGGTTCTGGGCTTCGGGAGGAAAGGAGTGCCCTTCGCCCTCCGGCCAAATCCCCCAGGACTCTACTGCCTCTATATCGCTGCCTCTCCTCCTAAGGACCCGGGGATCCCTCCTACCTCTAACCCCACCCCGGACCCCAGGACCAGCCTCTTTGGCTTGAGGCACTTTCTAACGGCAGGCGTTTTGATCGATGTCTGTGTGTGTTTAAGAAGCTCCAGAATAGAAGGCAACACATCGAAATTATTAAACATGGCTTTCCAGAAGACGTGAGGGTGTTCACAGCTCATGAAGTGCTGGCTGGGGCGCTTTTTTCCCCTGAACTCGTCAATCCATTGCCTCGAGCCTGTGCTCTGTTTACTGAAAGAGCAAGATGGGGAAAGAGAAAGAAAAGAAGGGAGGGAAGAACGAAGGAAAGATGGAAAGATTGTGAAACATGAAGAAAAAACAGACCTTCCTTCTTTCCCAAAGTGGAAAACACTTTTTTTTTTCTTTTAGTGCCTGGCAGAGACTGTATGGTTGCAAATGTTACCCGGTACTAAACCAGATTAATTTTCCATTCAAGAAGAAAAGCAAGCAAATTGGGCTAAAGGAGGCGAATTGCATTGCATGGACCTATTATTTAGCACGTTTGAAATGAAAGCCAATACTGCTATTGAAGTGCAGGCTGAGAGCTTTCCCTTCCTCTATCTAACGCCCGCCCACAGGTTGCCTGGCAACCGCATTACCGTGCTGAGAACACTCCCCAGCGATAACTGACCCTGCATTTTAATTTTTGTGCTGATGCTTAAGTGGGGCAAATAAATAAATGCCATCGCCCTGAAACAGTACTCATCTCGACTAAAGAGCTGCATGTGTAGATTACAGGATGACAAATAGAGGGGTTAAAAAAAAAATTGGTGAAGTCTTTCTCTTTTCAGAAGATGCTGTTTAAAAATTATGAAAACTCTGGGTAGGCGTGTGGAAAAACCTAGTCAAACGGTGGAATGAAGTTAAGAACGAATGATGAATTTCACCAAAAGATTTTTAACATCTACAGTAGCATAAAGAATTAAATGTTAATTTTTATGATCCCTTAATTGGAATAGTTCTTCCAAAACCAGGAAATAACAGTAGATGTGGTACGCTAAAAGGATCTGGTGGGCCACGTATGAGCCTAACAAGACCCTCACGTGCAGGAAACACAATCCTTGAAGTGCATGGTAGAAAAACGAGGCAGGTTAAGTTGGAGGGTTTCACGTCCACATGTAGATGCTGTTCTGTGTTTTGAATAAAAGACTTTGAAGGGAACAGTCTCCATCACTCTTTATTGACAACTCTGAAAGATGTGGCCCCTGTAGTTACTTAAGTGTTCCTAATCTGGGGGCTAAGAATGTTTTTGCCATTTCTGAAAATCCCATCCTTCTAGTCCATCATGAAGATGAAAACAAGGTGTGGCATACCACTTATCACTTGAGCATGTAACAATGTTTTTGCCTGGAACCTTAAACTCTTACCTGAAAGCACTCTTATGTACTTAACCAAACAAAGATTTAGGATTCAAATTCTGGCTCCCCAGCTTATCGGTGGTGGGACCCAGTGAGTAGCTGGCCATCTGATGTCTTCATCGATAAGGAGGACCCATTAATAATCACCTCCCTGAATAGTCGTGGGCTGAGAGCCCCGAACACAGTGCTGTTGTGTGGTCAGGACGCAGTTTCAGCTATCATTCCTGCTGGCCGTGCATGTGTGCGCGCTCAGTCGCTTCAGTCCTATCTGACTCTCTGCGACCCCATGGACTGTAGCCCGCCAGGTTCTTCTGTCCATAGGCTTCTCCAGGTGTGAAAACTGGAGTGGGTTTGCCATGCCTTCCTCCAACGGATCTTCCCCACCCAGGGATTGAACCTGTGTCTCTTGCGGGTTCTTTCTGCTAGCGCCACCTGGGAAGTCCACTCTTGGCTATCCAGCGTGGTACTATGAGTGCAGAGGCTTTGACCTATTGCCCATATCCGCCCTCTCTGGCGATGAAGGAATTATTCTCCTAGCTTCTAGGGATACTGCTCTGAGACAGCCATCAGCTCTGACCTTCCTTTGAAGACTCCCTCAGCTTAAGATCCCTACCTAGCCTGAATCATGTGAACTTTCTGGGGCAGTCTAGAATCAGTGAGCAGTCCCCCTGGGGATATAAAGGTCCAGCCCCCTCACTCCAACCCGGGACAGCTGGGGAGGGCTACTGCTGATCCAGAGTCCCCCATGAGGTTCCCTGAGGCCTTCGGTGGGCCTGTAACAGAGCAGGACTCCATGGGGCCTTCCCAGGATAGAGTTCCCCCACCCCCACCCATGTCCTCCACCTGCCTATTGTCTGTAGAAAAATGTTAGCCAAAGGATAAATTCAATCAGAGAATGAAAAAATGCAAAAGCAAAGAAAAACAGTCAAACAGGACAAAATAATAATAGCTGAGTCATTAAATGGGCTTTTCTGGTGGCTCAGTTGCAAAGAATCTGCCTGCAATGCAGAAGACACAGGAGAGGTGGGTTCAATCCCTGGGTCAGGAAGATCCCCTGGAGGAGGGCATGGCCACCCACCCCAGTATTTTTGTCTGGAGAATCCCATGGACAGAGGAGTCTGGTGGGCTACAGTCCACGGGGTCACAAAGAGTCGGATATGATTCAAGCAACTGAACACAGCAGCATACAGGAGTCATTCAACAAAGGCAAAGGTCTTTAGCTCCTTCTCAAGGGCTACAGATAACATCCTGAGTCACGTGCTTTGAGCAGCTTTACAGATACGGAAACTTCCACCCTGTAGAAGTTAACAACATGATGACCAGACTGCAGCCATGACCTAAGCTGCTTTATCTTACACACTTCCGAGAACTGGACTCCAGGAATGGGAACAAACCAACCCGGCAACTGAGGATTAACTGCACTTGAAACAGTCAAGATGATGTGATCAGACCCCTTCAGGGTCAATTTTGAGACGATTGCACATAATTCCCACCCCCAGCCCTGAAACTCCCCCTTGCCCCGATTGGCAGTGGGCTTTGGGACACGAATCTACCTTCTCCCCAGGTTGTCAGCTTCCTAAAAGAAGCAACCTTTCCTTAGCTACCAACCCTTGTCTCCTGAGCATCAACTTTCGAGGGGCGGGCGGCCAGACCCGGCTTGGAAGCCCACCTACATCCCAGTTCAGCCGCTCCCTCTGTCTCATCCTGCCTCCTTCTCTCCCTTTCTGCAGCTGCTGATTTCAAGGTCTCCACCTAAGAAATACCCTGCACACCAACGCGCATCTCAAAGTCTGTTCCTGGGGATGAAACTTCATAAATATATTCAGGAGGAGTTTTAGCAACCGTGGTGTAATTATCTGTGAAAAGAGTAGGTTACCCAACTCAGCATATAGCGTGATCTCAACAAGGACAGACTATCTGTCTACCTGAGTGCGTGGGGCTGGGAGTCTGGAAAGCACACCAAGGTTAGCGATGCTACTTTTTGTCTGGCAGGATTAGAGATTATTTCTATGTTATTGGTATCATTCTGTGCTTTCCAAGTTTCCCTCAAGGACCAAACTCCTTTTGCTGTGGGGCAGGGATGGCCTATCCCAGGACTGTTTGCCCCAGTGGCTGAGCTTTCAGACAGTCACGAGTGATGACAAGCCAATCTAGAATGTTCCTCTTCACCATGACCTGGCAGCTCGTTGCCAGGTTTCCAACGACTGGGACCTGGGGATCTCAAGAGGAATCTTTTCTTCAAGTCTCTCAGATGTCACTTTGAAAAGCCCGAATCAGAGGTAGGATTTGTGAATGTCACAGAGCTCTAACTTCGATCTCAATGATGTTATCTGAAGGGCAAGACATGAACTCTGACTTCAGTCTGGTCGGAAAACACAAGTAAGACACGGCAGACATGAAACGGGTCAGCATAAACGAGAACAGCAGGAGGCCAGAGAAAGGGACCTGCCTACCGGCTGCAGTCATCAGAAAGGGGCTTCGTGGGGGAGGCAGGTCTTGACTGCGTCTTCAAGGAGTAAAATCTAGCAAAGCAGAAGGCAACGGTGAGCTCATTCTGGATAAGGGCAGCGGCCAAAGCACAGAGGGAAGCAAGGATTGGGTTTTTCCATAAGTAAGTTGCAAGCCGCCTCCTTACCGGAGCTGGGGATGCACTTGGAAGATGAGAAGATATGGTTGGACCGACATCGTGGGCGAGACTGTGGGAGGGAAGCCAAGCAGAGAAGTTCAGACTTCCTCTTCAGGTGAAACGAGTACCCTGAGGGCCCCTGGCTAGTTGAAGGTGGTCTATTAAACAGCTTTTTCTGACTGTCTTTTGCAGGGTGACGCCCAAAAGGGAGAACTAGATGGGAGCGTCTGGTGGAGGCTGTGGTCTCCAGCTCAGGGTGCCTGGCCCAGCCTGCGGTGGGCGCTGGCAGTAGCCGGCACCCTGAATCTGGATGCAGCGACTCTGATTTTCTCTAACTGATGAAACCAGCCACATTACACGAATAGCTATGTCACCCCCTCCTAGAAACTTTTCTTTAATATCATTCTCCGTCTTACCTTCCAGCACTCCACTGACAGCGACCCCACAGCCCAAGAGTCAAAGAAGCAGGAACAGACGAGGGCTGAGCCAGAAACCCTCAGGCGTGAGAATGACCCCTGGGGCTGGGCCCTCCCTGGCTTCTGCCTGATTGAACAAATAAGACCTTTAACAATTCTGCCCAGAGTGATCCGGAATAACATTGGAACTTCCCTCTTTTATGGCCTCCATTGAATGCATGAGTGGAGAGATAGTGGAAGCCATAAAACTATATATAGGGTTTCCTGATCCCAAGCGTGTTAGTTCAGCTCATCAGATTAGAATCAAGCATCATTTATGGATGGCTTACTACTTGTAAGGTAGTTTGCACGCCCCTCACTTAATCCTCAGTACTCTCTGAGGTCGATATTTGCATCTCCATTTTGCAAACAATTGGCATTTTATAGACATTCATCTCTATTCACCAACAGAATCTAATGTTTTCTCAGGACTTTTATTTTTGAAACGAACAAACAATCCCTTCTTCTCTTTATCTCAGTACGTGTAAAGGGTAGGTTTAGATCATAGGGCCTGGCTCTACAGTTAACTGTGGAACAGCTGTTCACTAACTGGGCACTTTTTCCACGCATGGTAATTTTTTTTTAATTGGAGGATAGGCGCTTTACAATGTCGCACCAGTTTCTGCCGTGGAGCAAAGTGAATCAGCCATATGTGTGTAGATATCCCCTCCCTAGAACTGATGCTTTTGAACTGTGGTCTGGAGAAGACTCTTCAGAGTCCCTTGGACAGTAAGGAGATCCAACCAGTCAATCCTAAAGGAAATCAGTCCTGAATAGTCATTGGAAGGACTGATGCTGAAGCTCAAACTCCAATACTTTGGCCACCTGATGCGAGGAGCTGACTCATTGGAAAAGACCCTGATGCTGGGAAAGATTGAGGGCGGGAGGAGAAGCGGGTGACAGATGATGGGATGGTTGTGTGGCATCACCGACTCAATGGACAGGTTGTTTAGCCCCTAAGTCATGTCCGACTCTTTTGCAACCCCATGGAGCCTGCCAGGCTCCTCTGCCCACGGGATTTCCTAGGCAAGAACACTGGAGTGAGCTGCCATTTCCTTCTCCGGGTGATCTTCCCGACCCAGGAATTGAACCCACAGCTCCTACCACCCTCCTGCAGTGCAGGCGGGTTCTTTACCGCTGAGCCTCAGGGGATCAATGCACGTGAGTTTGAGCAAACTCTGGGAGACAGTGAAGGACAGGGAAGCCTGGTGTGCAGCCCATGGGGTCTCAGAGTCAGACACGACTTAGTGACTGAGCACCAACAAACAACAAATCCCCTCCCTTGTGAGCCTCCCTTCCCCTATCCACCCCCACCCCCACCCAGGTCCTCAGAGAGCACGGCGCTGAGCTCCCTGTACTCTACAGCAGCTGCCCACGGCTATCTGTTCTACTCACGGTTGTGCCTATATGACAGCACGCATGGTACTTAAACTAGGGCCCCTGGGGAAGGAAGTAAAGCTGGGTAGAGGCAGTCACTGCCAAGAGTTAGATGATCAGCGCACAGAATAACATTACATAGTAGTTAAAGGAGGTATGTGAAGGGATCTGATGAAGCTACATCTCGGAGGATTCCCCTTCCAAATTGCAAACTCCTAAACTCCCAAATTCCTAAACTCCAAACATCTGAAACAAGCCAGCCATCTTTGTCTGCACTTCTGCTGCCCCCTGTTCAGTGAAAACCTGTCTTCCTTATTATCGCCTCTCTTTCCATTGCCCTTTGCATTGACCTATTTCTGGTCCTTCTCCTTTCCTACCTGCACTTTTCCTGGAACCTCTGGGCTGGTGTCCCAGCAGAGATGGCTGGGTTCCTCCAGTCCAGTTTTTTTAACCCCTGCCAGACTCACCTGGCATCCCTGGTGGCTCAGAGGGTGAAGCATCTGCCTGCAATGTGGGAGACCCGGGTTTGATCCCTGAGTCGGGAAGATCCCCTGGAGAAGGAAATGGCAACCCACTCCAGTATTCTTGCCTGGAGAATCCCCTGGATGGAGGAGACTGGTAGGCTACAGTCCACGGGGTCGCAAAGAGCGACATGACTGAGCATCTACACTTTCACTTTCAGACTCACCTTGGCAAAATGCTACCTGTGGGATTGTGCTCTCCTGCTCACAACCATTCCGTGGCTCCTGCTGTCTATTGGAAAAAGTCGAATCATCTTACATTGTCACTCAAGTTCTTCCAAAATCTGGCCCCAGCTCCATTTCCAGTGTGACTGCCAAGTACTATTTCTGTTTCACCTAGAGTAGCCGCCTCCGGCTTCCCACCAGATCACGCCCGTTTCTGCCTCTTTGACTCAGTTCTACTTGTGTCTCCTGTCCTGGGAAAGTCAAGCATCACAACCTTTTTTCAGATCCACTCTGGTCTCACAGCATCTCACCCGGTCTTCTTCACACTCCTCCTTGAGTTGCTGTTTAGTGTTCTTCTATATCCTTGGTATCCATGCAACTCAATGGCAAGCAATTTGGGATCACTGATTGCATCTGCCAGACATTACTATCCTCCCTAGAGCCGCCAGTCTAGAGCTATACAAAGAGTAAGTGTCTAGTTAATAATAGCCATGGAACAAAAAATGTAGAGTTAAACTTTGTCGTCTAAACGCAAACGTACCCTTTACCATTTCCTAATTTTTGTGCTCAATTCTGCAACATCCTCATTGCGTGACTTCTGGATTTTGCCATCTCTGAGTATCTCAATTACAGTCTGCAAGTCTTTTTTTTTTTTAATGTAAAAAACTTTGGGGCTGTACTGGGTCTTCATTGTTGTGCGTGGAGTTTCTCTATTGCAGTGCTCAGGCCTCTGGTTGTGGGGCCTTCTCTTGCTTTGTCTTCTGGGCTCTAGAATGCAGGCTCAGGAGTTGTGGTTGCAGGAGGCTTAGCTGCCCTTCAGCATGTGGAATCTTCCCAGACCAGGGATCAAGCCAGTGTCCCTGCACTGGCAGACGGATCCTTTACCACTAGCCCACCAGGGAGGTCCCAGTCTGCAACGGTGAATGTAAAGAACCCTTACACTCCAAGTCAGTGCTGTCCCAAGGACTGTTCTGCATCTACGTATCTGGGCTCTCGAGCTTGGTAACCAGGAGCCACGTGTGGCCATTGAGCACTTGGAATGTGCTAGGGCAGCTGAATTCTCCCACCTGACACAGCAGGGCTGGTCTGGAGAAACCAGCTCCGACCTAAGGGCCCTGCTTGAAGTAGTCTGCCAAGGCCCCTATTTATTTCATTACATGTGTTTTCCTGTTTTAGGTTCAAGGAAGAATTTTATAAAAGTTAATACAAATATCTGTCATTATTCGTGTCAATGAGGGCAGGCATGACAAAAATAAATGATGTTCCGTCATAAGCCGTAGGTTAGACAAATATGCCCGTCCTCCCCAAATTGTACCTGTCAAAAAGTGGTTGACAGAAACTAACACAATATTGTAAGTCAGCTGTCTACACACCAACAAAAATCAATGTAAAAATTTTTTTAAATGCGGAAACACGTGGTCGAGTTGGCAAATGTCAACTTCAGCTCTGAACAAAAGTAACAGATAACATGTACTAAAGGTTTACAATTGCTGGGGGCAATTTATATACATTACAGCAGACACGCAACAACTCTTGGAGGCAGGTCCTATCACCATCCCCATTTCTCGGATGAGGAAACAGAGGCCCGAGAGGTCACAGGGTATGTCCAGACCCAGGGAGCTGGCACAGTGCAGAGCCAGGATTTGCACCAGGGCCAGTCTGGGTGGACTCCGGGAGTTGGTGATGGACAGGGAGGCCTGGCATGCTTCGGTCCATGGGATCACAAAGAGTCGGACATGACTGGGCGACTGAACTGAACTGAACTGATTCTAACTGCAGTGCCTGGACTCCTAACTGCTCTGCTGTTCTCCTGCTGAGCCACATCTGAGGTGTAAATAGTCATTCCTTCATTCAAACTCAAGATACCACGAGCTCTAGCTGGCCCTGTGTACCAGGCACTGGCCATGGGGCTGAAAAGTCCTAGCTGGAGCCTAGGACTGGAGGAACCCAATCACGGGGCCTGGTCCTCCACCACCAGGCTTGCTCTGAGAGCCTTATCACCTCATGGCAGGGAAGGATCCCTGTGAAGAAGACCATTAAGCAGAAGGATCCGTATCAGGTGAGGGTTAGCAATGCATTTCTCAGAATATTGGCTTTGACACCGAGTCTTACAGAATGAATTAAAACTGAATAGAATTAAAAGGTAAGCCCAGGGCCATTTCAAGGCCCTCCAATTAAGCCTCAGCCTCTCTGACAATTCAACCTCCCCACTTCCCCAGTGGCCCACCTGGAAGGTCCTGTCTCTCAGGAACACCATGTCCCACGTCTGCACCTGCCGAGCTTCTTCAGAGTCCTCTCCTAGGGTTCCGCCCCTCACGGCGTGGACCTGCGGCCACAAGGGGCAGCGTCACACGGGGGGCGTGTCACACACGCAGCATCTCAGGCTCTCCTCCAGACCTGCTGGATGAGAAATGCGCACCTCAGCAAGATGCCCCGGTGATGCCCAGCCCCATCAGAGTCCGAGATGCACTCACACAGCTGGCACCCCGCCCCCCTGAGCTGCCCGGGAGCGCCTGCGACCCCCTGGTCTTCAGTCTATTACTGAGGCTGCGGCTTCTGCCTCCTCCCTGGATTCCTGAGGGTAGCTGTGGTGTCTTAATTCTCTTGGTTGCTCCAGGGCCCATGGGCTTCCCTGGTGGCTCAGCTGGTAAAGAATCCGCCTGCAGTGCAGGAGACCCCAGTGCGATTCCTGGGTCAGGAAGATCTCCTGGAGAAGGGATAGGCTACCCACTCCCATATTCTTGGGCTTCCCTGGTAGCTCAGCTGGTAAAGAGTCCGCCTGCAGTGCAGGAGACCCCAGTTCGATTCCTGGGTCAGGAAGATCTCCTGGAGAAGGGATAGGCTACCCACTCCCGTATTCTTGGGCTTCCCTGGTGGCTCAGCTGGTAAAGAATCCTCCTGCAGTGCAGGAGACCTGGGTTCGGTCCCTGGGTCGGGAAGATCCCCTTGGAGGAGGGCACGGCCACCCACTCCAGTATTATTGCCTGGAGAATCTCCATAGACAGACTGGTAGGCTACAGTCCACGGGGTCGCAAAGCGGCAGACACTGCTGAGCGACTAAGCACAGCACAGGCCCAGGGCCTATAACACGTCTGAGTAGGCGCCAGCTGAACACAGAGTGAACGGCTCTGAAGGAGCGTGGCTGTGCTCTGAGAGGTTGGCCTGGACGCCGTCTGGAGCGCTATCCTTGGCCTGTCTCCCTCCCACCCGCCCGGGGCCACCTCCTGGGCGGGCGAGTGGGTTCCCCCGGCCCACCGCACCTCAGCGTCTAGGCCGAGGAGCCCGGCCAGGGGCTCACGAGCCTTCTGCTTTCAGCCACCTCACCACAGAGCCCGGCAGGAAAGCCCCAGCAAACAAGGGCGGGCCCTCGGCACTGTAGCCTCAACAAAAGCGGGGTGCTTCCTGTGGGGCGCGGCCCGAGGCCTCCCCCCGTGGGGGTCCCCGGCGCTCAGGAAGCCGGCCGCTCCCTGTCTCTGGGGTTTGTGCCGGCGCGGAGGACACACCCTGCCCTGGGGACCGCTTCAGAGGCAGTGGCCGCTGCAAGCAGGAGGCCTCAAGCAGCAGGAGGGGCCGCAAGCCCGCTTCCTGCTGCCCCTGGAGACGCTCCCCGCGGGCCTCGAGTCCTGCCTCCCGCACTGCGGTCCTGGGGAACCTGGAAAAGGCGCTTTCCCTCCTACGGATGTCTTTCTTTTGTACACAGTTGGCGTTCTGTTTTGCTCGGAGCATTTTTGGTAGCACCCCGAGGTTGGGTAACACCCAGGGCTTGGCCAACCCCATCGTGCTCTTTTCTCCGCTTGTAACATGTGTGACCACAAAGCCACCGCAGGCATCACGTGGGTCGCTCAGCGGCTCGGACGCAGACACGCCTCTGGCTTCCCCTGGAGGGCGGGGCTTCGCCTTTACCCTTTCCTGCCGGTCACTGGCCGTCAGGACGAAAGGACTGGAGGAAAGAAGGAACTGCCCACTTCCTTTAAGAAGCTGTGAAGCAAATGGCTCTTCCACCTTTAAAGTTTTCAGAAGGACTTTATGCCCACTGTGGATTGCCTGAAAAATCCCATGGACGGGGAAGCCTGGTGGGCTGCAGTCCGTGGGGTCGCTAAGAGTGGGACACGACTGAGAGACTTCACTTTCACTTTTCACTTTCATTCATTGGAGGAGGAAATGGCAGCCCACTCCAGTGTTCTTGCCTGGAGAGTCCCAGGGACAGCGGGGCCTGGTGGGCTGCCGTCTATGGGGTCGCACAGAGTCGGACACGACTGAAGCGACTTAACAGCAGCAGCAGCAGTGGAAAAACCAAATACCACAATACAGTTACATCTCACGATTTGTTAATATTTTGTTAAGTTTTTCCCTAAACATCTGCTGCTAAGTCACTTCAGTCGTGTCCAAAACATCTGCAGCCTTGGAATAATGTGAGTTTGGATGGAGGGTGACGAGGAATGGGCTGGTATCCACTTTCCAGGCACCACCTTCGCGTTAGGACTCGGGGACCACATGGACCCTACAGCTGACGCAGTTTGGAACTCTGGCCCCTACTCACAACAGGAAGGTGGGTCTTATTGTATTAATAGAGGCGAACTAAACCTTCATGCAATTTTGTATGCCAGTCGTTTTTTAAAAGAATATCAAAGGTATTCCCTGATGTTAACTGTTTTTTTCCCATTTTTCATTTGTCATACAGGTTCAAATGAGATGATAAATTGTGGGAAGTTAGGAGGTTACTAATCTGTCATAATACGGTTTAAATGAGGTAATGTATATTCAGAGTGCTTAACCTAATAACCCTGCATATAGTAAACTTTTCATAAATAGTAGTTTGGCCATAGATTCTTGCTAAAATCTCATTTCAATGCCAGCATAATATTTCATTCTAAGGAGCATATTTAAACATCCTTTTGTTGTACTGAGCTTATTTCTAATTCTTCCTATTTAAAATTGTAGCACTGGTACAGATATCTTTGAATATAACTTTTTATTCACTTTAAGGAAGCATTAAATGGATGACTATGTTGAATGATATGAGTATCTCAAAGGCTTTTTATTAGATATCAGCAAATAATTTCCTGGTGATTACACTAAATTTTTTTTCCAGGCTCGAGTGGGATTACCTGTCTTTCTGCATCCTCACTAGCAGTAAATTTTCTTGTTTTTAAATCTGCCAATTTAATTGGTGAAAATTCAATTTCCTCGCTCTTTGATATTGCATTTTGAAAAGTTGCCAGTGAAAGCGAAACATTTTTTTCATATTCATTAACCATTTGTATGGCCTCTTCCACAGTAAAACATAATTTATCAATCAAATTTGCTAATAAGGTCTGGGCTTTCTTTTTGTGTGTGGCATTTCTCATGTCAAAACTCAGAAACAATCTCTTTCTACACACAGCTGGACAGGCTAATAGTGAGACCGTTTGGGATTTGATTAGAGGTGTCTTTAACTTGAAACACACACTAGTAAACATTTGGCAACTTCCCAGTCACTGTGTATACCCGTACAGTGGTCTGTCTTAAAATCAACTTTCACTGGAGTGTAGTTGACTTACAATGTTATGTTAGTTTCTGCTATACAGCAAAGTCAATCAGCTATACATACACATACATCCACTCCTTTAGAGTTTCTTTTCCCATGTAGATCATTACAGACTATTGAGTAGAATTCCCTCTGCTATACAGTAGGTCCTTATTAGTGATCTCTGTGTAAATGTCAGTCCCCAAATCCTAATTTATCCCTCCCCACTTCCCCCTTGGAAAGTAGGTCTGTTTCCTACATCCGTGCAGTGGTCTGTAACACAGGTTCCGTCCAGAAGCCACGGGAGAGGAAGGGGCAGGCAACGGGCAGAGTCCAAGCAGCCGTGTGCATCCAGCAGGTAGGTGGCTGGTCGTCCTGTCCTGTAGGGGGATGCTCAGCAGATAGGTCATCCCGTCTGTGTCCCAGGTGATCATCAGAGCCCATGCCAGGCGCAGACAGGCTCAGAACCCAGAGGTAACACACCAGCTCCCCGCTGGCACCTGGGCACTGGCTGACCCCCGAGAGTGGGTGATGACAGGACGCAGCACGTTGCTCGGGCGGGGCTGCCAGTTCACACCGCCACCTCTCACCAGCCCCTTTTCACGGATGAGGCCACCTTGGCTCCAACACGTCAAGTCGTCAAAGTTCACAGAGTAAGTGGCGGAGCAAAGATTCAACCTTGGGCCAAATGGACCCCAAAGCAGATGCTCTCAGCTACCAAGCCACACAGCTTCCCTTAAAAACATGTCTTCCGACATGAAAATGACGAGAGTTTACATGCGGAGAGCCTCAAAGAAAACTTTTGTGAGCAAAGCGATTTGATTTTTTATCCTCAAATTAAAATGACTATCTCCAGGCAAAAAGCCTCGTTTTCCTGAGAACTTGCCAAAGGATGGATGGAAGGATTTCTTGGCACCTCCCCTGCCTGGGGCTTACACTTCAGAGAGGGAAGCTGAGGTCAAGGGTCATCCTGGCTCCCGGAGAGCGACTTATTCTTATCGGGACTCAGTTTTCTGTCCTGAAAAGGGCGATCCAACTCTAAACCCTCCCTTGGAAAGTTGGTGAAGTTGGCTGTGTCAGTCCTTGGATGAAGAAAATGCTCATGGGGTGTATGGGATGGTTCCCCATACACTGCAGCATCCGTCACTCCCAGTGCCTGTTGATGAACAATGGTGGAGATCACTGCGAAAGTCAGTCGCAATTACAAAGCAGGATCTGCAATGTCTTGCCAAGAATGCTGCGTATCAATCCCAGCAAAGCTTTAACCACCAGAGGAGGCATTTTTCCCACCAGCCCTTCAACCCCTACAGTGCTGGGACATGAAATAAACGGGGTTACCTACAATCCACCACTTAAAAGCAATGAGTTGAGCTCTGAAGCGTGTATTTATGAAACATACATCTAAAGTATTCATAGCCTGATTTCCATTTCTCATAGGGCTGACCTAATTTCTGGGAGGTACCGATCCATTATGCCATGTTGGTTCATATGATGGAGGTAATATTTCTCTCACTTCCAATACTTGGGGAGCTATGAAAATATTCATCCCTCTGAGCTACAGAAATCAGCTTTCTTGTTCATGTTCTGTTAAAAGTACCCAATGCTATTTGTCAGGAAGGGATGGAGAAACACATCCTTCTATCTCTGAATCCTAATCAGGAGGGAGAGGAAAGGCGTATTGCACAGACCCCATGACTTCAGACCGTGCTGTTTTTAATTTCTAACCTGTGTCTAAACTTGGGAACCAATTTGACTACCTGGAGTGTACAGAACGGTTAACTAGGTTTGCTTCCGCACACAAGCTGGAGTTAACTGCTTCTGCCTGAATTAAGTAAACTCTGGCAGTGCTATCTGGACCTGGCATGACCAGATGGCAGTCGCCACACCTTGCCAGCTGCCAATCAGCATTCAACAGCTGCCCTTGACCCTGGCTTCCGATTATCTGTCGGCTATGAATAGAAGCAGAGTGTCAGAAAAGGGAGCAAAGTACTTGAAGCCAGCAATTCAGGAAATCCATCTGACAGCAACAGAATTGGCTCAATGCACTCAGCTAGTTTCAGGAAAACATGAGAGTGGAAAAGCATAAAGTCCAACGCTCGATCATTCCAATACCAGCAGCAAGAAACCACGGGTGCTCTTGTGAAATGAAGCACATTTCCAGATACATATTCTGTCATTTTTAAAACATCACCTATCAGTGTTTGAAATCCCCTGGATCTGACAGATAGCAACTGCTAGAGTTTGTTCAAGAAATAGAAGAGCACATCCAAAATTCAGTGTCATGCTTTTCCCATGCAAAAAACCACGAAATAACAGGCCAAAAAACTGGCAGTGGCTCACATTCTGTTTCACAAAATGTATCAATACATGCGTCGAACTTCACGTAGAGCATAGGAGCATTCTGTGGACTCAGAGCTGGACCAGCTGATTCTAAAAGAGAGCGCTGGAAAGAGGACCTCCACGTGTTGTGGGGCTAAATATCTGTTTTCCAAAGATAAAGACATGAGGGTAGGGGAGCAGAAAAGGACGGTTTTAGAAACAAGACTGACATTTCTGCTGGATGAGATAGGAACCACGCCTTTTGAAGGAAATGGAAACACAGCCCAGCCAGAAAGGAATAAAGTGGAATAAAGAACCAGAAAACAGAAAATAGCTGAGTTTAAGCTCCAGAGAGGCTTTCACTAAATTGCTTCACAGCTAAGAGGCTGTGCTTTACTAAACGTTAAGGCCACACCGGGGCAGTCCCGGGCGCCGCTCACCCGGGACAGCTGGACACATCTTTCACGGCTGACGACGGGGGCGGGGCAGTGTGGGGACAGAACCAGCAACTGTGGGCTTGGCGGGGCTCCACCGAGCCGGGGGCGGGCCAGCCGGGCGAAGCCTGGCATCCCAGAGCCCGCTCTGTCTCCCCCTGCAGAGTGGGTACCACCTGAGCCGAGGCCTGCGGGACCACAGGGGCCATTCCAACGGCTGGGCTCGGAGGACCGTCTTTCAAAGTCAAGGGCAGTGCGGAGGCCTCCCACCTCGTGAATATTCCGGGTGGTCAAAAGACTGATACCAGCCACAAGGAATTCATAAGCCTTTAAAAAATAATTCATATTTTGTTCTTCACCACGCTGTCCATATAGATTTGGGAATGAGTCATACTAAAGCTGTGAAACAAGTTATTTTTCCA
The DNA here is from genome assembly GCF_002263795.3 of Bos taurus. Lineage (NCBI taxonomy): Eukaryota > Metazoa > Chordata > Mammalia > Artiodactyla > Bovidae > Bos > Bos taurus. The sequence continues at coordinate 153,827,854 of NC_037328.1, read as the reverse complement.
TCTAGAGATGGATTGCAGGCCCCTGGCCATTCTGAAGCACAGACAGAACATGGGATGATAGAATCTGACTTCGGGGCTGACGGCTTGATTAAAAACTGCATTATTTATGCCCCACTGGGATTGCTGCGGCTTTGGAGGCTTAAAACCACCTTCTGTGGCAGCTCTTCCCCTGATTTTAGGTTCACTGACCTCCTTTTCTGGATATGTGTCTCCACGGCAGGATTTGAAAGAGAATTAATTAATCCATTCTCTTGATCGCTTTTCATTAATTACTCCATCAAACTAACCTTAACCCAAATCGGGAGGCTGCCTTTTTCCTTCCCCTCACACAGGTCTTCCTTTTCTAGACATTTCCACACTCATTTACTCCAAGCTTCAGGTCTAGGTACACTCACTGAGACGCTCAGAAAAACCAGTGTTCTCTCAGCAGCGAAGGTGTCTCTCACAATCTGGTCCTCAAAAAGCAAACGGGGAAACTGTGATCAACAGTAACTGGCAGAGCTCTCAGATTCTGAATAAGTTCCAGAATTGTACACATGTCTCTCAGGAGGTAGGTTTTCAAAATATTAGGAGGCTGCAGCCCCCAGACACACACACACTGATCAGGCTGGTTTTTATCAGTTTAGCTTCTCTGAGGACAGCCCGTCCAAATCCACGACCAAACTTTATTACTCTGAAAAACATTCTAATTCATGTGCAAGCTGTTGGTTAATAAAGAGGATCAGAGAATGCTGGTGTTGGAAAGAGCCCTGGGGAAGCCCACGCATCAGAGTGTTTACATCAGGGAGGAGACCTGAGCTTTTAGAGCCCAGAACACACACTCACACTCACAATGCCATTCTCGTTGGTTTCCATGAGGGTCTTAGTGGTATGAGCCTGTTCCACCTTGAAAGTCTAAAGTGGAGAAGCGCTGGTTACCTGGAAGCAAGTAAGGCGGGCTCTCTCTGGTGTGACCCACCCTTTGCTTTGTTGATGGGGACTGATGACTTGGCTGGCTGTGCTTTTCAAGGCCTTTTGGCCTCTTGATGGTTCATCACACCAGGGACCCACCATGGACTGACATCTACTTTTTCCATTTTGAGTTCCATCTCCACGTTCTACTCATTCCCAGAAACTTGGAGGTCACCTAAAATGGTGATCCCCAGCTCAGATCTCAAAGAGGAAGTGTCACCAAGGGGGCCGACCAATTGCTTAGCACACCTGGATGCAACTTTTTCTCTGCGAGCTGAAGGCTGACGAAAGTGAGTAGAGGTGAAACAGGTTAATTCATAGATCAGGATTAAGTAGAGAGTCCAAACAGGAGGAGACAGGGAGTAGAAGACTCATCACAGGAACTGGCTCCCGTGATGGAGAGGGCTCGGTGGGAGGAGATGAAGTCCGCAGAGGAGGCTGTCAGGAGGGGCTTGCGTGAGCCGGAGCTGCCATCCCAGGTGGAAACCTCGGCTCTGCTTCCAAGACTCTTCAACAGAGCCAAGACTGCCCAGATTATTGAGGACATTCTCCTTACTTAAAGGCAATTGATTACGGACTTGATCGCATCCACAGAATACCTCCGGCAACACCTAGACTGGTGTTTGAACGTCTAGGAGCTCTGGCCTCATCAAGGTGGTGTAGCACTGGCCATCACAGGAGCCCTGCTCTCTGTTCCCTACAGGATAGTCCCACCTGTTCCTCCGTTTGTGTTGAGCACGAAGCTGACAAGTAAACATGAATTGAATGAGTGAATGAGTGAGTGGAGGAGATCGTGACAGGGATGTGCGGCACGGGCTACAGCACCTCAGCCTATCCTGGGGGGAGGGCAAATCAGTGCCCCCAGGACCCAGACGAAGCCCTGGGGATGGGCATGATGGTCCAGCCTGTGGTTGGGGCACGTCACCCCCAGCAGTTCTATGCAAGCGAAGGAGGTGAACTTTGCACCGAGGACCTCACTCATTGGGGAGGTCATAAAGGACAAAAAAGTGTGCCTGTGGAGACGGTGGGCGCCCTTCCATGGATGGGAAGTCAGGGCAGGAGCAAGGCTCAGAGGAGGAACCGCCAAGGCTTCCCACTGCCCCCGCCCCCTGCCTAAGCCTCTTGGGTCAGAGAGACTGAAGCAATGAAAGCAACAGCCGTGAACTGCCTGCCCCTAAGAAAAGCACCGGGGCTGAGAGCGGCTCACCTAGCCTCTGGCTCTCTGTAGGACGCTGGCAAAGGGACTTGGCTCTGTGGTCCTTATTTCTTGATCTGCAAAGTCTTAAGAAGAGCTAACTCTCTGGACCATGGGAGGATTATGATGTGTGTTGAGAACTGAGGTAGATTCACTCTGAAGCTGATGAAGCTTAAGCCGCAGGACTCCTCACTTGCAGGGGCCGCCCACGGCTCCGAGCATCCCCCAGGGGTATGGGAGGAAGCAGCAGTCCCGCAGGGTGCTGGCATGTGGGGGTGCTGCAGCAGGGGGCTCCCCTCTGTGCCTGGGTGACCATCGGGGGCGACCAGCACTATCTCCATGCCCAGTCACCCGCTCTTCATGAGAAGAGAGCAAGGCAGACGAATTTCCCCAAGGGTTAGTGACTAGTGTTCTTTCAATCCCTTACACGGTATTTGGGCTTCTCTAGTAGTGGCTCAGCTGGTAAAGAATCCGCCTGCAATGCGGGAGACCTGAGTTCAATCCCTGGGTTGGGAAGATCCCCTGGAGAAGGGAAAGGCTACCCACTCCATATTCTGGCCTGGAGAATCCCATCGACTGTACAGTCCTTGGGGTTGCAAAGAGTCAGACTCAGCTAAGTGACTTTCACTTTCACTTTCCTTTTACTTACACAGTATTTTTTTTAATATACATTTATTTCTCGTAATTGGAGGTTAATTAGTTGACCATATTGTATTGGTTTTGCCATACATCAACATGAATCCGCCACGGGCAGTACAGGGTAAAAACTAGATGCTAAGATTAATGTCCAGCTCTTAGATTCTCTCAGGAGTGGAATTCTGACCTGCCAGGATGTTCATTTTCCCACTAAAATGAGTTATTATTATGGATCTTCAAAGGGTTTTCTTGTAATCGGGATATGATGGGTAAAAAACAGTTGGTTTGTGGGCTTAGTGTTAAAAATAAAACATGATCCTGGTTATCCTAAACATCTTTCTCCCCATTTTAGTTCTAGATCCCACAGACTGGTTTCCAGCTAGCAAGAAAGTGAGAACGGAGTTGAGTGGGCAGAAGTAAGAGAGAAAATGAGCAAAGGCAGGAATGTTTAAGGCAAAGCTCAGTGGGTGCTCATGGCTTCCAGAGAGCAGCCGGATGCTCTTCTCCACTGAATGAACTGTTCACATTTTTGCCTCCAATTACTGGAAAAATTATGGGAGAAGGTCTAGCTCCATTTATTGGAACTTGAATAGATTGCCTCCATTAATATCAGGAGGGCCTTTGACCCAACTACACTGAGTGCCTTCCGGAAATTACGAAATGTGCCCGCACTTTACTATCATGATCCCGAAAGTGATCAGAATATTCAAAAAAGCATAAACGGTCTTGTTAGGTAAGGCGACAACAGCAAGGAGAATTAAACTCAAGAGGCAACAGTCGGTTTCCAGCTATTGTTCTCCTAAAGAGTCTAACACTGTAATGTGTACTGTGAAGCTCTGTACTCATGAAAAATGGGGGGGGGAAGGCATGATAGGTTGGAGTCAAAATACTTGCTGCCCCCAAAGATGACTCTCATTGGCTTAATTCAACAAACGTTTGCTTCTTGCTCTTGGAAAGTTCAGGTGGCCCTGTTTCATATCGCAGCTCCCCTTAAAGGACGAGTAGGGAACCTGTTACTTGCTCTTACTCCCTCCTGCTGCAGCAGGGGCCCCAACAAAGCCTTGCCGGAATTTCTTGTCTGATCTCTTACTATTAATAATTTCTATTGATTAAGGAAGCCAAGAGCCCTGGCCGGCACACTATTATCTGACTTTTTGATGATAGCTATTCTGATGGGTACGAAGTGGGATATCTTTGTGGAAAACCAAAGATTTGGAAAACAAAAGATTTGTGCTTCTCTGACGGCTAAGAGCGCTGAGCCTCTTTTCAGGTGCTTATTGTCCACGTGTACCTATTTTTTGGAGAAACGCCTATTCAGAGCCTTTGCTCATCTTTTCACTGGGTTATTTGTCTTCTTCTTCAGTTGTAAGAGTCTTTTACATATTCTAGATCTTAAGTCTCTTACCAAATATTCAGTTTGCAATAAAGTCCAAAAGCTTTAAATTTTAATAAGGTACAATTGATGTATCTTTTTTTTCTTTTGTTGATTGTGTTTTTGGTGTCATATCTAAGAATCCAATGGAAAATCCAAGATCAAGAAGATTTACCCCCTGACTTCCCTGGTGGCTCAGATGGTAAAGCGTCTGCCTACAATGCAGGAGAGCCGGGTTCGATCCCTGGGTTGGGAAGATCCTCTGGAGAAGGAAATGGCAGCCCACTCCAGTACTCTTGCCTGGAAAATCCCACAGATGGAGGGGCGTGGTGGGCTACAGTCCATGGGGTCACACAGGGACACGACTGAGTGACTTCACTTTCACTTTCACTTTTCTTCTGAAAGTTGTATAGCTATGGCTTTACATTTAAGTCTCTATTTTGAGTTAATTTTTGTATATGGTGGGAAGAAAAGATTCAAATTTGTTCTCTTCCGTATGCCTATCCAGTTGACCTGTAAGTTTATCCTAAAGCCAGTACCACACTGTCTCAGTTACTGTTGCTTTATAGTAAGTTTTGAAATTGAGAAGTGAGTCCTCCAACTTTGTTCTTCTTTCTAAAGATTATTTTGACTATTCAGGACTCATGTGAATTTTAGGATCAGCTTGCAAATTTCTACAAAGAAGCCAATTAGGGTGCTAATAGGGATTGGACTGAGTTATAGATGAATTTGATAAGTATTGCCTTCTTAACGATACTAAGTTTTCCAAGGGACTTCCCTGGTTGTCTGGCGGTTGAGACTCTGCCTTCCAATGCAGGGACACAGGTTCGATCCCTGGTCGGGGAACTAAGACCCCATGTGCTCACATGCCAAAGGGTACCTAACACCTGCTCATTTCAGTTACTGAGCCCACATGCTCTGGGACCACACTCCACAACAAGAGACCCCCCTGTGCTGCAACCGGGGAAAGCCTGGGTGCCGAAACAAATATGCTTTGAATATGTTTCGAAATGCCCTTGTTAAATTTATCCCTAAGTATTCCATTCTATTTGATGCTACTGTAAATGGCACTGTTTTTCAATTTCCTTTTCGGATTGTTCATTGCAAGTGTATGCAAACACTCTTGAGCTTTGCGTCATCTGGTAGATCCTGTATTCTGCAACATTCCTAAGCTCTTTCATTGGTTCTGACCGTGACTTAGTGGATTCTGCAGGATTTTCTATGTACAAGATGTCATATCAAATAGTTTTATTTATTTCTTCACAATGTGTCTTTTATGTCCTGTTCTCATTCCTGTTATTCCTGACTTTCCTTGCCCCTGTTATTTTTCGCCGGGCTGACCACTACCAAACATACTGTTTGTTTATCTGTTTATAACAGCCCTTTCTGGCATATGAGTTCTCAGAAAGTAGGTGCTTCCTCTTCTCTGTTCACTGCCTTCCCAGATCTTCTAGAACAGAGCCTGGCACATAGTAGGTGCTGAACAAATGTTTACCTTCTCTGTTAGCTTTCAGGGTGAGTCCTCCAAAGGGACCGGACCTCCTGACCTCAGCCTGTTCTCAAGGCCCAGCGCTCCCTGGAGTTAAGGCCACAGCGGAACGGGAGCAGGTCAGGGCAGCTGGGGTCACTGTTCCAGGATGGGCAGCCTTTCCGGGGTCAGTACAGGCAGTACCGAACAGCAAAGTTCCTTTCCTTCTGTAACTATTCCTAGCAAATCAACTTGCATCTCAAGCTCCAAGATGGGGATCTATGAGATCCTTGACTGCTTGCCTGACTGTAGGGACCGTGTCTCTGACAACCGAGGGCACGGGGACCTCTTGTGGCTGCAGAGCAGTGCCAAGAGCTGAGGGGCCTTTTGGAGGTAAGAGTGTCCAGGATGAAGACTCATTCAAGAGTTGCTACAGCCGCTGCACTGGATAAATTCCACGTGTACCTGAACACACGCCTCCCTGTCACATTTCCTGCCAATAACCTCTTGCCGGCCAGGGTTTCTGTAGCTTCTCTGGAACCATCCTTTATTAGGATTAACAAAAGATGATCAGTCAGAGCCGTGGAGAGTTGAGAGGAGCAGGTTTCTGTAAAAAGAGGAAGCGCTAGTCTGGAGCCAAGAGTGAGTGCTTTGGGCTCCAGGATGCCAAGTGAGACCTCAGATCCAGGCAGGAAGCCAGCAGTGACCCAGGAAGATGGGCTGGGGGAGAAGCTGTATCCCTCCCCCCACCCAGGTCAGGGCAACAGCGGGAGAAGGCATGACAGGGGGCCTTTGGACTCTGGTTCATTTATTAAAGGAAAATAAGTCATTTCAGGCAACATGACAAAGAGAAGTCAAGATTATGAGGCAAAACCAGAAGACATTTGCAGACATTTAGAGCGTATAAAGGATTATTCTCTTGGAGGTCTTCCCAGGTGGTCCAAGACTCTGTACTCCTAACACAAGGACCTGGGGTCGATCCCTACTGAGGGAACTAGATTCCAACCGCTGCAACTAACACCCAGCACAGCCAAATATTAAAAAAAAAAAAAAAATTCTCTAAAGGTTGTCCCTAGGCTTTGGCTTTATTTGACCTAGAATAAGTTTAGGAAAAGTAAGTGCAATTTTCCATGTCAAATGTAAGAAAAAAAAGGAAAGGGAAACCCCTAAGAGTTCCTAAGAAAATGGAGGAAAACAAGAAATGATTGGATCCAGATGATAAGGTCTTTCATAAGGTAGTTTTTACATGTTGATGGGTTTTGTCTATTTTAACCATACTTTGGCACAGGCAAAGGGAAGCCTGGCATGCTACAGTCATGGGGTCTCAAAGAGTTGGACAAGACTGAGTTCAGTTGACTGAACTGAACTGAGAAATCTATATGCAGGTCAAGAAGCAACAGTTAGAACTGGATGTGGAACCACAGACTGGCTCCAAATCGGGAAAGGAGTACATCAAGGCTGTTTATTGTCACTCTGCTTATTTAACTTATATGCAGAGTACATCATGAGAAATGCTGGACTGCATGAAGCACAAGCTGGAATCAAGATTGCTGGGAGAAATATCAATAACCTTAGATACACCACACTTAGGGCAGAAAGCAAAGAAGAACTAAAGAGCCTCTTGATGAAAGTGGAAGAGGAGAGTGAAAAAGTTGGCTTAAAGCTCAACATTCAAAAAACTAAGATCATGGCATCTGGTCCCATCACTTCATGGGAAATAGATGGGGAAACAATGACAGACTTTATTTTATTGGGCTCCAAAACCACTGCAGATGGTAACTGCAGCCATGAAATTAAAAGACATTTGCTCCTTGGAAGAAAAACTGTGACCAACCTTGATAGCATATTAAAAAGCAGAGACATTGCTTTGCCAACAAAACTCCATCTAGTCAAAGCTATGGTTTTCCCCATAGTTGTGTATGGATGTGAGAGTTGGACTAGAAAGAAAGCTGAGCGTCAAAGATTTGATGCTTTTGAACTGTGGTGTTGGAGGAGACTTGAGAGTGCCTTGGACTGCAAGGAGATCCAATCAGTCCATCCTAAAGGAAATCAGTCCTGAATGTTCATTGGAAGAACTGATGCTAAAGCTTAAACTCCAATACTTTGGCCACCTGATGTGAAGAACCAACTCATTGGAAAAGACCCTGAGGCTGGGAAAGATTGAAAGCGGGAGGAGGAGACGACAGAGGATGAGATGGTTTGATGGCATCACCGACTCAATGGACATGAGTTTGAATAAGCTCCGGGAGTTGGTGATGGACAGGGAGGCCTGATGTGCTGCAGTCCATGGGGTTGCAAAGAGTCAGACATGACTGAGCCACTGAACTGAACAGACAATTGAATTACAAAGTACAATGGGATTTCAAAATCTTAAAAATGAAAATTTCTTGTGAGCTATTACGTTTAAAATGTCAGGCTTAAATTCTGTATTTAAGAGAAGAGACCTAAAAGCGATGACTGATGCGTGGAGCTCTTGACAGGAGTCACGTACTAGGCATTTACTTCCCCAGCAACTCTCAGAGGCAGCTACGGCTATTAACCCATTTTCCAGAAAAGCAGTTTGAGGCGAGTGATGTTATGAGCAAATTTTCCAAGGCTTTATAATCAGTCACACTTCCCTGGTGGCTCGGACAGTAAAGAATCTGCCTACAATGTGGGAGCTGTAGGAAACGCAGTTTCAATTCCTGGGTCGGGAAGATCCCCTGGAGAAGGACATGCCAACCCACTCCAGAATTCTTGCCTGGGAAATCCCACAGGAAGACTAGAAGTTCATGGGGTCACAAAGACTCTGACACAACTGAGCAACTAGCACTTAGAATCAGTTCTGCAGGGCCAAAATTTGGAGTTAGTCATCTAATTTCAGAGTCTGAGTCATTGCTACAATTATTTTCTATACCCTTATAGTTTACAATAAGGATTCTACTCAGTCTAAAAACTCTTGGTGTGTTCAGTTCAGTCGCTCAGTTGTGTCCGACTCTGCGACCCCATGAACCGCAGCACACCAGGCTGCTCTGTCCATCACCAACTCCCGGAGTTTACTCAAACTCATGTCCATTGAGTCAATGATGCCATCAAACCATCTCATCCTCTGTCGTCCCCTTCTCCTCCTACCTTCCATTTTTCCCAGCATCAGGGTCTTTTCAAATGAGTCAGCTGTTCACATCAGGTGGCCAAAGTATTGGAGTTTCAGCTTCAACATCAGTCCTTCCAATGAACACCCAGGACTGATCTCCTTCAGAATGGACTGGTTGGATCTCCTTGCAGTCCAAGGGACTCTCAAGCCTCCTCCAACACCACAGCTCAAAAGCATCAATTCTTCTGCGCTCAGCTTTCTTTATGGTCCAACTCTCACATCCATACATGACCACTGGAAAAACCATAGCCTTGACAAGACAGACCTTTGTTGGCAAAGTAATGTCTCTGCTTTTTAATATGCTATCTAGGTTGGTCATAACTTTCCTTCCAAGGAGTAAGCGCCTTTTAATTTCATGGCTGCAGTCACCATCTGCAGTGGTGTGTAAATGATCATTTATCTGTTTTCAGATAGAGAAGTGTCAACCAGATAAATGTCTCTGCTTGTGGGCTACTGAGAATTTAGCCACAGGATACACTTGTACACAAACCAATCACTAGTGTGTACACCAAAGACATTCTTTATAGGCTTATTTTCTTTTTAGTAATAGCAAAAGTCTCTAGAGAACCTAGATATCCAATAAGTAGTTAAGTAAATTATCCATTAAAATGGAATATTTGGCAGTCACTAAAAAGAACAAGCAAGACTGACTTATGCTGATGTAGAAACTTTAAAAGATGTGAAAAATGTATTTATATTAATAAAGAAAGTGCATATAATTTTCTGAAAGGACATAGAATACAACTGTGGTTAACACTGGGGTTAAGATAATGAAGAAAACAATATGTAAGCACACGTAACACTATTGAATTGAACACTTAAAAGTAAAGATAGTAAATTTTATGTTATGAATTTTTTACCACAATAATAAAAGATAACAAGAGACATTTGCTTCTCACTTCAGATCTTTCTACCCTTTGATATTCATATTACTTTTATTTGCATTATTAGGCCAGTAAAAAATGAAGGAAATGCATACAAGAAAACTGTGAGTAGTCAGAGGGACTAAAGATCACCATCCAGCTGCTGTATTTTTATTAACGTCCCATATGAAGAGCTCCCAGGCAGCTCAGTGGTAAAGAACCTGCCTGCCAATGCAGGAGACGAGGGTTCAGAGTTCAATCCCTATGCTGGGAAGATCTCCTGGAGGAGGAAACGGCAACCCCCTCCAGTATTCTCACCTGGAGAATCCCATGGACAGAGGAGCCTGGGGGGCTGCAGTTCACGGGGTCACAAAGAGTCGGACACGCCTGGGGACCTGGGCACACACGCACACACACACGCGAAGCGCTCTGAGTCAGCAACACCGAAACGTGTGTGTGATTTCAAGCGACTATGTGGCCACCTTAAAGTTCTTAAATAAACCTCCCAGCTCCCTGAGAACGTCATATCCCATCTAGAGAAGAGGGTTTCATTGAATGTGGTCTGTGGGAAACAACAGCAGACTCAGCACACACCTGACGCATTTTCCTGGAATTTATTTCAGGTTATCTTGTTTTGAAGAACAGACAGTTCCTCTGCAATTTCAGACTGTCCTTCTGAGAACGCATTATCCCCTGTCCTCTCTACTCTTGACCATGCAATTTCTTCATCCCCTTTTATGGGTTTTGTTTTGTCTCTGCCTTCGAAAAATGAGCCAGAATGTAAAAATGCACAGGGAGGATGCGGAACACTGTAAATTATGTGTCAAGGGGAAAGACAAAACATCTCTGTGAGGGGCAAGCATCTCTCGGAGAACACTGCTGCTTATTAGTTTGACTTGGATGGTTCCTAGCTCTATATGAAAATATTCACTGAGCCTGAATCTCTGAGACTCTGTCTTTGCCTTCCAGGTTTTAAGATGCTGAGTCGAGGAGTCTTAGCTTCTGGAGGCGACTATGGAGAGCCTCTGGTTTCCAGTCCCTGCAGGGGCCAAAAGGTAAGGAAACAGCTACAGTGGCCAGTGGGGGATGGGGAAGCCTGCAGACCAGAGCCCTAAAGAGAGCTGCTGCTGCTGCTGCTGCTAAGTCACTTCAGTCATGTCCGACTCTGTTCGACCCCATAGACGGCAGCCCACCAGGCTCTCCTGTCCCTGGGATTCTCCAGGCAAGAACACTGGAGTGGGTTGCCATTTCCTTCTCCAATGCATGAAAGTGAAAAGTCAAAGTGAAGTCGCTCAGTCGTGTCCGACTCTTAGCGACCCCATGGACTGCAGCCTACCAGGCTCCTCCATCCATGGGATTTTCCAGGCAAGAATACTGGAGTGGGGTGCCATCGCCTTCTCCGCTAAAGAGAGCACTGTCCCTCAATGCCAGCCCGCAGTTCCCTAGGGAACCCAGCAGGGCAAGAGCGTCTCTTCCAGTTATTCAAGAGAAGCTGGAAATCTAGACTTGATGTAAATGATTCCAATTTTTTAATGTTGGCAATTAACTCAAAAAAATGTGAAAGTGAGGGCCAAACAAAACATGTCTCTTGGCTGAACTGAGATGTGACCTCAGACTGAATCCAATTCTCTTCATTTTACGAAAGAGGCCTGGAGGGGGGCGAAGTCGACTGCCTGGAGTCAGCTCTGGGCTGGTCTGGGGACGGAGCTGGGACCAGATAGAGTGTGCCTTCCCGTCCTGTGCTGTTTCTTCCACTTTTCGGTCCCACCAGTAGCAGCAGACTATTTAGATAAGCACGTGACAAGTTTCCACCCAGGCACACATGTCAGTAAGACTTCTGCCTAATGGACTGGACTTGACACAAACAGGAGATCCAACGACAAACTATACCCGCTCTCCACTTAATCCCGGTTGGAGTCTAGCTCCCGACATTTTGGGGTGCATATGGGGAAGAGAAAGGAAAGGCTGAAAAATTTCACCCTCAGAGAATCTGTGGAAGGAATGGGAAAGTCTGCATTTTCTGGCAGAAATTATTTTGAATTACTAATTATAAACGTGAGCTGGCTTGGGAAGATCTTTTACTCAGCTTCCCGGAAAGTAGTTACAGGGTCTCCATTCCTGGCTCTGTGGCCACTTCGCAGCACAGGGCTTTGCCAAGAACTTATGTTTCCCATGTCACAAGAGGAGATGAACCTGCTGGCTAAGAGCGTGGACTCTGGAGCCAGATGGCCTGGGTTCAAATCCACATCCTGCAACTCACCAGCCGCGTGATCTTGCAGAGAGCACGGGACTTGGCTGTGCCTGCATCTTCTCACCCATAAAATGGAAACAGAATCCGCACCTCTCTTCTAAGAGAGCCACAAGGATCCAACGCGTGGATACGCAGAAGGCACAGGCTTCCCCGGTGGCCCAGCGGTAAAGAATCTGCCTGCAATGCTGGTGACACAGGAGACTCCTATCGGATCCCCGGTCAGGAAGATCCCCTGCAGGAGGAAATGGCAACCCACTCTGGTATTCTTGCCCAGAGAATCCCATGGATAGAGGAGCCTGGCGGGCTGCAGTCCAAAGGGTCACACAGATTCAGACATGACTGAACCATGTAGCATTCACACAGGCGTAAAGACATAGGGCCAGGGCTGTGTATGTTGGTTGCATTGTGGAAACACCCGGACGCTTGGGTCTCACCCCCAGAGAGTCTGGTTTATCTGATCTGAGGTGTGCCTGAGCATCTGAGCTTGTCAAGTCTACCCAGGTGACTGCAACGTGTAGCTGAGATGCAGAACCTAGGATATCAGTGCTTATTAAGTAAATGACGGTCCTCTCAGTGATTAATCTGGGGGCTGTTGAAACAATAGAATTTTATCGTAAGTCCAAAGTCAAGTGTCGACAAAACCACTCTCCTTCTGGAATGTCTAGGGAAGATGCTTCCCTGCCTAGGGCCAGTGATGGTGGTGGCCTTTGACCCTTACCATTCCTTGGCTTGCAGTTGCATGTCTAAGGGATTGATTTTTAAAAACACTAAAATCCTCTCCTTCATTCAAGCCCGTATTTTGTAACCTCTTTACAAAGTTCCCCAGTCATGAAATTAAAAGACGCTTACTCCTTGGAAGAAAAGCTATGACCAACCTAGACAGCATATTAAAAAGCAGAGACATTACTTTACCAACAAAAGCCCGTCTAGTCAAGGCTATGGTTTTTCCAGTAGTCACGTATGGATGTGAGAGTTGGACTATATAAAGAAAGCTGAGTGCTGAAGAATTGATGCTTTTGAATTGTGGTGTTGGAGAAGACTCTTGAGAGTCCCTTGGACTGCAAGAAGATCCAACGAGTCCATCCTAAAGGAGATCAGTCCTGAATATTCATCAGAAGGACTGATGCTGAAGCTGAAACTCCAATACTTTGGCCACCTGATGTGAAGAACCGACTCACTGGAAAAGACCCTGATGCTGGGAAAGATTGAAGGTGGGAGGAGAAGGGGATGACAGAGGATGAGATGGCTGGATGGCATCACTGACTCAACGGACATGAGTTTGAGTGAACTCTGGGAGTTGGTGATGGACAAGGAGGCCTGGCGTGCTGCAGTCCATGGGGTCGCAAAGAGTCTGACACGACTGAGCGACTGAACTGGACTGAAATGATTTACAAAGTTCCCCCAGTGGTCGTCTCTCAGTGGCATGCAGTGTGGAAGGTCACAAGGGCTGGAGCCCGCCCTTCTCCGCACCCATTTCCCACCTCTGCCCTGGCTTCAGGGTACTCAGGCAGCCCTGGAGGTCCCGATCCAGCCGAGTGGTGGGAGATACCCCGGCATGAATTCTCATAAGGTGAATAGGCATGCATTTTTTAAACTTTTCTCTATTTTTAAACATTTATTTTTATTTATTTCTTTTTGGCCACACAGTGCAGCTTGCAGGATCTTAGCTGCCTGACCAGGGATTGAATCTGGGCCCTCAATGAAAGCACAGAATCCTAATCACTGGACCACCAGGGAGTTCCCTAGGCATGCAGTGTGTTTTGTGGGGTTTTTTTAATAGTTGATTTAATTGATTTATTTATTTGGCTGCACATGTCTCAGTCGCAGCATGTGGGGTCTCTCAGTTCCCAGACCAGGGACCAAACCCAGGGCCCCCACACTGGGAGCTCGGCATGTTAGCCACTGGACCACCAGGGAATGCCCTAGGCGTGCATTCTCACAAGAGGGATCTGTAAAGCCAGGTAGTCTTTAATGAGTGGAAGAAACCTGTGGGGGTGTACACTGGAGACTCGGGGGCACGTCTTCTCCCACATCCCCGAATTCTACCAGTTCCAACAACCCAGGCCGAGAGACCTGGGTCTCTAACATGGCTCTCCTGCATTAAAGATGGTGCCTCTGGAATTCCCATCTGAGATGCTGACAGATGGACTCAGAAGTCCTGCTGATACAGTGAATGCTTATCAACTGATTGAGTGACATCTTAAACAGGCAGTATCTCTCTAAAAGGGAATCATATGACGTCACTGCCTCAGGGAGGCCTGTCTGTCGGTCACCTGTCCCCGTGTCTTCGGTGTTTTCGTGAGAAGAAGTTCTAATGGCTCTAGGCTGGGGTGGGGGCGGAGGGGGAAGGGGAAGATTTTCACATGATAGAATGTCTGCCCTGAAACGGGAAATTTGGGGGGAAGCTTTTACACCAACTGAAACCTCGATGAGGGGGTGGCAGCATCTGTGCTTTGAAGCACGGATTCACCGAGTTCCTCTGTAAGTGCCTCTGGTGCTTTTTATAAGCCTCCGTGTTTTCCCAGGCTTGCTACCTTATTCGTAGGCACTCTGCTGCACACATTGGTTCTCACAATAGGAATGTGACTCTGAAAACTTCCCTGGAGATTCCAGAATTAGCCGCTAAAAAAAGGAGGAAGTTCGTCGACCAAAGGGAGATTCCTTTTCTCACATTTCCAAACAGGAGCATCGTGACTGTCTCTGAACTCAAGCCAGCATACTGTTGGACTCAGGCTAGAGTGGCCGAGACCACTGGCCACACCCAAAGCTTGCCTCTGTCCTAGGCCGTCAAGGCTTCCGGGATTTCAGGAAAAATAACGACAGCAATAAGAAGAGCCAGTACTTGCATTGCTATGGTTTTGGTCCCTCCGTCGTGTCCGACTCCGCAACCCCGCGGACTTGAGCCCACCAGGCTCCTCTGTCCATGGGATTCTCCAGGCAAGAATACTGGAGTGGGTCTTCAGGGATCTTCCCAACCCAGGGATCAAACCCCAGTCGCCTGCATTGGCAGGCAGATTCTCTACTACTGAGCCACCCGGGAAGCCCCATACTTGCAGAGTGTCGACTATCCCAAGCCCGCTCCATAAACTAAGAGACCCAGTCCTTCCAACGGCTCTATGAAGTAAGCAACCCTGTTTGTCAGACGAGGAGATTGAGACACAGAGAGGGTAAAGGCCCACCCAAAGTCCCGCAGCCAGGATGGCAGGCCTTGGACTGGGATCCAGCCCAGCTGATTTCAGATACCCTGCCTTCCCAGAGAGTGTGCAGCCTGGCACAACAAAACTTTTATTAGATTGTGTGGTCAGGGACACTGTTTCAAAAGCCTGCATCCTCTCTGTAAGCCCCTAACAAGCACTACCCCTCTGCCACCTGGCTTTCTGCTCTTCCACGGGTGTGAACATCTAAGCTGTTTCCCGGGAGATCCCTCAACTGCCCTGATTTCCCTGCCCTCTTATATTCGTAAGGTTCCCTGGTGGCTCAGACGGTAAAGAGTCTGTCTATAGGGTGGGAGACCTGGGTTTGATCTCTGGGTCGGAAAGATTCCCTGGAGAAGGAACGGCAGCCCACTCTGGTATTCTTGCCTGGAAAATCCCATGGACAGAGGAGCCTGGTGGGCTACAATCCATGGGGTCACAAAGAGTTGGACACGACTGAGTGACTTCACTTTCTTTCTTCTTAACTCATAGGTCCTCTTTCTCTCCTGCTCCAGAGACCTAGACATTCCATCCCACAACAAACACTCTGGCTGTTCTTTAAATCTCTTCTTACCTTATCTCTTTTTGGAGCAGCATCATTTCTCAATTACTGTACATTGTTATCCTGCAAACAAGCTGGAATCAAGATTGCCAGGAGAAATATCAATAACCTCAGATACGCAGATGGCAACACCCTAAACAGCAGAAAGTGAAGAGGAGCTAGAGAGTCTCTTGATGAAAGTGAAAGAGAAGAGAGAAAAAGCTGGCTTAAAACTCAGCATTCGTAAAACTAAGATCATGGCATCCAGTCCCATCACTTCACGGCAAATAGATGGGGGAAAAATGGAAACAGTGGCAGACTTTATTTTTCTGGGCTCCAAAATCACTGCAGATGGTGACTGCAGCCATGAAATTAAAAGACGCTTACTCCTTGGAAGGAAAGTTATGACCAACCTATTTCAGCATATTGAAAAGCAGAGACATTACTTTGCCAACAAAGGTCCATCTAGTCAAGGCTATGGTTTTTCCTGTGGTCATGTATGGATGTGAGAGTTGGACTATAAGGAAAGCTGAACGCCGAAGAATTGATGCTTTTGAACTGTGGTGTTGGAGAAGACTCTTGAGAGTCCCTTGGACTGCAAGGAGATCCAACCAGTCCATTCTGAAGGAGATCAGCCCTGGGATTTCTTTGGAAGGAATGACGCTCAAGCTGAAACTCCAGTACTTTGGCCACCTCATGCGAAGAGTTGACTCATTGGAAAAGACTCTGATGCTGGGAGGGATTGGGGGCAGGAGGAGAAGGGGACGACAGAGGATGAGATGGCTGGATGGCATCACCGACTCGATGGACGTGAGTCTGAGTGAACTCCGGGAGTTGGTGATGGACAGGGAGGCCTGGTGTGCTGCAGTCCATGGGGTCACAAAGAGTCACACACGACTAAGCGACTGAACTGAATTGAATTTTAAAAAATACAGTTGAATGACCTTGTGGCTTGTAGACATCCTCTAAACCGGAAGACAGGAACTGAGCTAGGACATTTAGCCCCATGTCCTGCTCTGAGGACAGTCAGGTCAGCGCCCAAGGGCAGAGTACCCACAGCCACGGAGAAGCTGGTAGAGGGCCAGAAGTGGCCCCCTCCCCCCACCACAGCTCCCTGCTCCCTCCACCCTCTATGCCAGGGCACTCCCTCGGGTGGCCCTTGGCTGGTCCTGTTTGACTTCCTCGGGGGGGACGTCCAGAAGGCCCACTCCCTGGCTGCGGCTCTGTGCCAGGAAGGCTGGCTCCCAGCGCCGTGGCGAGGCTGTGAGGTGTGCCTGGCAAGGCTGTGAGGTGTGCCAGCAGGTCCGCAGAGAAGTCCCCGGCGACCTCCACGCCCTGCCCAAGCTGTGGTGTTGTGGCCGCCACTCAGCAGGGCCCACACCTCGTTTGGGTCTCATTCAGGAATGGACTAGATGTGCGAATGGAAGGGGAGGGAGGGATGCACAGACACCCTCACTTCCCTGTCTCCGCGACGGTCGGGCCTCTATTTGGACAGACAGACACAGTTGTAGCAGTCTCATTGATATGCATAACAAGTACTTGCTTTGCTGATACTGAACCATCTCATTCTTTGCTTAGAGGACACTTACCCCCTTTGCCGTAACTACTCCGTAATGGCCATTTACCAGCAAATGGTAAGTGAGCTCCATAAGGCAAGAAGCTTGCCTTTATCCGGGCTCTACACCCCAGGCTCATCAGCATGCTGGCAGATATTCAAATATCTGCTGAGTAGATGCTCAGGAAAGTGAAAGAAAATCACCATATGAGCAGAGCTAGTGAACAGATCTGCTTGCTGAGACCCAGTTTTCCTCTCCGAAATTCCTAATCCGTCACAGTGTGGTAGGATTCCACGACTCATACATGGAAACAGCAGGATATTTCTGGCTGAGGCATCAGTTATTGGTATAAGACTCACTCCCTTTTCCTCTGTGTGCCGTTGACATGGTGCCTTTATTTATTTATTTTTTTGTCTTAACCCAGATCCCATAGTTTGAGTAAGAAATAAACCTTTGTTATTTGAAGCCACGAAGGCTTGGAGGTCATTTGTTATTTCAGCAAAGCCTAGCCTATCCTGACTACTAGATATTCAGCTCACACTCGTTTGTCAGGGACCTACAGAACTGAAGACATTCAGCCAATGGTCTTCTACAACAGCGCAACAAAACCTTCTGCAATGGCAGCGATGTTCCATGCCTACTCTGAGGCTCTGAATTTTTAATTTTAACTAATGTAAACATAGCAGGGAGTTACGGTATTGGAGAGCACAGCTCTAGAATGTACCGTGGTAGCAGATGCCGAAACAGCCTGTGAAGCCCCTCATTCCGTCTGACCCCATGCAGCTGTGGTGGGCAGTTCCATGCCCATAAACCCACATCAAGGGCGTTAACCCAACCCTCTGGTCTGCCTTCTGGAGACTGTCAAGGACACGCAGCTGTGCACAAAGCTGCGATGGCGAGGCGATGCTGCCGGAGGCAGTCTCCAAGCCTTCGGGAGGGCAGAATTCAGTGAGGAAGAGCTCCAGCGTCCGTGTCCTCCCGGGGAAAAAATCTGAGACGTGTGTTTCACGGGATTGACATGGTTCCTTAGAGAGATGCCAGAGAGAGACCTGCAGAAATGAAGCGGCTCCTTCACATCCCTTTTCCTGGGCTTTCTCGATTTGCCTCCCTCCTCTCTGAGTTCTGCTCTCTGGGGTCACCTGCCCCCCAATCCTGCCTCAGAGTGCCTGCAGCAAGAATCCAAACTAAAACAAAGAAGGGTTCTCCTTCTCCAAGAACTTCACAAGGAAAGCCGCTAAGTCATTCCTTTTGAAAAATCTGTTAAACTCTGACTAACTGTCCAACGAAGGCTTGTCTCACTGCATTTCTGAGCTCGACTCTGGGACATGGGAGGGTATTGGGGGCTGGCTACCAAAGGCAGGCCCCCGAGAGGACTCACAGACTGCACCACCTGCCTTTGGCTTTAAAATGCAAACGAAAGACAGAGCATCCTTATTAAAGGCCATCTGTAACGCAGATCTTAGTTTTTGTCAGCTTTGGGGAATAGAGACAATTCAATCTCAATGTGATATTTAGAGGCAGAGATCAACATTTCAAAGCTTCAGATTGCATTTCTCCCAGCCTGAAATTAAAAAAAAAAAAAAAGTAACCTAACGATGACGCCTGCATTCAGGCAGCTGTCTCCCAGGCCCCTGCTGGAGGGGGCTGTCCCTTGAACCCATGAACTAATTTCCCATATAACAGTGCAGTCATGCCCCACTAGCAAGCCTCGGCTCTAAGGGAGACCAATTTGTGGTGAGAAAGGTCTGTGCAAGTGGCTGATTCTGTGGAAAAGCCCTGGTCAGGAAAAGCTCCCACGACTATAATTACTACGCAGCTCATCTGTGTTCTTTAAGGGCCATGACTTCCTGCCTGCAGCCACTAGTGTATACAAGCTTATGTCCTTGTGAAAGGACACTCAGTTGTTGAGGGCCCGCCGTGGCCAGACTCTGTGCTCGGTTTACACACCGGGTCTCATTTAACCTGAGAGACGGGGATTATAGCAACCACTTTGCACCTGAGGACTGAGGCCCAGAAATGATGCGGCAGGTGGGTTCAGATGTAACTCAACTTGACCCCAGATTTCCCGTGTTGTCTCACTTTTATACAATATTCAGGTTGCATGCTAAGTTGCTCAGTCGTGTCTGACTCTGCGAACCTATGGACTGCAGCCCACCAGGCTCCTCTGTCCGTGGATCCTCCAGGCAAGAATACTGGGGGGTTGCCATGCCCTTCTCTAGGGGATCTTCCCGACCTAGGGATGGAACCCACATCTCTTGCAGCTCCTGCACTGCAGGCGGAGTCCTCACCACTGACTCCCCATGGAAGCCCCTGACCCACATCTCTTGCAGCTCCTGCACTGCAGGCGGAGTCCTCACCACTGACTCCCTGTGGAAGCCCCTGACCCACATCTCTTGCAGCTCCTGCACTGCAGGCGGAGTCCTCACCACTGACTCCCCGTGGAAGCCCCTAACCCACATCTCCTGCAGCTCCTGCACTGCAGGCGGAGTCCTCACCACTGACTCCCCGTGGAAGCCCCTAACCCACGTCTCTTGCAGCTCCTGCACTGCAGGCGGAGTCCTCAGCACTGACCCCCATGGAAGCCCCTGACCCCTGACCCCTGACATGTAGGTCAGTGGCAGTCCTATCTCTCTCTTTGAAAAAATGGGAAAACCAAGAATGGCAGGAACTGGAGGGACTTCTGAGTTATGCAGAAGGACTTAGAGGCACGCGACGGGAGAACAAACACTGAGTTAGGAAACAGAGCTGACCTGAATGCCTCCTTCCCTCTGGGCCTCGGTTTCTTCTGTAAAATGAAATGGTTTGATGGAGTCATCGCTATGGTTTCCAGTACAGCTCAGTATTTCCACCCATCCGCTCAGGCAGTCCTGGAGACTGCCAACATCAACCTTCTTGAAAACTCACCGCAAGTTAGATTTTGTTTAGTTCAGCTGCTTTTAGACTAATAAGATTCAGACTCAGTGCAGAGGGTGATATAGTCACAACCAGCCTAAATCAGGTGAGAATTTTATGGCTTCACTGAAGAAATGATTGGTTTTTTCTTAACAAACATTTAACTTTCATTTTAGATTTAGAGGAAATTTACAGGGATGGTACAGAGTTCCCGATGCCCCGCACCCAATCCCCCTGTTACTGGCACACTGTTACTGGGTTGGCCGAAAAGTTCCTTCATGTCTTCCACAGCATCTCATGGAAAAACCAAAGGAACTTTTTGGCCAACCCAATATTATGGTACATCTGTCACGACTCATGAACCCATAATGATTCAATACTGTTAACTAAACTCCATGCTTTATTTTTATTTTCTTCATTTCTACTTACACCCTTTCTCTACTCTGGGATCCTAGGCAGGATACCTCCTTTCCTTTAGCATCTGTGTTTCCGTAGCCCCCTCTGGATTCTGACAGTTTATCTCATTTTCTTGTTTTGGATGACCGTGACAGTTTTGAGAGTACCGATCAGATACTCTGTAGAATAGCCCTCGGTTTGAGTTCGGCTGGTGTCGCGGTTAGACTGTGGTTATCCCTTTGGGGGAGGAAGACCACAGAAATAAAGTGCTCATCTCACCACGGCGTCTCAAGGCTGCTTTCTTCAGCATCACTTGTCACTGTCGATGTAAACCTTGATCCCACGGCCGAGGTGGTGTTTGCTGTGCTTATCCGAAGAAAGCTTATTTCCCTCCTTCCGTACTGCACTCTCTGGAAGGAGGCCACTCGATGCAGCCGATGTGTGCTCCGCTTCCTTACTGGGGGAGCAGGCATTTTTGTAAAGTACAACCATGCTGGCAATTTCTACTAGGGAACAAATTCAGTGCTAAACCTTATTGCTTCCCCAGAACAACTGAGCCAAGATGTGGCTGAAAGGTAGTCCCTATATCCAGCCTTTCAGAGGAGCGTTCCCTAACAAAATGGGTAATCTGCTCCATCAAAGTGGTACCCTTGGGGCACCTTGCATAAAAGCTACTGCTCAGTAGAGGGTCTATTCCTGTTTCTGTCTACACGAGGCTTGTTTACTGCTCTTGACAGTCTGTCTCTTACCTACAAATCTAAGGTAGCAAAGCATTCCATATACCCAGCTTCCAGGTGGTGCTAATGGTAAAGAACCTGCCTCCCAATGCAGGAGACAGAAGAGACCAGGGTTCGATCCCTGGCTTCGGAAGATCCCCTGGAGAAGGAAATGGCAACCCACTCCAGTATTCTTGCCCGGAGAGTCCCAGGGACAGAGGAGCCCGGTGGAATACGGTCCATGGGGTCACAAAGGCTAGGACACGACTGAAGCGACTTAGCGCTTAGTAATCAGTAAGAAAAAACAAGCACGGTTTATTTTTTCAAATGAGCGAAGGAGATGGACAAACATTCACATAGAAACTTCCCTGCTGGTCCAGTGGCTAAGACTCCACGCTCCCAAAGCAGGGGGCCCAGGTTCCATCCCTGGTCAGGGCACTAGAGGCCGCATGTCCAACGAAGGGTCCACACGCCTCCCCTAAAGATCCCGCATGCCGCAGGAAAGACCTGGTGCAGCCAAATGAATACATAAAATACTAAAAAGCATATGATGAAAATAAAGCCAAAACTGACGTCAAAAGCAAATTCACAAAACAGACACAAAAGGATCACGAATTATACACACACGGGCCAGATGACAGAGTCTAAGGTGGGAATGCGCATGGAGCACTCTCATTTCCTACTTTACGACTTCTGGGTATTAAGCAAAGCATGCTTTGCAATCTCTTTTCAAGAGCAATAAAATAATTTCCAAGTAGTACCATTCCAATATCAACATATGTGGTGTGTTTTCTAGCCTGATACTGGCTATAAAACCTACACAGTGTCTTTCCCTGAACTGTGTCTTGTAGGGAAGGAGAATCCACAGGCTTTGAGAACAGATGCCTGACACTGTGAAACATGATGTGACTATTTATTTGCATCTTTTAACTGGTAATCAAGCATGCAAGGTCACTTCACCGTATACGCTTATAATAAGAAATTACAGATATTTTTCTCTGCTAGGTTTACAAGATTCATCAGTTAGGCTATGACAGAGGAAGACCATTGTACACTAGGCAACTTTAGTTCTACTTGCCATTAGTTGGGGGAAAAAAAGCAGCTGTGCCGTTTCTGAGGAAGCATTATGATTCTGCATATTCTTTAGACATCCTTCCGATGGAGAAGGTGTTAAACTGAGACCATTTTGATGGTCCAAAGGAATCAAATCTGTCCTTTCTGTCTAACTTGTATTAAGAACAAGAAAAATTAAGAATAATTGTATACAAAACAAGTATAAATTTATGTTCCTGAAAGCATGATCCCTAAATGAACACACTAATATTTGGAGACATCTAAATAAGAGAAAAACGGCGTGATATTAAAATTCAACCTGTCACGATGGAGTACTAAGCACGTGATCTGGGCTTGCACTTATTAAAACGTTGTAGCAGAAAGAAGTGCGCTTGAGTTCTTGGCCAGGCAACACTACTTCCGCATTATCCCCAGAGAAAGGGCTGAAGATTAATGCAGGCAGAGCAAGAGAAATCAACGCCTGCTTATTTTAAGGTGTGATTCTTCTGTGTAGAAAAGATGCGCACAGAAGTGCTATGCGTTTGTTTGTCTGACAAAGGCTAGAACCGTGGTCACAAGCCTTGACCTGTGAGGGACTGAATTAGCTTTGACAGTATTGTTCTGGGCCTCTGAATACCTTCGAGTCTGCTTTTCAGTGATTAGCTGAAGAAAATGCGTTTGCACACATAATGAACCCTCTTCTATCCTCAAGTTTCTATTTAACGGTCAGGGTTGAGCAGCCAAAATAACTTGAGAAGCTACCGAGAGTGTGAGGCAACGACGATTATTGAGGCTTAAGGGAGGCATGTGACTTAAGCCATCATGGACATAGCCAGACCTTTTGAAGCATTCCTTCAGGAAACCCTATTGGAAAATAGCTTGAGGTTTTTGTTTTGTTTTGTGGATTTGGTATTGACTCCATTTGGAACATTTTAAAACATTTGGATGCTATTTTTGAACAAAAATTTTCTCGCATAGAAAGAATCAAGATGAAAGAAAGGAGTTCTAAAATTATTTTACCAATTCCAAACCTTCAAACAACAATGGAATATTTTATTGGAGGTCCACAGGGCAACACTGCCCAATTTGGTTACAAGCTTTCCACTACAGTGGGCTGCCAGGCTGAAAAACCACCAGGGTGGTGATGGAAATTTTTTTCATCTGGCAGAGACTAAATACAAAATGATACTCTGTAACATGTCTAAATCAGATCTTCAATATCTCGAAGTTCTGATTCATCGTCAGAACCCAGCCCAAGACAAAATCTCACTAACTGGTGGGCAGTTTATTCCGGAGAACAGCCTCCTCAGATGTACATTCCATACAGCCAAATGTTCCAATGATTCATTTTCCAATTTCTTGCACCAACTCCTGCCAGAAAATGTCCACCAAGCTTATGGGCTTTCTGTTGGTATCTCTAATAACAAGGAAAGTACTCTGGCTATTGGGATTAAAAAGAAACAACGATGGATATTCTTTGCAGCCAAAGATGGAGAAGCTGTATACAGTCAGAAAAAATAAGACCAGGAGCTGACTGTGGCTCAGATCATGAACTCCTTATTGCCAAATTCAGACTTAAATTGAAGAAAGTAAGGAAAATCACTAGACCATTCAGGTATGACCTAAATCAAATCCCTTATGATTATACAGTGGAAGTGAGAAATAGATTTAAGGGCCTAGATCTGATAGATAGAGTGCCTGAAGAACTATGGAATGAGGTTTGTGACATTGTACAGGAGACAGGGATCAAGACCATCCCCATGGAAAAGAAATGCAAAAAAGCAAAATGGCTATCTGAGGAGGCCTTACAAATAGCTGTGAAAAGAAGAGAAGCAAAAAGTAAAGGAGAAAAGGAAAGATATAAGCATCTGTATGCAGAGTTCCAAAGAATAGCAAGGAGAGATAAGAAAGCCTTCCTCAGCGATCAATGCAAAGAAACAGGAAAACAACAGAATGGGAAAGACTAGAGATCTCTTCAAGAAAATTAGAGATACCAAGGGAACATTTCATGCAAAGATGGGCTCCATAAAGGACAGAAATGGTAGGGACCTAACAGAAGCAGAAGATATTAAGAAGAGGTGGCAAAAATACACAGAGGAACTGTACAAAAAAGATCTTCATGACCAAGATAATCACGATGGTGTGATCACTCACCTAAAGCCAGACATCCTGGAATGTGAAGTCAAGTGGGCCTTAGAAAGCATCACTATGAACAAAGCTAGTGGAGGTGATGGAATTCCAGTTGAGCTATTTCAAATCCTGAAAGATGATGCTGTGAAAGTGCTGCACTCAATATGCCAGCAAATTTGGAAAACTCAGCAGTGGCCACAGGACTGGAAAAGGTCAGTTTTCATTCCAATCCCAAAGAAAGGCAATGCCAAAGAATGCTCAAACTACCGCTCAATTGCACTCATCTCACACGCTAGTAAAGTAATGCTCAAAATTCTCCAAGCCAGGCTTCAGCAATATGTGAACCATGAAATTCCAGATGTTCAAGCTGGTTTTAGAAAAGGCAGAGGAACCAGAGATCAAATTGCCAACATCCGCTGGATCATCAAAAAAGCAAGAGAGTTCCAGACAAACATCTACTTCGGCTTTATTGACTATGCCAAAGCCTTTGACTGTGTGGATCACAATAAACTGTGGAAAATTCTGAAAGAGAGGGATACCAGACCACCTGACCTGCCTCTTGAGAAACCTGTATCCAGGTCAGGAAGCAACAGTTGGACCTGGACATGGAACAACAGACTGGTTCCAAATAGGAAAAGGAGTTCGTCAAGGCTGTATATTGTCACCTTGCTTATTTAACTTCTATGCAGAGTACATCATGAGAAACACTGGGCTGGAAGAAGCACAAGCTGGAATCAAGATTGCCGGGAGAAATATCAATAACCTCAGATATGCAGATGACACCACCCTTATGGCAGAAAGTGGAGAAGAACTAAAAAGCCTCTTGATGAAAGTGAAAGAGGAGAGTGAAAAAGTTGGCTTAAAGCTCAACATTCAGAAAACGAAGATCATGGCATCCGGTCCCATCACTTCATGGGAAATAGATGGGGAAACAGTGGAAACAGTGTCAGACTTTATTTTTCTGGGCTCCAAAATCACTGCAGATGGTGATTGCAGCCATGAAATTAAAAGACGCTTACTCCTTGGAAGGAAAGTTATGACCAACCTAGATAGCATATTCAAAAGCAGAGATGTTACTTTGCCAACAAAGGTCCGTCTAGTCAAAGCTATGGTTTTTCCAGTGGTCATGTATGAATGTGAGAGTTGGACTGTGAAGGAAGCTGAGCGCCGAAGAATTGATGCTTTTGAACTGTGGTGTTGGAGAAGACTCTTGAGAATCCCTTGGACTGCAAGGAGATCCAACCAGTCCATCCTAAAGGAGATCAGTCCTGGGTGTTCATTGGAAGGACTGATGCTGAGGCTGAAACTCCAATACTTGGGCACCTCATGCTAAGAGTTGACTCATTGGAAAAAACCCTGATGCTGGGAGGGATTGGGGGCAGGAGGAGAAGGAGACGACAGAGGATGAGATGGCTGGATGGCATCACCGACTCCATGGATGTGAGTTTGGATAAACTCCAGGAGTTGGTGATGGACAGGGAGGCCTGGTGTGCTGGGATTCATGGGGTCACAAAGAGTTGGACACGACTGAGCAACTAAACTGAACTGAACTGAACTCCCTACAAAGATCAAAGTTCTGCCAGCTCTCCCGAGTGTCTGATTTGCAATAAACCTGGAAGTCTGTGTTCCCTTGGGCCAAGGAATTTTGATGAATGGATGTGTTCGATGGACATTTGACAAGCTGTAGCTCACATCAACTCTTTCCAGGTCACCTCTGCCTCAACACCAAAACAAATGGTCTAAATAAGCATCTTCCATGATTTGGTCAAAGAAAGACAACGAAGAAATGAAAACCACCAGAAGATAAAATACTTTGATTAGACAATTTCCAAACTTCAGTTATCAGCATATCATATTAGAAACCTTCACCACATATATTATATATTATACATATTAGGTTATGTATACTCAGTCGCTCAGTCATGTTCAACTCTTTATCATACTACAGACTGTAGCCCCCCAGGCTCCTCTGTCCATGGGATTCTCCAAGCAAGAATCCTGGATTGGGTTGCTATTTCCTACTCCAGGATTCTATGTAGGTTAAACCATATAAAGCTACCAAAATCTGGGCATAATCTACAAAATCAGAGATTTCGTATGGTTCAATCTAGTATTTTTTACTGAATGTTGTTCTAACTGTGAAACCTTAAATTCTGTCTAGCAATTGTGCTCTTTGGTATTTACCCAAATGAGTTGAAAACTTCTATCCACACTGAAACCTGCACAGATGTTTATAGCAGCTTATTTCGTAATTGCCAACACTTGAAAACAACAAAGAGGTCCTTCAGTAGCTGGAAGGATAAATAAACTGTGGTACATCCAGACAATGGAAGATTATTCAGCGCTAAAAAGAAATGAGGTATCAAGCCATGGAAAGACAGTGAGGAAACCTAAATGCAAATTCGTAACCAAAAGAAGCCAACCTGAAAAGGTCATACACCCTGTGATCGCAGCCATATGGTGTTCTGGAGAGAAAAAGCTATGAAAACAGTAAGATGGTCAGGGACTGTCAGGGGTTAGTGGGAGAGAGGGATGAAGAGGCAGTGCATGGAGGATTTATGGGGCAATGGGAGTGCTCCGTACAACACCATAATGACAGATATGCATCACTGTTCATTTGTCCAAACCCACAGAGCTATGGTGAGTGAGCCCTAGTGCCAGTCGCTGTCTATGGGTGTTCGTGATGCGTCAGTGTACCTTCATCAGTTATAACACATGTACCACTGGGAGGGCAAGGGAGCTTTGATAATGGGGGAGGCTTCCCAGGCGGTGCTAGTGGCGAAGAAGCTGCCTGCCAACGCAGGAGACGTAAGGGTCAGGCTTTGATTCCTGGGTTGGGAAGATCCCTAGAGGAGGGCGTGGCAACCCACTCCAGTATTCTGCCTAGAAATCCCATGGACAGAGGAGCCTGGCGGACTACAGTCCATGGGATCACAAAGAGCTGGACACGACTGAAGTGACTTGGCACACTGGCACGCGTGCATTGGCAAGGGCAGGGGGTATATGGAGAATCTCTACCTTTCCCTCAGTTTTGCTGTGGAACTAAATTGCTCCTTAAAAAATAAAAAAGAAAAGAAAAACCTGTCCACTGAAAAACAAAACCTTAAGTTGGTGTCATTCTGGACTTAAAGCATTCTGTGGTAGAAAGTATAGAAATATGGCCTCGATGGAGTCCTTCCCTGCCTGCACACACATGCTGCTTCTTTCCCCAAAAGCAGCGTCCCTTTCTCCAGCCCTGGAATCTAGACCAGCTTTGCGACTGTCCTTGACTAAGGGAGTATGGCAGAGGTAAATGCTTTCAGATATGAGCCTCCCTTCCAAGACACCTGACAGCTTCTGCCTTGCTCACTGAAGAGAAGCCAGCAACTATGTGAGACCCCTGTGCTGTGAAGAAGCCCAGGAGGTAGGCACGGGGGGAGGTCACGTGGGGGATCAGAAGACCCTCATCAGATGGTTAGCACCACGCCCACCAGCTGAACCATCCCAGCCAGCTCTCAGCAATTTGCGTCTGTCCAGCCCAGCCCCGGACACGGGGAGGCATAGGGGAGCACGCTGTGCTGCGATCGATCTGAATTCAGGGCCCACGAAGTCAGTGAACGGAGTGGGATGCATGCTGACTTACTTCCTTAAGTCTGCAGACAGATAACTAAAACACTCTGCGTGAGGAGGTCTGCCTGATCATTTAGACCAGATTCTGGAGCCAGGCTGCTCCGGATCCCGGTGTGGGTTCTTACCAGGGTGAAAAG
Organism: Bos taurus; assembly: GCF_002263795.3. Classification (NCBI taxonomy): domain Eukaryota; kingdom Metazoa; phylum Chordata; class Mammalia; order Artiodactyla; family Bovidae; genus Bos; species Bos taurus. The sequence goes on along the minus strand of NC_037328.1, from coordinate 153,799,761 downwards.
CAAACGTCGCTCAGTCGTGTCCGACTCCTTGCGACCTCACGGACTATAAAGTCTCCAGGCTGGAATACTGGAGTGGGTAGCCTTTCCCTTCTCCAGGAGATCTTCCCAACCCAGGGATTGAACCCCAGTGGACTGTACCTTCCAGGATTCACACCCGGTGCAGTTCCACCGAGACCGACTCTGGACTTGGCCATGTGACTTGCTTGGACCAATGGGAGCCTAGCTGGTAGGATGTACGCAGAGACTTAACAGGCGCTTGCACAATGGGACTTGTCCTTTTGGAAAACCCGGAGCCCGGATCCACCACGTCAAGAAGTCCAGCTGCCTGGCTGAGACCAGCAGAAGGAGAGAGCTTCCCGGCGAGCCCCAGCGGCTCCAGCCAGCCCAGCGCAGGTGCCAGACATGTGAGTGCAGACAGGCATGACCAGCTGGCCATGCCTGATCCACTTCACAGACTCAGAGAAATGGCAAGTCACCATCGTATGAAGCCACAAAGTTCAGGGGTGGTGTGTAATTAATATATAGAAATAAATAAATAGAAACAATATCTATAAAATCATAAATATAATAAAATTATACTTTTTCTAGAACACGTTAAAGCTTTTCAAAAGTCAATCAGTGTACTACTGATAATTATCTTAGATACTACCAAACAACCCACTTAGCAGACATACTAGTTTAATGGGACAGTAACGATGATAGGAAATATAATTGCAATCATCACTGCTCTTTTCTACATTCTAGGCTAAATGGTTTATACACATAATCTAATTTAACCCTCCCAGCAACCCTAGTGGGTAGGCTAGCTATCATTTCCACTTTGTAGATGAGGAAAGTGAAGCTCAAAAAAGTTAAGGAACTTGCCAAAGTTCACCAAAGAGAGACATTTGATGACATTTACAACTTTTTTTTTTTTTTAATAGAATAGAAACTTTCCTGATCTGGAAGCAAATGAATGAGCCCTGCACACTATATAAATGTGTTTTCTACCTTTTAATTATGAATCGCTGATATCTTTGTTGTCTATTCAGGGCCTGCTTCAGATAGAGCTGCTGTCCTTGAACAGAGCCTGGGCTCCAGAGGGGTTTCCTCCTCCGTCTTCATCCCTGGTAGGGAGCTGTCAGGACCAATATTGCATCCTCACCAGAGCCACCCTGACTCTAAAAACCAATAGTCTTGAGTGGATATTTTGTATGTGCTCAGTTTGTCTGCTGAGGGTTGAGGTGGGAAGAGAGGAAGGGTTAAGAAGAGATTTGAGGTAAAATATGACTCTAATCCTCAAAGAAAACTAGTTCACACACCCAAAATAGTCACTAAACAAGTAAGTGAAAGTCACTCAGTCGTGTCCAACTCTTTGCAACCCCATGGACTACACAGTCCATGGAATTCTCCAGGCCAGAATACTGGAGTGGGTACCTCTCCCTTCTCCAGGGGATCTTCCCGACCCAGGGATGGAACCCAGGTCTCCCACACTGGGGGAAGATTCTTTACCAGCTGAGCCACAAGGGAAGCCTGTAGTAAGGGCAGTACTCGATGAAAAAACATGAGTTGGGGTCCTCTCCATGGGCACAGAGAGAGAGTGGGCTGTGGCGTGTTTGTGGAGGGGGGGCTGGGTTGGAGAAAGCAAGGCTGTCCGGCAAGGACGGACAGCCAAGGGCTCCCCAGGGAGTGATGTCGAGCCTGTGCCCGGGGTCTTCCAGGAGGGCCACTGGGGGCCGTGCAAGGAACCCAGGTGGATCAGAGGCCTGGCAGAGAGCAGCCTCTCCTCCACCGGGACCCTACCAGCCTGGACAAGTGCTTCCCTGCCTCATGCCAGCAGTTGTCCAAAACCCAGAGTATTTCGGTAGAGTCTGCCTGCAATGCAGGAGATGCAGGTTCGATTCCTGGGTCGGGAAGATCCCCTGGAGAAGGAAATGGCAACCCACTCCAGTATTCTTGCCTGGAGACTCCCATGGACAGAGGAGCCTGGCGGGCTACAGTCTATGGTGTCGCAAGAGTCAGACACGACTGAGCGGCTAAACCACCACAAGAGACGGGGAGGCTCCAGGCAGCTTCCGTCATTGGCCTCACACGGAGCTCAGGACCTGCCCTCTCTCCTCCAAAGCTGACCTTGGGTTCACACCAACATACTTCTTCCCTCCAGCCATGAGCACCTCCTTCACGGTCCCCTCCATCTTCCTCCCGAGCCTGACCATCGGTCACTGCCAGCCTCCAGCCTGAAGGGGCAAGGAGGTCCCACGGCTGCCCCAAGGGGATTCGGAACACTCACTGCGCTTCGGAGCTCTCCAAGTCTCCCTCAGCCCACGGGGTGTCCATGTCTTCTTCAGAGTCCGCTGCCCTGGCCAGACCACGTGCCTTACCCGACGCCCACTGCTCGAGCCCCTTCTGGGACCAAGTCAGCAAAATCCGAAGGAGCCTCCTGACCTGACCCTCTGAGCCACCCCAGGCACCTGCACAGAGTTCTCACTCTCCGTGTTCTTCAGGGAACAGTGCGCTTTGGTTTGAGGTTACCTCAAAGGAAAAACAATCTGATGTGCGATAAGCCTCTTTGCCCGCCTGCAGAACAAGAAGAGCCTGTCAAAGAGACCTGGCTCAGATGAAACAAAGCCGGGCTTTTCCTTGCGGGTTAAGGCTAAACCATAGCCCTAGTTTCTGGAGAAAAGAAGCCAGCCAAAGGCTGACACCTGGGAAGCCTCCGGGGAGAATTATACATGAGCAAAGGAAGTCGTTCTTCAGAATCTGCAGAGCTAGAAAAGCAATTTCATAAGCGTATACATTTCCAACAGCACCTCTGCAAAAAACAGCTCAATCTGAAATATTCATTTGCATCAGAATAGTCATGAATATTCAAAAGTCAGCCAGTGTTTCAGAAGCATTGTCTATTCCTGGTGCTTTCCTCTTCCCCTTGAAAAGCAGATCATGGGTTTTCAGGAAAGGTGGGTTTGGCTGATCTTTGCACTGCCATTCTTGGCAGGAAAGGGAATGATTATTTTCTGTTTCTTAATTTTTTTTTTTTAAAGCCTCAGCTGGTGTTAACATCTCTGCTCTTTGTTCTGGCCAGGCTAGGAATCCCGCCACAGACCTCGAATCTGGCCTGGGGTGCATTTTCCAAACTGATAAAGCTTTCTGTTTAGAATTCTGGACATATTTTCCAACACGCAGGTTTCTCAAAGAGAAAATGTTGCCAGGGTCCCATTCCAGAACGAGGAATGTAGATAGCCCTACGATCTGGAAGACTCCAGCTTGGAACTCTCTGGGTTACTTTGGCCACGCCACGTACATACGTATCTGCTGCACCCTAACATTCCCATTGGTCAGAGAGACCAGTAGGCATCCACCTCCCCTCTCTTTTTTTGCCTCATTTTGCAAAGCTAAATAAGATGATACCATGTAAGTGAAAGTGCTTTGAACTCCCTGGAGGAAAATCAAGAGCTCTGGCCAAGTCAGTGGCTGTATATCAAAACTTTCCATGACAGAAAGTGAGACACTCTCATGATTCACAAGGGATGATCTAAACAGTTTTAATGTTAAGAAAACAAATTCATTGGGGAGGGAGAAATACTCACCAGTCCATCGTTCATTGGGATGATTGGCAGTTATTTCTCTCGTTCATGCTAAAATTTGATTTTCCCAACATGTCTTCCTTACACCCCAAACTGATAGACGGCTCAGTAACAGGTTTAAGGTAGATTATGAGAGAAGGAGCTTCAGGAAGGTTGAATCGGTACAGACTTAATTTTCTGAGGATTTATCTCTCTACCTCACCACGGTCCAGTTGAAGTTCATTCTGCTGTCACCTCAGCTCTGTCTAAATGGTTCAATCTATGTGACAAAGTCTCGATGGTGTCTCTTGAAGGCTGTCAGCGGAGCCCCTGCAGTGTCAATGCAGAAGCGAAGTCCCGGTTACAGAAGTGCCTTCAGCTGAGAATTGACACAGTGGGAAGTCTTACCTGCTCCCCTGCAATTGTTTCTGTATTCAATTTGCAAGACAAAGGCTGGGTGCCTCTCCACCCACCGCTGCCTCGGATCAGGCTATGCTCTTTCTATCTATTGTTCAGCTTCCTGGGGTTGGCCTCGATTCCCAGGTAGAGTCCTCGAATGTGAGCGCTGGGGAGGACTTTGGAGGTTTCCCAGCCGATCTGCACTACAGCTGAGGATCCAGGAGATAGAATTACTCAAAACAAATACTTGTATTAATCATGCATTAAAAAAAAAAAAAAGATATGCATTGCTATCGGAAGACAAAAATGGATCTAAATCAAAGGAAAAATCTGGGGACGGGGTGAGTCAGGATAGGAGGCTACCCTACAGCCCTGCCTGAGCACAGTTTAATGGAGGCTAAATACTGCTCCCGGATGGGCCCACCTGGTGTGTCTGCTCAGACCCGGAGGCTCCCTCAGAACCTGACCCCTCACCGCCCAGAGCAGTAACCTGCTCGTCAGCACTGGCTCTCCTCCCTTTCTGAACTGACTTCCCCAATCTCTCACAATGCTTCTTGAGATGACCTCCCAAATTAACTACCTGTGTTAGGGGAAGCACACTGACTGAAACCTCCCACCCTGGCCAGGCCCTTTAGTAATCATTCGCATGAGTTGTTTTATGACAGGAGATCCTGGTAAGGAACACGGAACTAATAAACCACCACCAACCGGAAGAGTTTGGGAAAGGTCAAAAGGAGACACCGGGTGTCCATTCACTTCCCAGAATCCCTCTCGCTAGCATCCATCTTGGCTGAGCAATGCGTGGGCCACCAGGAAAGACTCTGAATTAGAATGATTGGCCAAAGACCACCCGGAAACTAATCCCATCACCATAAAACCTGAGACTGCGAGCCACGCGGCGGAGCAGTTCTCCTGGGTTCCCTTCCCCTACTGCTCTCCACCCGGGTGCCCTTTCCCAGTAAAATCTCTTGCTTTGTCAGCACATGTGTCGCCTCCGACAATTCATTTCTGAGTGTTAGACAAGAGCCCAGTTTCGGGCCCTGGAAGGGGTCCCCCTTCCTGCAGCACCTGCACCCAGTTCTTTGTCTCAAGACTGCCTTTGACAATGTGGAAGTCCATGTATCCAGAGGGGGCTTACCCAATAGCTCAGCCAGTAAAGAACTTGCCTGCCAATGCAGGAGATGCAAGACATGCAGGTTTGATCCCTGGACGGGAAAGATCCGCTGGAGAAAGGAATGGCTACCCAGTCCAGTATCCTTCTCTGGAGAATCCCATGACAGAGGAGCCTGGCAGGCTACAGTCCACGGGGTGACAAAGAGTTGGACACAGCTGAGCATGTACACACAGACACACACATACATATCCAGAAGCACTCCCCTTGGAGGCTGATTTAGCCCCCATGGACACCTGGCAAAATCTGGACACATCTCTGGTTGTCACACCTGGAGGGAGGAGCTATTGGCAAGGAATGGGTAGGATCCAGGGATGCTGCTAAATATCTACAACGCATGGGAAAGTTCCCACAACCAGAATTATCCAGCTCAAAATATCCCCAATGTCAAGGCTGGGGGACCCAGCCTTAGAGAACTGGATCCGTGTATCTCGTATGATCAGCTCAACTCAGTACCCTACAAATTGTGTATACATCCACTCTTGGAAGATGAACTCATCTTCCAAGAGTGGAACCTTCCAAGTCACTTCAGCTCCTCCTCTGCTTGTAACAGTAGAAGTTATTTTCTGAGGGTATGACGATGGTGTCCCGGAGGAGGAAATGGCAACCCACTCCAGTACTCATGCCTGGAGAATCCCATGACAGAGGAGGCTGGCAGGCTACAGTCCATGAGGTCGCAAAGAGTCGGACACACTGAAGCGACTTAGCACGCATCCATGGTGATGGTGTGGCTTCTGCAGCTACAGAAGTGAAAGCGGACAGAGCCGGCATTTGGTCAGGGCAGTGCGGCGCGTAACTGCGGACTTCAGGGACACCGCTGAAGTCTCATAGGCAAGACACCAATGTGATGATTCTTCAAAAGTGACCTCACTTCTCTTTTAACTTGTTATTGCTGCTGTTGTTTAACTGCCAAGTCGTGTCTGACTCTTTGTGATCCCATGGACTGTAGCCTGCCAGGCTCCTCCGTCCATGGAATGTCCCAGGCAAGAATACAGGAGCGGGAGAGTAGAACACATGCATATTACATGCTGAAATCATTTGGGGGTTAATTGTGTCATTTTGAACTTAATTTATCCAAACTCCTAAAATAGCGTTCAGTTCAGTTCAGTTCAGTTCAGTCTCTCAGTCGTGTCCAACTCTTCACGACCCCATGAACCGCAGCATGCTAGGCCTCCCTGTCCATCACCAACTCCCGGAGTGCACCCAAGCCATGTCCATTGAGTCGGTGATACCATCCAACCATCTCATCCTTTGTCATCCCCTTCTCCTCCTGCCCTCAGTCTTTCCCAGCATCAGGGTCTTTTCAAATGAGTCAGCTCTTCGCATCAGATGGCCAAAGTATTGGAGTTTCAGCTTCAACATCAGTCCTTCCAATGAACACCCAGGACTGATCTCCTTTAGGATGGACTGGTTGGATCTCCTTGCAGTCCAAGGGACTCTCAAGAGTCTTCTCCAACACCACAGTTCAAAAGCATCAATTCTTCGGTGCTCAGCTTTCCTTATAGTCCAATTCTCACATCCATACATGACCACTGGAAAAACCATAGCCTTGACTAGACAGACCTTTGTTGGCAAAGTAATGTCTCTGCTTTTTAATATGCTGTCTAGGTTGCTCATAACTTTCCTTCCAAGGAGTAAGGGTCTTTTAATTTCATGGCTGCAGTCACCATCTGCAGTGATTTTGGAGCCCAGAAAAATAAAGTCAGCCACTGCTTCCACTGTTTCCCCATCTATTTCCCATGAAGTGATGGCACCAGATGCCATGATCTTCGTTTTCTGAATGTTGAGCTTTAAGCCAACTTTTTCACTCTCCTCTTTCACTTTCAACAAGAGGCTCTTTAGTTCCTCTTCACTTTCTGCCATAAGGGTGGTGTCATCTGCATATCTGAGGTTATTGATATTTCTCCCGGCAATCTTGATTCCAGCTTATGCTTCTTCCAGCCCAGTGTTTCTCATGATGTACCCTGCATAGAAGTTAGATGTACCTAAATAGGTTCCAGAAACTCTAGGTAAACATGGTTGAGAGCAGCCCATTGCACAATGAAGAGGCTGAGGCTCAGACCAAGGAAGCTGTTCATCACACAACTTGCTGGGCTGGAATTAGGACTGGAACATAGACATCTGAACTCCCCGCCCATTGCCTCTTCACCCGGGGCCAAAGAGTAGCATATGGAGAGCCCAGTGTTTTATTGCTGGTGGATTATATAAGCCCAGCAGATGGCTAACACGGAAGCCAGCAGTTTCTCAAAATCCCCCAATCCTAGTAAACATCAGTCTCATCATGGTAAACTGTGCCTTCTCATACTGTACCTTCAACAGGCATACACACACACTCACCCTGCACACACCCTACAAGCCTTAACCTGGAAAACAACATAGGAAATTCAGATTTAAAAAACTTCTAAATTCCAGGTGACCATCAAGAAAGAAAAGTGCAATCAAACTGATGTTAGAAATCCTGAGGAATTTTGTTCTCGGGGCCTAGAAAACAGCCGACAACCAGCAAGAGCTTCTGCAAGGACCTTGCAAGTTTACATCTAGGGAGGATGTTTGATATTATCTCATCCAATGGTCTTGCTTCACAAAGAAGTAAACCAAGCACAGAGAAGGCAAGGAACGCGTCCAGCCCCACTCAGCCTGGGCTAGAACGGCCCCGCCGCTACTGTGAAACACTCCTCTGAAGGCCATTTTCTAATATGGTTCTTATTTCAAACAATGATAGTCATCAAACACGACATAGTTCTAAGCTAGAGTGTTTCTGTGCAATCCAAGAGGCAACGAAAACAAGAGGTGGAGGGAAATTTGTTGCCTTCCAGGAAATTCTGAATTATTTTCTTCTTGGGTCATCTATAATTTGAATCTTCTTTATGGTTCCATGAAGAGATAAATTCCTACCAAGTTCTGGATCACAAACTTGAGAGAGCAGCCAGCATTTACATAAATGAAACAAATGTCTGGAGTGTCACCACATAGGCTAAGAGTACATCTTAATTTTTGCAGCTCTATCACTTTAAATAGAAAATCAATTCAAAGCAACATTTTTCTTTAGCTCATTGATTTGTTTTTAATTTAGGAAAAATGACTAGTAAATTCCGATATTGAGCTTTTGTATAATTTTCTACTTTAGACTACACAGTACTTGAGTGCTAGAAAACATCATATTTGTCTTATTGGAAATATTACTGGGCTTATTAATAGGCACAAGTTTGTGTTGAATGAATGAATGTCAGTCATTGCTTTAGAAGGCTTTCTGCCTTGACAGGAATTATTAGTCAATGCAAGTTCTGTTTATTTTTCACAAGTGTGTTTGAATTTTCCCATTCTCATACCTCTTATAACCCAAGCCAATTTCAGAACATTCATCTTTTATACAATAATAATTCAAGGAAGGAATTATTGAAGCAGAAGCCCGAATAGGAACGCAGGTCATCATTTCAAAAGTCGTTCCTCCCTTCTTGCAGAAAGTAATCTTTAACCAGGAAATAAACACAGAAAGCAGGAGTTATAAAGCTTGAGTGTTACTTCCCTGTCTCTGCTTATCCTTTGCTATCTTGTCATGGTTCCTTCTGAGTGCTGGTGGCAGACTTCCCTGGTGGTACAGTGGGTGAGAATCTGCCTGGCAATGCAGCGGATTTAGGTTCGATCCCTGGTCTGGAATGATTCGACACGCGGCGAGACAACAGAGCCAGTGCCCCACAGCTACTGACGCCCGTGGGCCTGGAGCGCGTGCTGTGCAGCAAGAGAGGCCACGAGAAGCCTGTGCGCCGCAGCTAGAGAGTAGCCCTCGCTCGCCGCAACCGGAGAAAACCTGAGTGCTGCAACGAAGACCAGCACAGCCAAAAATCAAATAAATAAATTAATTAAAAAAAAAAAAAAGATGCTGGTGGCAGTGTCGTGGTGTGGTCTGGAGCAAGGACTCTAGAATCAGACAGAAACAAAGCCATAGAGGATGTCTGGTGTGCACTAGAAACCCACTAAATATTAGAAAAATAAATAAACTCTCCATCTACGTGTTACCTAGCTTTTCAACCATCAGATTGCATTCAGGACCTTGATTTTATCTGTTTCCATCATCCATGGCAGCATGAAAAACGACACTAAAACTTAGTCGCTTGAAATAACAAGAATGTACTATTTTTTATGATTCTGGGGGTTGACAGGGTGGTTTCTGCTGGGCTCACTCATGAAAGTCGGCTGGGGACCAGACTCAGCGGGAACCCTGGGCTCCTGGCCTCGGTCCCCACGTGGCCGTTCATCTGGGCTCCCCTGGGACGTAGTGGCCCCAGCGCAGGGCTCCAGACGCGCAAAGGCCACAGCTGCAAGGCCCCTTGAGGTGCAGGCTCTGCGAGTGACATGCACGCCTCCAGCGCATTCCACTGGCCAAAGCCTGGGATTTGTAGCCTTTTTTTTTCTTTTTAGTTGAAGTGCTGTTGACTTGGGGGACTTCCCAGGTGGCACCAGTGGTAAAGAACCCACCTGCCAATGCAGGAGACGTAAGAGATGCAGGTTTGATCCCTGGGTGAGGAAATCGATCCCCTGGAGAAGGAAATGGCAACCCACTGCAGTATTCTTGCCTGGAGAATACCATGGATGGAAGAACGTGGGAGGCTACAGCGCCATAGGGTTGCAAAGAGTTGGACACTTCTGAAGTGACTTAGCACGCACGCACGCACACACACGTAGTTGGTTTACAATGTTTCAGGTATAGAATTATAGGTTATTGCAGGACACTGAATAGACTGCCTTGTGCTATACAGTAGGTCCTTGTTGCTGACCTATTTTATGCATAATAGTGCATAAGTGTTCATCCCAAAGCCCTAACTTACCCCTCTCCCAGCCTGCCCCCTTGGTAACTACAGGTTTGCCCTCCGAGTCTGTGAGCCCGCTTCTGTTTGTAGATAAGTTCACCTGTGTTATTTTAGATTCCACACTTAGGTGCCATCGCACGCCGTTCGTCTTTCTTTGATTCCTTCACTTAGTACGACAGTCTCCAGGTCCATCCATGTTGGTGCAAACAGCATTGTTTCGTTCCTCGTGTACAGTGGGGTAGCATTCCGTCGTGTATGTATGTGTGCATCTTTCTATCCCCTCGTCTGTCGATCGACATCTAGGTTGCTTCTAGGTCTTGACTATTGCCAGTATTGCTGCTGTGAGCATTGGGTGCTCATATCTTTCACAGCAGAGCTTTCTCTGAATATACGCAGATTGCTGGATTACACGGTGACTCTAGTTTTCGTTTTTTGAGGAACCTCCATACTGTTCTCCATAGTGGCTGCACCGACTTACATCCCCACCCACAGGAAGTGTGTGGGTGGAGGCTTCCAGAGCCAGCTGAGTTTAAGAGGGTGTGGACTCCATCTCTGGATGGGGGAAAGTCACGTTGCAAAGAACATGGGAATGGGATGACTTTCTGCTCGTAACACAGTCTGCCACACCATCCTTTCAATGAGCCTCGTGTACCTCTTCCTGGGCCGTCCCTCCCAACCCTCCACACGTCACAAATCTCCCAGTCATTTCATGAGGCAGAATAGCCTTCTCATGTAGCCAGTGTCTGCTGAGGAATCATGCAGCGAGTCAGTGAGCAGAGAGCTTGTGCCCCAAAGTAGGGTGGAACCGAGGGACACGCAGATCTAGGAACAAGTTCAGAAAGAGCCAAGAACCCAGGTGCCGTGATTGGGGTCATCTGTTTTCCCCAAAATAATTCAGATTTGGAATTTTAGACTTGTTTCACTTACTTATCGAGTCACACAGTGCTAGTCTTATGAAAAGTCACCAGCATACATGTAGTTATTAAAAATAATCTATACGTTTGTGGATTCAACTTGGCATGGAGGCTTGTAGAAACAAAAAGGGAGAGATGAGGTGGTGACAAATAAGGCAGAAATCGCCTTCGCAGCCTCCCTTTGAGTGAGGCCCTGGCAGGGGACCCATTGGAAGCTCCCACAGAGACGGCAAGGTGAGGCCAATGCTGCAGAGGAGGCAGAACCACCTGGAACTCTTGCTGGTGAACAGATCCAGCTGCCAGAGCCTGCAGGCCTTGAAAGTCGAGAAGCCAGTGGTGTGGCCTGTGGTATCTATGCCCACTGTGATTTCCACTGGAGCGATCCTCAGGGTCATCTGGGGACTGTCCGTGATGCATGACCCCTTATCAGACCCTCTAGTCCTCCTAGACATTCCGTGAGCTACGTCCATCTCCTTGAATAAATGCCATTTCTGCTTCAGTTCAATGCAGTTGCTCAGTCGTGTCCGACTCTTTATGACCCCATGGACTGCAGCACGCCAGGCCTCCCTGTCCATCACCAACTTCCGGAGCTTGCTCAGACTCATGCCCATCCAGTAGTGATGCCATCCAGCCATCTCGTCCTCTGTCGTTCCCTTCTCCTCCCGCCTTCAATCTTTCCCAGCATCAGGGTCTTTTATGATGAGTCAGTTCTTTACATCAGGTGGCTACAGCATTGGAGCTTCAGCTTTAACATCAGTCCTCGGATGCTGTAAAGAGCCATTTCCCCTTATCGGGTTTAAAAGGGTTCTGCACTCCATGAAAAAGAAAACCCTTCCTAGTATATCTGTCTATCAAGGTAGTTTGGTCAGGAGAGGGGTTGACTCAGGACAGTTTATTGGGCTTTATTGGACTTCAGATAGAGCCAGGTCATCTCAGCTGTGCAGCCGTGGGAGTGGGCCACTCAGACCACCCCGCGGACAGCACCGTGTGGGATGAACCCGCCATGTGCCTGGGGCTCGCCACGTCCCTACCAGTTACGTGCTCTCCCAGGCCGTGCCCAGCAGAGACGGCGCGCAGACGGAGGGCTGGACCCAGGACGCTCTGGGCCAGGGTGCCCCAGCGCTGTCTTCCTCGTGTCTCATTTAAGAAACCATTTCTTACCCTGAAGGTCAGGAGAAAATATTAACCTATATTTCTTGCTAAGATGTTAAAAGTTTTGCTCCTATAATTCAGTTCAGTTCAGTTCAGTCGCTCAGTCGTGTCCGACTCTTTGCGACCCCATGAATCGCAGCACGCCAGGCCTCCCTGTCCATCACCAACTCCCGGAGTTCACTCAAACTCACGTCCATCGAGTCAGTGATGCCATCCAGCCATCTCATCCTCTGTCGTCCCCTTCTCCTCCTGCCCCCAATCCCTCCCAGCATCAGAGTCTTTTCCAATGAATCAACTCTTCCCATGAGGTGGCCAAAGTACTGGAGTTTCAGCTTTAGCGTCATTCCTTCCAAAGAAATCCCAGGGCTGATCTCCTTCAGAATGGACTAGTTGGATCTCCTTGCAGTCCAAGGGACTCTCAAGAGTCTTCTCCAACACCACAGTTCAAAAGCATCAATTCTTCAGCGCTCAGCTTTCCTTATAGTCCAACTCTCACAACCATACATGACCACTGGAAAAACCATAGCCTTGACTAGATGGACCTTTGTTGGCAAAGTAATGTCTCTGCTTTTCAATATGCTGAAATAGGTTGGTCATAACTTTCCTTCCAAGGAGTAAGCGTCTTTTAATTTCATGGCTGCAGTCACCATCTGCAGTGATTTTGGAGCCCAGAAAAATAAAGTCTGACACTGTTTCCACTGTTTCCCCATCTATTTCCCATGAAGTGATGGGACCGGATGCCATGATCTTCGTTTTCTGAATGTTGAGCTTTAAGCTAACTTTTTCACTCTCCTCTTTCACTTTCATCAAGAGGCTTTGTAGTTCCTCTTCACTTTCTGCCATAAGGGTGGTGTCATCTGCATATCTGAGGTTATTAATATTTCTCCCGGCAATCTTGATTCCAGCTTGTGCTTCCTCCAGCCCAGCATTTCTCATGATGTACTCTGCATAGAAGTTAAATAAGCAGGGTGACAATATACAGCCTTGACGTACTCCTTTTCCTATTTGGAACCAGTCTGTTGTTCCATGTCCAGTTCTAACTGTTGCTTCCTGACCTGTATATAGGTTTCTCAAGATGCAGGTCAGATGGTCTGGTATTCCCATCTCTTTCAGAATTTTCCACAGTTTATTGTGATCCACGCAGTCAAAGGCTTTGGCATAGTCAATAAAGCAGAAATAGATGTTTTTATGTAACTCTCTTGCTTTTTCCATGATCCAGCGGATGTTGGCAATTTGATCTCTGGTTCCTCTGCCTTTTCTAAAACCAGCTTGAACATCAGGAAGTTCACGGTTCATGTATTGCTGAAGCCTGGCTTGGAGAATTTTGAGCATTACTTTACTAGCATGTGAGATGAGTGCAATTGTGCGGTAGTTTGAGCATTCTTTGGCATTGCCTTTCTTTGGGATTGGAATGAAAACAGACCTTTTCCAGTCCTGTGGCCACTGCTGAGTTTTCCAAATTTGCTGGCATATTGAGTGCAGCACTTTCACAGCATCATCTTTCAGGATTTGGAATACCTCAACTGGAATTCCATCACCTCCACTAGCTTTGTTCGTAGTGATGCTTTCTAAGGCCCACTTGACTTCACATTCCAGGATGTCTGGCTTTAGGTGAGTGATCACACCATTGTGATTATCTTGGTCATGAAGATCTTTTTTGTACAGTTCTTCTGTGTATTCTTGCCACCTCTTCTTAATATCTTCTGCTTCTGTTAGGTCCCTACCATTTCTGTCCTTTATTGAGCCCATCTTAGCATGAAATGTTCCCTTGGTATCCCTAAATTTCTTGAAGAGATCTCTAGTCTTTCCCATTCTGCTGTTTTCCTCTATTTCTTTGCATTGATCACTGAGGAAGACTTTCTTATCTCTTCTTGCTATTCTTTGGAACTCTGCATTCAGATGCTTATATCTTTCCTTTTCTCCTTTGCTTTTCACTTCTCTTCTTTTCACAGCTATTTGTAAGGCCTCCTCAGACAGCCATTTTGCTTTTTTGCATTTCTTTTTCTTGGGGATGTCTTGATTCCTGGTTGGCCCCTTACCCTTCCAGATAACTTTTAGACTCAGCCTGCTGACTCTGTGAATAACAACAACAAAAAAACTGTTAAGGTTTATTTGGATTGGAGTTGCATTGAATCTATGGATCAATGTGGGGAAATCTGACTTTTCTCCTTTGAGTTTCTTGGGCGGGTGGGGAGGGTGGTCTTGAGACTCTATGCCCTGCTGTCTGTTGTTCTGCATGCAGGTGTGGGAAAGCCCTGGCCCCTCACACGAACCCTCAGTTAACTTCTATGCTTAGCCTCCTTTCTCACTCCCAGGTCATCCGATTCAGAGGCTGGACACTCCAAATCAGTTCTGGGGACCACGCCTCTTCTTCGCTGTACCTTAGAAGCAAGTTTAATCTTCTCACTTACATCTTAGAGTTTTTCTACAATGAATGTGCATTATTACTGGGACGAAACAAACAATTATCACATTCCTTTGTTGACAGCTCCCAAGCCCGGTACTCAACTTTCTCAGTTATTTCAGTGCCAGCAGGATCAGCACCCCATGGCCAGTGTCCCAGGTCAATGGCGGACATCGATAGTCATTCACACCCAAGGCCTGGCGCATCCTGCCATCAGAATCCTTCTTAACACAGCCCCACCGACAGCCACTGCTAACACATCAAAGTGGCCAAAGAAAACCTGTTTCCTTGTTGCTGTTTAGTAGCTCAGTCATGTCTAACTCTTTTGAAACCCCATGGACTGTAGCCCACCAGGCTCCTCTGTCCATGGGATTCTCCAGGCAGGAATTCTGGAGTGGGTTGCCATTTCCTTCTCCAGGGGGTCTTTCTAAGCCAGGGATGGAACTCCAGTCTCTTGCATTGGCAGGTGGATTCTTTACCATCTGAGCCAGCAGGGAAGCCTCTGCCATCCTAGGATGTGGTGAAGACTCGCTCTTCCTTCTGGATGTGCAGTCTGAATGGTTCTGAAGGAGGGAGTCCAGGGAGGTGGGAAGACCACCGGAGCCAGGTGCCTGGGTGTGCCCGTCTGCTGTGCCGCCTCTGACTGGGGGCTCTTCCCCTTGCAACGGCCACGTTTCTCATCCTCAAGCCTCCTCTTCGAGAGGTGGACCTAAGTGCTAGCCGAGGTCCCAACCCGCTGTAACACAACGGGATTCTCAATTCCCTTTTTTTTTTGACCAACAATAATGGTAACAAAACCATTTATCAAGGGCCTCCTGGGTAAACACTGTGCCAAGCAGTTCACCTGCTTAATAATAATAATAATAATACCATTAACATCTGCTTTACAACTCACAGTATCTTGTGATGGTATTGTTCTCCACATGACAGAGGAAGCAACTGAGGGTTGGAGAGGGAAGCTAACTTGTCTGAGGTCATCCAGTAGGTGGGTGGATTCCGGTTTGAACCTAGATCTGGCTGTAGCATGAGCTGCTCCGCTCTGCATCCCCCAGGGCCCTTGTTCTGATGCATCTGCTGCAAGAATCGGTCACTCCCCTCTGAGGGCTCTCTCTTGCCCCAGCGGCAGAAGTTCCAGACAAATGGAGAAGTCGGTAGCTCTGGAAGCAGAGACAGAGTTGGAGGGTACGCACCCCAGCTCTCTCGCTTCTCAGGCGGGGTACCCTGAGGCATATGTCCCCCTCCCTGCCTCACTTCCTGTCTCCTAGCTTTGTGGGATTACTGCCTACCCAAGTCTGATTCTGGTGTCGGGGTCTGTTTCCTGGAACTTAAACCTAGCCAGCCTTGTACCATGCTAGACTGCTGTGAGAACTGCAGGAGAATATTGGAGAAAAGGACGTTCAAAAGTTGCTTTTCAGGTCTTCCTGAGTTCCCTTTGAATTCAAACTATATAAGCCAGGTGTGTTCAGGTCTGCAACTCTGGGGAGAGAGCGGTGAATTCAGGACACTGAGGGTTTGTAGAGCTGTGAAGGCCAGGCGGCTTGTAGGTTCTTGGTTTTGTCCTCAGCCACTTGCGAGTCCTCGGACAAGTGTGGAAAACCCCGGAGGCCTGCTTCTTCCTCAGGGATTCTGACTGAGATTTGGGGTCTGGGACTCGAGGTAGTCCAGCCCAGGTTGGGCTGATCCACAGTTGGAGCTGGAATGCATCACTACACGCAGCTTCCAACTTTGCATAAAGGAAATAAAGGCCCTGGATGCTGGCAGGCAGGAAAAGGCATGATGGTAAACAAGGAAATAAGATGGGCAGAGATAAGGGCTGTGCAGTCAGTTCCAGGGGAAAACGTCCGTTATAATGCAGCCTCTTGGGTCAAGTCCGAGTGAAAATCCCACAAACTACAATGTGCCCAGGGCTAAACATGCAGCATCATGGTGAGTTTTTCTTTCCCAGGACCATCGGGTTAAATTACAGCTCTGAGTTGTTTCTTCTCACCAACACAATACTTTTAGACATTTAATAACTTCTCTGCAGACCCAGTCTCACCCTTCAGCGGCAGTGGCACCTTGCCTGGATGGTGGCTGTGGCATCGGCTGAAATAATTCCTACTACTTTCTCAGAGGAATTTGTGAAGGGGCCAGATCCCCAGTGGAACTTGAGAATAAAGTGACGAAAGCATCCCACGTGGCTTTTCTCCCCTGAAGTCCTCCATGGCTCCCTGCCTGCCGTCAAGCTTGGGCTGTGATGTTAATTTTTCCATCTGCTTTGGCTGCAGGTAATTTGGAGACACCGACGTCATCAGACCATCTGTTCAGTAAAACTGCAGCAAGGCTTCCCCCGCCCTGTGTTGTTGATGCCTTGACAAGGACTCAGGGCTCTTCTCAATATCTGCTGGGCAGAGACAAAATTGTGTTGCAAACAGTCCCTTAGCATCGCATCAAAGGGTAAGGACAGAATACTAGTACCATCTGTAATTATTTGTGTAAGATGCAGGTGTAATCAAGTCACTAAAACCCACGACCAGGGAAAGCAGGCAGTTGGCATGTGAGTGGCCACACAACCTGATTTGCTTTCTTCCTGATGGTTTCCTGACGGACTGGGATTGTACAATCTGATCTCTCCAGCCTCATTGGTTACTGAGAAGCTGTTCTCAAAATGCTATTGCTCAATGCCATGCGTGTCCGTCCCCTTCCCACTGCGCCTTTGAGCCTTCTGAATAATCTGATCCCAGTGACATTTATTGAGCACCTACTATATGCCGGACAGCATTTTGGGCGTGAGTATACAGACAGCAGTAACACAAAGGCTGTGCCCTTCAGGGGCTCACAGTCTGGAGGCAGAGACAAGTGAACACGAAATAGGTTCACCTCTCTGCAACTCATTTTTCCCATTATTAAATGGGAATAATTATTGTTCCTGCTTCTTGAGCTGTTCTGAGGGTTGAAATGTCAAGCAGAAACAGAAAATGGGATCATAGATGCTAGAAAACCAACAAATATGGAGCAATTCTGACTGCTGTAAAGGGCTTCGCTGAGCGCCATGTGAGCACTGGCACGGGCAGGGTTAGTGGGGGCAGCCAGGTGGTGGATGCAGGACCCGTGGGTCAGAACCCCTCGTGCCCACCTGCCCTCGGTGGATGTCCACCCTGCACGTGGCGGCATCTCTCCTCAAGCCCCGAGCCCTTCTGCGTCTGTGCTTGAGCAGGAGCTTCCTGTGGCACCGGGGGTGGGGGTGGGGGTCTCACTGAACCTGCGAGGGCGCAATTGGGACATGCCGGAACCAACTGCCCCCAAGGCCGACTCTCAGCCAAGGAGGGGTGGAGTCAGCGTATAAACATCCAGCCTCCTTAATGAATGGTGGGCCAGCTCCAAGGGGCAAGGGTCAGTCCCTCACGGGCTCCGGCAGAACAGACCCGGGTGGCCCCAGCCCCTTCCTGGTTCTGCATCCACGCCTCCCCAGCTCGCCATCTCTACCCCTTTACTTGTGCAAATAAATGACCTGTGCCCTGGTCCTTGCCACAAATTTTGCTTTTAAGGACACTCAGGCTTCAAAGAATCCGAGATGGGGAAGGAAGCGTGGGAGAAAGAAGCTATGGAAATGAAATGACCTCTGCAGAGGCCTCAAAAGACAGGCGTCCAGCAAGTGGGGAGCTGGAAAGGCCTGATCCAGGAACACAGAGAGGCAGAGGTGTGGAGGCCTGTGGGCACCCGGAGTCTCTGGAGCCCCAGGTTCGCAGAGGGCAGCGGGCATCACCGAGACGTCATCTGGGGGCAGGCCAGGTAGAGCCCTGCCTGTAGAGCAGGTCAAGAGCGAAACGCCCCTTCATTGCACAGTAAGGTCTACTCAAGAAATGATACAGAGATGACAAGGTACTCATCGTCACTGATCATTAGGGAACTGCAAATCAAAACCACAGTGAGGAGTGGTAGGGGATGAGATGGTTAAATAGCACCTCTGACTCAATGGACATAAATTTGAGCAAACTCCAGGAGGTAGCGGGGGATGGGGTAACCCGGTGTGCTGCAGTCCATGGGCTCACAAAGAGTTGGACACGACTTGGCAACTGCACAACAATAGCCACCTCACACCAGTCAGCATGGCCATCATTAAAAAGTCTACGAATAATAAATGCTGGAGAAGCTGTGCGAGAAAGGAACCTTCCTACATTGTCAGTGGGAATGTAAATTGGTACGGCCACTGTGGAAAAGAGCATCAGATTCCTCGAAACACTAAAAATAGAGTTGCCATATGATCCAGCAATTCCACTCCTAGGTATGTAACCAGACAAAACTCTAATTTGAAAAGATACATGCTGCTATGTTCATAACAGCACTATTTCCAGTAGCTAAGACATGGAAACAACACCAACAGATGAATAAGGAAGATCTGGTACATATGTACAATGAAATATTAGTCATAAAAAAGAATGAAATAATGACATTTGCAGGAACATGGATGGACCTAGAGATTATCATACTAAATGAAGTAAGTCAGAAAGAGAAAGACAAATACGCTGTGATGTCACTTACATGTGATGAAGTGACAGCATGCAGGCATGCGCCTTTGTTGGTAGGGCTTCCCGGGTGGTCCTAGCGGTAAAGAACCTGCCTGCCAGTGCAGGGGACCTAAGACACACAGGCTCGATTCCTGGGTCGGGAAGATCCCCTGCAGGAGGGCACAGCAACCCACTCCAGTATTCTTGCCTGGAGAATCCCATGGACAGAGAAGCCTGGCAGGCTATGGTCCATAAGGTTGCAGAGTCGGACACACTGAAGTGACTTAGCACGCATGCAGGCATCGCTTACACACGGAATCTAAAACATGACACAAACGAGCGTATCTGTGAGACAGACTCACAGACGTGGAGAACAGGCCTGTGGTTAACCAGAGAGGGGCTTGGGAGGAAGGATTGGGAGTTTGGAGGTAGATACAAACTGCTGTACGTAGCATGGAGAAGCAACAAGGTCCTAGTGTATTGCATAAGGAACCATATTCAATACCCTGTGATAAACCACAATGGAAAATATGAGAAAGAATTTATGTGTATACATATGTGTATGACTGAGTCAGTTTGCTGTAGAGCAGAAATCAACACAACATTGTCAATCAACTATTCTTCAATAAAATTGTTTTTTTTAAAAGAAACGCAATGCCTTATTAAAATGCATTCCTTGAGTCCTGCACCCCATTTGAGTAATCAAAGGCATGGAGTCATTAAACAGAATATGCTCTGGGGAAGATCAATTCAGTCCTGGTGATCCCAGGATTCCAGAGACATCTGCCTCTCTTAGGGGCTTGAACAGCCCAGTATAGGGTAGCAGAGAGCTTTTGGCTTTTTAGTCAACAGCCACTGTCTTCTATGGATCACCAGAGGTAAAAATGTGTTTATTTCATGTAAATTAAGTGCCAGTGCTCTTTACCTTAGCTAGACTCATGGTTCTCCTTTAATTTCACAAGTGGGTCTTTGTACAATCACTCCCTGGACCAGTGTCCTAACTCTGGGGAGTTATTGATGCTATCCTCCACTTCTGAGGTCTTTGGAAACTCTGAAGATCCCAAAGTAGCAGGCAATGAATGCTCAATGATTCAGTTTCCAGATGAGTCCAGCTCTTCAGCTTTTCTACCCCTTTTAGTAGTCGCTTATAGTTTTACCATCATTTCCAATGAACAGTGGGATCTGAGAAGCACAGAACAGTGCACCTAAGCAGGTGCCCTCAGTGACTTGCTCACATACCCCAGCCTTGCCACTACCATGCACAACGGCTTGACTTCCAACTACCTGAGGAAGCACTGACTTGGGTGGTTAGAGGCCTCTCTGCCCAAACCTAGGAAGCTCCGAGTACAGGGAACTGATGCCCAAAGCCCTGCAGCAGCCCTCTGTTCACAACAAGTGAATGTGGAAGGATAAACACCCCAGCTTCCTCCCCTCTAAGCTGTGATAGCTCTGGGGTGCCTGTTCCAGGCTGACTCCTGGAGGTTCTATTAAGCTCTGGCTTAATTGTGTAGCTTTCTTGAGAGCCAGCCCCTTCCTCTCCTGCTTTCCATCCCCCTACCAACGTTGTTGGGATCATTTCTCAAATAAAATGCTTGCATTTGATTTCTGGTTGTAGAGTTTCCTGAGAACCCAGATTTAGACAACTTTCACCAATCATATTTTTCATTTTAGTGCGATTCTCACAATTGCTTTGTTTTGCAAGGGTTGTTTTTTTTTTTTTTTTTTTGCTGTTTCATTTGTTACATTTGAGGTGGGTTTTTTTTTTTTTTTTTTTGCCCCTATTTCTATATATTATTACCTTTGCAATAAAAATGTGCAGATTAGGTGGATGTCAGCAGGGCAGACAGAGTTCCCACAGGACTGAGTGGGAAGAGAGTACCCAGAATATGTACAGAAAGACAGATGCAAGGGGAATTAGAAGCGGCTCACTGGCTAGTTAAAACACAGCAGATAAAAGGTGACAGTAGAGACAGATAAAGATAAGATTTTCACCGACAGAATGGTTTGTCACTTACCCCTTCTCTGGAAGTATGGCAGAAATGTTAGTTACTTCTCCTTACTGACAAAACTTCACCTTTGTTAGAAGGTAGATGTGTTCAGCCACAAGTGATGAATCTTGATTGATATAATCAACAGTGACAACCTTGCTTCCTTTTACTCATCTTGTGCAGCTAAAAGTCGCCACGTGACTATTCTAGCCAGTGACACATAAGGAAACGCCTGCCGTAGGATTTGAGGCAGGCTTTGCTTTCACTGTCCTATCCTCCTTTCTTGTGAGTTAAATGCAGACGTGATGCCTGGAGCTGCAGCAGGCACCTTGCAAGCCTGAGGCAACATGCTTAAGAATGACTGAGTGGATAGAAAAGAAAGTCAAAAAGAGCGTGTCTACATTAAGCCTAATCCTGAGTTTTTGATATATGCAGTATCTGCTATAGAGAAAAATAGACCTCTATTTGTTCAAGCAATTTATGATTGAGTTTTCTGCTACTTGTAGCCTAAAGCATCCCTAAATCCTAAAAATATTCTCCATCAGATTTAATCCTCAAGTCCTTTAAAAAAGCATCAGTATGTGTGATTTTGTGAAAGTGACAACTAATTAGAAGTATCACTAGATCAATAAAATCCTGGTTAATTAGAGTTTAACTCAGTTTTGAGAAGATCCACTGATCAAATTTCAGTTAAATTGCAGGAAGTATGGAAATTAGTTGATTCATTAACTAGGAAGAGCTAAAGGTGAAAGACAGGTATTCAGTTCAGTTCAGTTGCTCAGTCGTGTCCGACTCTTTGTGACCCCATGAATTACAGCACGCCAGGCCTCCCTGTCCATCACCAACTCCTGGAGTTCACTCAGACTCACGTCCATCGAGTCAGTGATGCCATCCAACCATCTCATCCTCTGTTGTCCCCTTCTCCTCCTGCCCCCAATCCCTCCCAGCATCAGAGTCTTTTCCAATGAGTCAACTCTTCACGTGAGGTGGCCAAAGTACTGGAGTTTCAGCTTTAGCATCATTCCTTCCAAAGAAATCCCAGGGCTGATCTCTTCAGAATGGACTGGTTGGATCTCCTTGCAGTGCAAGAGATTCTCAAGAGTCTTCTCCAACACCACAGTTCAAGAACATCAATTCTTAGGCACTCAGCTTTCTTCACAGTCCAACTCTCGTATCCATACATGACCACTGGAAAAACCATAGCCTTGACTAGACAGACGGACCTTTGTTGGCAAAGTAATGTCTCTGCTTTTCAATATGCTGTCTAGGTTGGTCATAACTTTCCTTCCAACAAGTAAGTGTGCTGGAAGAAGCACAAGCTGGAATCAAGATTGCTGGGAGAAATATCAATAACCTCAGATATGCAGATGACACCACCCTTATGGCAGAAAGTGAAGAGGAACTAAAAAGCCTCTTGATGAAAGTGAAAGAGGAGAGTGAAAAAGTTGGCTTAAAGCTCAACATTCGGAAAATGAAGATCATGGCATCCGGTCCCATCACTTCATGGGAAATAGATGGGGAAACAGTGGAAACAGTGTCAGACTTTATTTTTGGGGCTCCAAAATCACTGCAGATGGTGACTGCAGCCATGAAATTAAAAGACAGGTATTGGAAGTGGTCATTAACCCAGTATGAAAACAGTCCATTTTCAGGGACTAGTTGAAGATTATATTGCACGTATCCATGTTTTCCCTAGATAACAGAGTATTTTGCACTTTGCTCTTGACCAATCAAAAGTACATCTTGGATAGTAGTCATAGTCAGAGGGCGTTTCCTTGTATTTTTCTTTTTGCAGCTGCATGGTCCTCCAGTGTGTGGCTGTCTCAAGCTCTACTCAGACAGTCTAATGGGTCGAATGGGCTTAGTGTGTCCCCCCAAACTCGTTTGTTGGAGCCATAACCCCCAGTACCTTAGAATGTGACTATGTTTGGAGATAGGGCCTTCAAAGCAGTAATTAAGGTAAAATGAACTCACAGGATAGGGCCCTATCCAACAGGACTAGTGTCGTCATAGAAGAGAAAAACCAACCGGAGACGTGAGCACCGAGCTGAGGCCCTGTGAGGACGCGGCTCGGACGTGAGCCCGGGGGCTAGCCACTGCTGAGTCTCCTCCAAACGGCAGCCAGCATCGCAGCGAGGGACTGCCTCACGCTGGTCAGAGCAGCCGTTGTCAGAGAGCCTGCAAGTAACAATTGCTGGAGAGGGTGCGGGGGAAGGGAGCCCTCCCACGCTGCTAGTGGGAGTGTAAGTTGCTGCAGCTGCTGTGAAAAACAGTACAAGGTTCCTCAGAAATCTAAAAATAGAGCTTCCATATGATCCAACAATCCTACTCCTGGGCATGTACCCAGACAAAACCCTAATTCAAAAAGATACATGCACCCCAGTGTTTGCAGCAGCATTATCTACAATAACCAAGACGTGGGAGCAGACTCAACGTCTGTCAGCAGATGAGGGACATACGTACAGTGGGGGTCACTCAGTCACAAAAGGAGCAAGATGATGCCGTTTGCCCCGACATGGATGCAACTAGAGATTATCACACTGAGTGAAGTGAGTCAGGAAGAGAAAGGCGAATAGCATGTAATATCACTTACATGTAGACTCTAAACTATGACGACAGTGAACCCATCTATGGAACAGAAACGGAATCAAGGACGTAGAGAACAGACTGGCGCTTCCAAGGAGGAGGGAGATGGGAGAGCAGTGGAATCTGGGATCAGCAAGTGCAAGCTGGGATATGCAGGATGGATAAACGAGGGAACTATATTCAGTGTCCTGCCATTAACCCTACTGGAAAAGAATATGAAAAAGAAGGTATGTATGTGTGTGTATAACTGAGCCACTCTGCTGTACCGCAGCAGTCAGCACAACACTGTAAGTCAACTCTACCAGAAGTTTTTTAAAAATGGGGGAAGAAAGCACCAGCAACCAGGGCTCCTGGCTCTGGGACTCCACCCTCCGTCGGGTGAGCCCTGCTCCCTCCCCGGGCCGTTCTCATGGAGGGGGTGGCAGACGGTGCCCCCAGGTTTGGCCGGGGATGAACACGTGGCTGCCGTCCTGCACGTGGGCGAGGGGAGGCCAGACGCCTCTGGGGTAAAGTGGGGTGCGGGGGGACCCGGCACAGCCTGCCCCAGGCCGCCTTCCAGTCAACCCCTCCCCAGCGTTTGCTGTCACGCCGCCCACATGTACGGTCCCCCCTGGAGACTCCAGGCCTTCCGCCCTGCAGTGGCGGCCTCCTCCTCACGCCCGCCTGGCAGTGGGCGCCTGTTCTGCCAGCCGACAGTCATGCATAACTCTCAGGAGATGATACGCTGGCTCCCACCCTCCACAGCGCTGGGGCTTCTTTCCTCTGGAACTTCTGAGTCCCCATTTCCGTGGGGTTTGGAGAGAGACTGGGGAGACAGCTGCACATGGTCCCCTCACCTTGACCTGGAAACCTGCATTACTGGAACACAGTGGTGTCGAGGGCCCTTGGCTGGGAGGTTAGAGGTGGAGTCCTCGTCCTCATCTGATCATGCACGTCACCGAGTACTTACACTCCTTTTCTTCATCAGCCCCTTACAGCTCCAACACCGACCTTCTTTAGGGAGCGCATTCCTGGACAGTGAACACCCGTCAGCTAACTCTGTGAGCCTTATATCCCTGCCAGCACTTCCTGTCACTCCGCTGTATCATAAGTGAACTCGTGTGTCCCTTGCCTTTTTCCCACTGTTCAAGGACCTTGAGGGAGTTCAACCAGCGAGAAAATCAGAAGCAAATTACTCAGTGAGAACCGAAAGCTTATGAGTCTCAAAATGAGGCAGAATCCTCTTGCCCCTTTCTTATTTTAGAATCCCCTGCTAGCAGCAGACCCTGCTGTTTCTTAAGCCCTATCCTCTCCAGAAATGAGGAGATGCTAAAAGGGCTTAAGCAAAAAGACTAGGCAAGGGAAGGACCAAAGCTAACAGATGCTGCCAGAGTGGCGAGGATACATTCATTCATCCAAAGAGAAGCTATCAGAACCCAGGGACGCTTGAAACACAGCTCCTGCCCTCCGGGAATCTACAGTTCCATCAACCAGATCTTCCATCACGGAGCCAAATCGGAAAGGAGCAGTTGAGTGTTTGCAGCTCTAGATAAATGTGAGGCTCAATGAGAACTCACTTGGTGGGGCCTGCAGCCTGCAGGGGTGCAGCCTGTTATTGCCAACGAAATGCCAGAGACTGAAATGGAAGATGGAAATCTCACCAAGATGAAGCCTCCGGAGCATATGGTACAGAGATGGGCCAGCTCGGTGGGAAGGGAGTGGCCAGTGGAGATGGGCTGCTTTTACATTGGTGACGAATAAGATTAGCATGGTTTATCTAGCTCAGTTTCGACATTCGTCTCAGATATCTCAAGCTGCATAATGAACTACCCCAAAATGCAGCATCTTGAGGAAATAACCAATTCATTATTATGCCCTGTGATTTTGTGGGCCAAGAATTTGAATAGGATTTAGCAGGGCAATTCTTCTGTTCGATATGGCCCCAACTTAGAGTCCTGAGTATTCATCGGAAGGACTGACGTTGAAGCTGAAACTCCAATACTCTGGCCACCTGATGTGAAAAGCTGACTCATTTGGAAAGACCCTGATGCTGGGAAAGATTGAGGGCAGGCAGAGAAGAGGACGACAGAGGATGAGATGGTTGGATGGCATCACTGACTCAATGGACATGAGTCTGAGTGAACTCCGGGAGTTGGTGATGGACAGGGAGGCCTGGTGTGCTGTGGTTCATGGGATCGCAGAGTTGGACACGACAGAGCGACTGAACTGAAGAGCCCTTAGTGATTTCGAGGTGGGTATTCAGTTGGCACATGAGCTGGTTTGGAGGATCCAAGACAGTTTCACTTACATGATAGAAGGAATGCTGAGTCCAGCTGCTGAGGAGAGTGGCCACATGTGACTCTCTCCACACAGTGTCTCAGAGTAATGGGACTTCCTGTATGGCGGCTTTGTGCTCCAGGAGGAAATGTTCCAAGAGACAGCAAGTGGGAGCTTCCAGTGTCTTAAGGCCTGAGCTGGGAAACTGGAACAGCATCATTTCCCCAGTATTCTATGTAGTCACAGAGCAGCCCGGGCTCAAGGGTAGGGAATATAGACTCCAGTCCTCAATAGGAAGAGAGTGGAAGAATCTGTGGCCATCTGTACTCCATGCAGCATTAAAGAGAAGCCTGGAAAGCAGAAGACTGCAGTATCCTAATCACGGGGTGGCCGACCATCACCCCATGTTCTCAGGTTTTCTCAGGACTGAAGGATTTCCTGGGACTAGCCCAGGAAAGTGCAGTCAGATAATCAGCCCCCCTACTCAGCTCTGCGATTCATGGGGTCGCAAAGAGTCAGACACGACTGAGCGACTGAACTGAACTGAACTGAACTGAACTCAGCTCACTCCTGTCACCATGACCCGGATGGTCAAAGTGGTTTCTTCCCTTCACTGCACGCTGCTGTCTTCTTGCAGGAGATCTGTGCTCATGTGGGTTGTGATTTAAGGAGTTCAGGAAACAGCTTTCTGAAGTTGCTGAATATGGTTATGCTCAGTATCCACAAGGATTGAACAGACTGGAATGATGAGATAAGTTTAATGAGATGAAGTTGAACAGAGAAGATTTAAGTTTGAACTTTGTCTTATTAAAGCCCAACTCAAGTACAGAATGAGGATCAGAGATCAGTAGCAACAATACGAAATTATTTGGGGGTTTTGGTTGACTGTAGGCTGAGTATGAGTCAACACTACCTTGTGACTACTAAAAATAAAAGCTGATCAACTGGATTCAGGATCTCAATCAAGAGGGATGCTCATCTTTTTCTAACCTGAAATGGAGAAATCACATCTGGGGTATATATTCATTGATTTGGGATACCAACACTTTAAAAGGGTTAAAAAACAACTTAAACTTGTTCAGAGAAGAACGTACAAGATTGAATGAGACCTCCAAATGTGGAATGGTTCGCCTAAGGAACTAAAAATCCTTGGAGTATTCAATGTTGTTATTGTTGCTTAGCTGCTCAGTCATGTCCAACTCTTTGCAACTGCAGCACACCAGGTTTCCCTGTTCTTCTCTGTCTCCTGGGGTTTGCTCAAATTCATGTCCATCGAGTCGGTGATGCCATCCAACCATCTCATCCTCTGTTGTCCCCTTCTCCTCCTGCCTTCAATCTTTCCCCGCATCAGGGTCTTTTCCAATGAGTTGGCTCTTCACATCAGGTGGCCAAAGTATTAGAGCTTCAGTTTCAGTCCTTCCAATGAATATTCTGGGTTGGTTTTCTTTAGGATTGACTGGTATGATCTCCTTGCTGTCCAAGAGCTTCTCAAGAGTCTTCTCCAGCACCAAAGTTTGAAAGCATCAATTCTTTGGCACTCAGCCTTCTTTATGATCCAACTGTCACATCCATACATGACATGGGTACATATGCTTTGACTACATGGACCTTGGTCAGCAAAGTGATGCCTCTGCTTTTTTAATACGCTGTCTAGGTTTGTTATAGCTTTTCTTCCAAGGAGCAAGTGTCTTTTAAGTTCATGGCTACAGTCACCATCAACAATGATTTTGGAGCCCAAGTAAATAAAGTCTGTCATTGTTTCCATTTTTCCCCCATCTATTTGTCACAAAGAGATGGGACATCTGCATATCTGAGGTTATTGATATTTCTCTCAGCAATGTTGATTCCAGCTTCAGCTCCATCCAGCCCAGAAATTCATACAATGTAGCCTGCATTTAAGTTAAATAAGCAGGGTAACAATATACAGCCCTGATGCACTCCTTTCATAATTTTGAACCAGTTCATTGTCCCATGCCCGGTTCTAACTGTTGCTGCAGGTTTCTCAGGAGGCAGATTAGGTGGTCTGGTATTCCCATCTCTTAAAGAATTTTCCACAGTTTGCTGTGATCCACACAGTCAAAGGCTTTAGCATAGTCAATGAAGCAGAAGTAGATATTTTTCTGAAATTCTCTTGCTTTTTCTTTGATCCTAGAGATGTTGGCAATTTGCTCTCTGGTTCCTCTGCCTTCTCTAAATCCAGCTTGTACATCTGGAAGTTCTTGGTTCACATGCTGTTGAAGCCTAGCTTGAAGGAGCACTACCTTGCTAGCATGTGAAATGAGTGCAGTTGTGTGGTAGTTTGAACATTCTTTGGCATTGCTTTTCTTTGGGATTGAAATGAAACTGACCTTTTCCAGTCCTCTGGCCACTGCTGAGTTTTCCAGATTTGCTCATATTGAATGGAACACTTTCACAGCATCATCTTTTAGGATTTGAAATAGCTCAGTTGGAATTCCATCACCTCCTCAAGATTTGTCTGCAGTAATGCTTCATAAGACCCACTAGGTCGGGGTACTAAATAAATTTCTTAAAGCACTGGAATTAATAGACTGCCCCAAGTACAGAGAATTAATATCTATGTGTAAGAGTTCCAGAGAAATAGGCTTTGTCCATGACAGAGGAATACTGGCTATAGAATGTATAGCCAGGGACGATGTCGTCTGTGCCACAGGGGTTCCCTGGGGCCAGGGCACAGAAGGACAGCCATCGAGCACTGAGGGAGATGTATTTTCCAAAGACAGTCATGCCAACACGCATCTGATCCCTTGTGTTCTTACAACACGGCATTGCCACTTCACACAGGGATGGGAACCTGTGTTCTCCCCTCTTGAACACAGGCAGATCTCCGTAACTATCTTGACCAGTAGTGAAAATAATCCCACGTAACTTAAAAGGATAGGTCATCAGAAATACGTATCTTCTGCCTGACTGTCTCTTTTCCTCTGTTTTCTCTCTTTACTCTGGCCCTGGGAACCCTGTTACCAGCTATGGGAAAGCAGCCACATAGAAAGGCCATCTGCAAATAAAGCCGTTAACTACTCAGGCCCTACGGTGGAGTACACGGGTCCACACAGTGCTCTGTAATGGCCCATACGGGGAAAGAGTCTAAAAAAGTGGGTATGTGTATCACTGATTACCTTGATGTACACCCGAAACGAGCACAGCATTGTAAATCGACTATACTCTGATAAAAGTTAAAAAAAGAGCAAGGCCGCCTGCGGACATTCTGGCTGTTTTCCAGCCACTTAAGTCTACTCAGCCGAGAGCCGGCATTCACTGGTACACACGTGAGGGAATGAGACTTGAGATAACTTCCCATCTTTTTAGACTTTTTAGCTGAGGCCCTGGACATTATGGAGCAGAGGTCAGTGGTGTCTGAATTCCTGACCCTGAGGATCCATAAGCATATAAAGATGTTTATGTTGCTATACATTGGCATAATGTGTTATAGCAACCAGTATAAAGAGGGGCCTATCCAAGTGCTACCATGGTCCCCTCTCCAGGAAGACGGAGTCTAAAAGATGGTTTGAACTGGAGGGATGGGGTTAGAGGGTGTTAAGAGATAGGCAAGAGGCTGGGAGAGTAAAGTGAAGAACAAGGTGTTGAACAGGTGAGATCAAGGAGGTTGGGAACTAAACCTGAGAAGCGGGGACTCTAGGCACGTGGCAAGTAGGCATCTGGGCTTCCCAGGTGGCTCATCTGTAAAGAATCCACCTGCCAAAGCAGGAAATGCAGGAGACATGAGTTTGAGCCCTGGGTCAGGAACATCCCCTGGAGGAGGAAATAGCAGCCCACTCTAGTATTCTTGCCTAAAAAATTCCATGGACAGAGGAGCCTGGCAGGCTACAGTCCGTGGGGTCACAAAGAGTAGGACATGACTGACAGATTGAGCATACGCGCAAGTAGGCATTTATGTTACGAAGGTTTGCTTTGTAGCTCTGAGTGGCTCCAGATCAGGGAAGTGGAGGGGCTGTCTTGGCAGGCAGTAGGTAGGCCTCAGCATATGCTGTAGAGAGGATCTGGACACCAGAGAGGCTGGACTAGATGACAACCTTGAATGCTCCTTTCAATCCTGAAATTCTATGCAGTCTTAAAGTGAAAGAAAGTGAAGTCGCTCAGTTGTGTCTGACTCTGTGTGACCCCATGGACCGTAACCTACCAGGCTCCTCCATCCATGGAATATTCCAGGCAAGAATACTGGAGTGGGTTGCCATGCCCTCCTCCAGGGGATCTTCCCAACCCAGGGATAGAACCCGGGTCTCCCGCATTGCAAGCAGACTCTTTACCGTCTGAGCCACCAGGGAACTTATACAGTTTTTAGAAAAGTGTAAAATACTACACAGATGGATGTATTATTATTACTGCATACTCTATGGGCCCAATAAGAGGCTTAATACGAATTGGTAGGTAGCTGAAAGTTGTTACAAGAAGTGAAATTATTCTCTAAGTATAACAAAGCCACAGCTGGAACCCCCTCTCAGGGCAAGATAAATTCCCATTACACCATCCGCCCTGCTAGAACCTTCAGTCATACATTAGATTCTGGGCCTCAAGGAATTAGCTCCACACAAAGATGAGGAAAAGTGAGGAAGAAGAAATAAATCCATGTAGAAGCAGGTGACAGCATAGCCATAAGTTAGCCACAGGGAAGAGGTAACTCTAACGTCTGAAGCCACGTTTGTGAACAAATTGTTTGTTGTTGGAGAACAGGGGCAAAGGCAGGCAGTGGAAGGTACCCCCTCCTGCCAAGTCTTCCAAATAGTTAATAACATCTCTACTGGGATGGAAGTAATGATGTTTGTTTCCTTCTGCTTTGGAAGGAATGATGTTAAAGCTGAAACTCCGGTACTTTGGCCACCTCATGCGGAGAGTTGACTCACTGAAAAAGACTCTGATGCTAGGAGGGATTGGGGGCAGGAGGAGAAGGGGACGACAGAGGATGAGATGGCTGGATGGCATCACTGACTCAATGGACGTGAGTCTGAGTGAACTCCGGGAGTTGGTGACGGACAGGGAGGCCTGGCGTGCTGCGATTCATGGGGTCGCAAAGAGTCGACACGACTGAGCGACTGAACTGAACTGAACTGAACTGATCCATTTATTGCAATAGCTTTTACTTATTTTCTCAATTGGACTGACTTGTAACTTCTAAAGGGGGATCAGATATCTTCATGTCCCCAGTGATTAGCATAATACATGAAAGAGAACAGGAATCCAATAATTGTTTGATAAATGGGTAGATGGAATGGCTGGCTGACCGCTTCACTGGCTGGACAGATGGAATATTTGAAGGCTGCCAACCCTAACCACCCAAGCATGGGCTTGCTGGTCTGGTACTGACGAAAGTTGGCCCAGAGCCTTTGATGATGATTGGTTGAGAAGGACAAAGAAACCTGGAGGTTTATCAGTGGTCACCTCTGTATCCACTTCTCCCGTCAACTGTTCTATAAACTACTGTGGAGCCCTAGAATGGGTCCTTCTCCTTTTAGTTCAGTTCAGTTCAGTCGCTCAGTCATGTCTGACTCTTTGCGACCCCATGAATCGCAGCACGCCAGGCCTCCCTGTCCATCACCAACTCCCGGAGTTCACTCAAACTCACATCCATCGAGTCAGTGATGCCATTCAGCCATCTCATCCTCTGTCGTCCCCTTCTCCTCCTGCCCCCAATGCCTCCTGGCATCAGAGTCTTTTCCAATGAGTTGACTCTTCGCATGAGGTGGCCAGAGTACTGGAGTTTCAGCTTTAGCATCATTCCTTCCAAAGAAATCCCAGGGCTCATCTCCTTCAGAATGGACTGGTTGGATCTCCTTGCAGTCCAAGGGACTCTCAAGAGTCTTCTCCAACACCACAGTTCAAAAGCATCAATTCTTCGGTGCTCAGCTTTCTTCACAGGTCCAACTCTCACATCCATACATGACCACTGGAAAAACCACAGCCTTGACTAGACGAACATTTGTTGGCAAAGTAATGTCTCTGCTTTTCAATATGCTATCTAGGTTGGTCATAACTTTCTTTCCAAGGAGTAAACGTCTTTTAATTTCAGTGCTGCAATCACCATCTGCAGTGATTTTAGTGCCCCCCAAAATAAAATCTGACACTGTTTCCACTGTTTCTCCATCTATTCGCCATGAAGTGATGGGACCAGATGCCATGATCTTAGTTTTCTGAATATTGAGCTTTAAGTCAACTTTTTCACTCTCCTCTTTCACTTTCATCAAGAGGCTTTGTAGTTCTTCTTCACTTTCTGCCATAAGGGTGGTGTCATCTGCATATCTGAGGTTATTGATATTTCTCCCAGAAATCTTGATTCCAGCTTGTGCTTCTTCCAGTCCAGTGTTTCTCATAATGTACTCTGCATAGAAGTTAAATAAGCAGGGTGACAATATACAGCCTTGATGACTCCTTTTCCTATTTGGAACCAGTCTGTTGTTCCATGTCCAGTTCTAACTGTTGCTTCCTGACCTGTATTTAGGTTTCTCAAGATGCAGGTCAGGTGGTCTAATATTCCCATCTCTTGAAGAATTTTCCACAGTTTATTGTGATCCACACAGTCATAGGCTTTGGCATAGTCAATAAAGCAGAAATAGATGTTTTTCTGGAACTCTCTTGCTTTTTTGATGATCCAGCGGATGTTGGCAATTTGATCTCTGGTTCCTCTGCCTTTTCTAAAACCAGCTTGAACATCTGGAAGTTCACGGTTCACGTATTGCTGAAGCCTGGCTTGGAGAATTTTGAGCATTACTTTACTAGTGTGTGAGATGAGTGCAGTTGTGCAGTAGTTTGAGCATTCTTTGGCATTGCCTTTCTTTGGGATTGGAATGAAAACTGACCTTTTCCAGTCCTGTGGCCACTGCTGAGTTTTCCAAATTTGTTGGCATATTGAGTGCAGCACTTTCACAGCATCATCTTTTAGGATTTGAAATAGCATATCATTAATTTATTTAGTAAATATTTACTGAGCACCCCGGTCCCTCTGCTAGGCACTGGAGGTAAGGATTAAATAAGCTGTGACCTTGACCTCTCATTACCAAATAAGCAATCCATGCGATTTCATACGTGCAGTGATGGTGAGAGAACAGGGCCCTGCAGGAACGGGGTAAGAGGGGACACAAACCCCTATCTAGGGAAGATCAGAGAAGGTTTCCCGCAGGAAATGGCCTGGGGAGTAGAACCCAGGTACGGTGAGCAGGGCGAGTATTCCAGGCAGAAAGAAGGGCATGTTCAAAAGTCCAGAAACAACCAAAAAGAGTTTCAGAAACTGAGAGACATCCTCTGGAGCCACAGGCTGAGCCATCAACAAGTGTGACGACTCCATGGAAGATCCGGTTTTATTCGAACTGAAAAAAAAGGGCTATTCGCTGAAAAGTATTTTTGCTGTCCTGGAAGAACCTACTGACAAGCTCCTGACCAGCGAGGACTGTGTTTTATTCATCGTGGTGGTTGCAGACCACTAGCTTTCTTGCACAGAGAAGGAGCTCAGCACCTTTTGCACACCTAAAACTTTCCCTGACACACGAGTGGATTCCAATTTTCTTCTAGAAGACTCAGTGCTCCAGGGTGGTCAGACTGAAGGGAACTTCCTTGTGATCCTGACTGTTGCAGCAACTCTGTGTCAGCCTTTGACTCTCCTAATTTGAACTGTGGTGTTGGAGAAGACTATTGAGAATCCCTTGGGATGAAAGGAGATCCAACCAGTCTATCCTAAAGGAGATCAGTCCTGGGTGTTCATTGGAAGGACTGATGTTGAAGCTGAAACTCCAATACTTTGGCCACCTGATGCGAAGAGCTGACTCACTGGAAAAGACCCTGAGGCTGGGAGGGATTGGGGGCAAGAGGAGAAGGGGACGACAGAGGATGAGATGGTTGGATGGCATCACTGACTCGATGGACATGAGTTTGAGTGAACTCTGGGAGTTGGTGATGGACAGGGAGGCCTGGCGTGCTGCGATTCATGGGGTTGCAAAGAGTCGGACACGACTGAGCCACTGAACTGAACTGAATGACTTCATATCCATGTCATGTGCCCTTGTCTTCTTTTGAGTTTCCCAAGAGGCAGACCCTAAGACAAAAAGCTGGACACTAGTAGCTCATTAGAGAGAGGATCCTAGGAAATGCTGGTAGGGAGGGCAGGAGTAAGACAGACAAGGACTGAAAGCTGAGATCGCGTGGTGGGGGTGAGTTTATGACGTGGGATCCAGGGCTCCATCCTGCGGAGTCTCTGGGCAAACAACTCAGAGTGGCCTCAGCCAAGGAGACGCAGAGCAGGGGTCTTGACCCCGCCCCTCCCTTCTAGCCCTGGTTGGAGGCAGCTCCTGAGAAGTGACCTGCCACTGTCTCTGGCCTGCCCCACATGCAGACAAAGGAAGTGAGGGGTTGGGGACAGGTAGTGATAACATCTGCGGCAGCTCCCCTCCCACATAAGCCCTCAGCTCCGCTCATGTGCTCAGGGAGACAGGAGGTCAGGCCCCTGGGCGCCGGACCACCAGCTGGTCTTGGGCTGCAGGGGATTTCCTGACGGCAGGCAGGTGAAGTCGACCGGCAGTCTGTTTGATTTCCTGGGGCACCGAAGAAGTCACACGACTCCTGGCTGCATCTTTTTAAGCATTATGCTACCTTCTTCCTCCCCGCACTCACATTGTTCTTACACTGCAGCATTTCATCTTATGTATTGCTATAATTTTTGTTTTCAATCAAAACGCTGTTCATTCAAAGCCTTTCACTCTCACAAGGTTCCTTGTTATCTGCCTCCCTCTCCCACATGGCGGCGACTGAACAGACCTGGGAGGGTCTGACAGTGATAGGAAAACTGGAAATCGCTTAGATGAGGTCAACCAGCAGCATAAAAAGAGAGCCCGGACTCAGAGTCGTCTCTGGTCTTCTAGTTCAAAGGCTGATGAACTTGATCCTTGGGCCGCTTCAGCCTATCTAGTGTTACAAATAAAGCTATGTTAGGGCATTCGTTACATATTATGATGCGTTCCTTTCATGCTGCAGTAGCAGAGTTGTAACAGAGACAGTCTCACCAAGCCAAAGAACTTGCTGTCTGGTCCTTTACATTTTCTGCTCTCCTCGCGCCATCCATAGTCACAATACACTCTGTTGTTTGGACTGCGCCAGAACCCAGGAAAGTGGGGATTTGTTTAATAGGTACAGAGTTTCAGTTTTGCAAGATGAAAAGAGTTCTGCACCCCAGTGTTCATTTCTGCACTGTTTACAATAGTCATGACATGGAAGCCACCTAGATGTTCACTGACCAAAAAAAAAAAAAAATGAATAAAGAAGTTGTGGTATATATATACAATCAATTATTACTCAGCTGTAAAAAGGAACAAAATTGAGTCAGTTATAGTGATGCAGATGAACCTGTCATACAGAGTGAAGTAAGTCAGAAAGAGAAAAAGAAAAACGAATATTGTATATGGTGGCTCAGAGGTTAAAGCGTCTGCCTCCAATGCAGGAGATCCAGGTTTAATCCCTGGGTCGGGAAGATCCCCTGGAGAAGGAAATGGTAAACCACTCCAGTATTCTTGCCTGGAGAATCCCAGGGATGGAGAAGCCTTGTAGGCTACAGTCCATGGGGTCGCAGAGAGTAGGACACGACTGAGCGACTTCACCTTCACCTTCAATGCATTTATATGGAATCTAGAAAAATGGTACTGATTAACCTATTTGTGGTGTTGGAGAAGACTCTTGAGAGTCCCTTGGACTGCAAGGAGATCCAACCAGTCCATCCTAAAGGAGATCAGTCCTAGGTGTTCATCGAAAAGACTGATGCTGAAGCTGAAACTCCAATACTTGGGCCAGCTGATGCGAAGAGCTGACTCATTTGAAAAGACCCTGATGCTGGGAAAGATTGAAGGCGGGAGGAGAAGGGGACAGCAGAGGATGAGATGGCTGGATGGCATCACTGATACAATGGACATGGGTTTGGGTGGACTCCGGGAGTTGGTGATGGATGGGGAGGCCTAGCGTGCTGCGGTTCATGGGGTCTCAGAGTCGGACACGACTGAGCGACCGAACTGAGCTGAACCTATTTGCAGGGCAGGAATAGAGCTGCAGGTAGAGAGTGGACTTGTGGGCCCAGCGGGGTAAGGAGAGGGTGGGATGAGCTGGGAGAGGAGCACTGACACATGTATAATACCAGGTGTAAAATAAACAGCTGGGGAGCTGCTGCGTAACACAGGGAGCCCAGCCGGGGGCTCCGGGATGACCTAGAGGGCTGGACAGCGGGGTGGGAGGACGGTTCAAGAGCGAGGGATATATGCATACACATGGCTGATCACATTGTTGTACAGCAGAAACCAACACAGCAATGGAAAGCCGCTATAGTCCAATAGACAAGAAGGGGAAGAGCTCTGCGGGCGGACGGCTGTGCCAGGACCCAATAAGGTGAATGTACCTGATGCCAGTGAACTGTGCACTGAAAAATGGTTCAGATGATAGATGTCGTTACGTGTATTTCAGTGCAATAAAAATGAAAAGAAAGAGAAACGACAGAAAGGCGTGTCCTGTTTCCCATTCCATAGATGAGAAAATTAAGGCACAGGGAGGTTAAGTGACTTGCTCACGATTACTCAGCTGGTTAAGAGGCAGAGGCGAGTTTCAAACCCGTAACTCCTGACGCTTAGGTGTTTTTCCTACTCAGCCTCGGCTCCCCTGGGCTCCATCATGCTGGTCCCTAGTTTAACTCATAAATATCCATCCATTCAGACACCCTCAATAGATGGATAGCTTTCTGCTGGGTGTGAGAAATCTCGGTGTATATTGTCATGTTTTTCTTGTTGCCTTCCACCCAAACAAACATAGCTCTGGTACAAGATAAGTTATAAGAATCCAGGAACAAGCTATAAATTTTTATAATGAAGGTGGCTTGTTTTTTTTTATGAATTGTAATTTGTTGCGGTAGAGACGTAAGCCTTTCAAGTGCAGAGGAGAGATTCATACCGTAGCCGGTGAGAACTCCGTCTCCCTGATGAAAGAAATACTCCCGAAGGTTCGGCACACCCAGTTGTGGCCATTCTAAGCCACAGAACTATTCCAGTGGAACCACATGATTCAGATCACTGTCTGACAAATGTATCAATGATAAAGAATTACAAAAATTGTACACATGCTTCACTAGAAGTATGTGTATAAGTGACTAATATCGAGAATCACCACGACACTCAAAAAGATTTTGCTATCCCATCATAATTCATCTGTACCCATTTTAACACTTAACCGTTTAATAATAAATTCAGATTATCTTATGATGAAAAATGGGTTCTTGATTTTTATGCACTTTGGGGTTAAAACTGGCAACCCAAACTATCACACCATGCGTCTTAGTGGGTAAATTTGACAGTGCTAGGAGTGGCCCGCGACCAGTTCAACGGGACGAGCCTGTTGTCTCTTCTGCTCATTCCTAAATACCCACCG
This sequence comes from Bos taurus, assembly GCF_002263795.3. NCBI lineage: Eukaryota > Metazoa > Chordata > Mammalia > Artiodactyla > Bovidae > Bos > Bos taurus. The sequence goes on along the minus strand of NC_037328.1, from coordinate 153,762,636 downwards.
GGCCTCAGGGCTCTCTGTGTCCTAAGTGATCTTAGGCTCACGTCTCTCACGCTGTCTTATTTCCTCCAATCCAAACAGAAAGGCCGCTCTGGTGCAAGATAAACGTCAAGAGTCCAGAACCGCAGCTGGAGGCTGCAGCAGTTATCATGGTCTTATCCTCTTTTCTAAATGCTTTCTCCTAAATCTCTGTGTCTCTCACACTGCAGATCAGTAACCGAGAGTCTGCAGACCAGCACCAGTCCTCAGCAAATCCTCGAGGTCCCTGGTGGTTCTCTGCCAAGGGGTACTGGTCTTCCCTTGGATGCACCATGCTGTGCTCCTCTCCCATCCTCTCGGGACTGGCCCTGATTCCTTCCTTATTTCTAGGCAAGAAGCAGAACCAAGTCTTCGTCAGTTACCGTTAAAGACGGTTTGGTTTGCCTGATATGCTCTGCCTGCCAGAAATACCGGGTCCCTCCCTCTGCCTACGCTCCCGAGATGGCAGCCCCCCACGACCCTTCCTTTGGTGCTGAGCATGCTGCCTGCATTTGGCTGGTATCTGCCACTTAGCTGAGGCGCAGGGAGGGGCTGCTTAACATCTTTGTGACAGGAAGCATCAGTTCCTCATGGGCATCCAAGCCGAAAATAGACTTCCCCACTGGGCAGACACACAGCAGGCACCCACGACCGGTGCCCTGGAAACGCCTTCCCCCACCCCTCCTTCTGCCCCCCTCTGAAGCCCCGTTTGATTGATTGCATCCCTACTTGATCATATCATCCTGAATATTAAGCAGCCAGAACACTCACTGACTGACAGTTACTCTGCCCGAATCCCCATCCATTCAACCCCCGCTCAGAGCTCCTAAGATTAGGTCCAGAGGCATTCTCCTAACTCGGAGAGGTAGGTGCGTATTTTAAACGACAACAACCCCATCTGAAGTGTTAATTGCTGAGATACACTGTGAAGCAGCATTTTTAAACGGATAACATTTTAGCCTTTACTCCTGGTTGGTGTTTAGACTTTGACAACCACAGCTCTCTAGAAGATAAATTATTTTGGGAACAGTTTGGGAAGAGAACTGGCTTCTGTTCAAATTAACGTTTGTCACCATCATACACTTTGCTTCCGCACCCTTTCATCTCCTACTTTTAGCTCCTCAGATTTGTTAATTGTGCCACATTTCACAGGAGAGAGGTGTCAACCTTGAGGAAGGCGGGGAGGAGCTGGGGAAGGAAAGGGGCCTTTGACCTCAGAGCAGAGCAGGTGAGTTATTTTAAATGCAAGGAAGAAAAATGTCCATTTTTTTTTTTAGTTACAGGGAATTAGAGGAAAAGATTAAAACAACAAACTTTTAAGAGTGAAAGACATGCCATATTAAATTAAAATCTTGGACAAACACCAAAAACAGACTGTAGTTTGAGGAACCTGTGACAAATGGAAAGATTCTGTTTCCTCAATCTATCGAAGTCCTATATCCCAGGACAACTGAGACTCACAGCTTTCAAAACATCTCAAATTCTTAAATCGTGACACTCTGTGAAGATTCTGGGTCATCCCCGGGATTCAGGGCATCCCAAAGATCAGCTGCCTTCTTCCTGGCCTCCCTCCTTCGTGTTGATTCTAGCAGCTGATATTTCAAGATCAGGATGACAAGAAATAATGCCATTTTCCTCCACTGTTTTAAAATAAGAATTGTTGAACTCACACATGACTGTCACTCACAGCCCCAATAGGCGACTGGCACTTTTTTACAAAGTTATTTTTTCTTTCAAAACAAGGGTGACAATTCCTGCATAAAATAAATCCTCCATCAACTGGGAAGCACAATCACTAGAATTTTTTGGCACACTGCTTTTGGGAGAAAGAGGTGATTGAGATGAAGAGAGTTAAACTTTGAGCACACTTGTTTAAAGCAACTTGAGGGATTGGGGGCAGGAGGAGAAGGGGACCACAGAGGATGAGATGGCTGGATGGCATCATTGACTCGATGGACGTGAGTCTGGGTGAACTCCATCACCCAACTGGGAGTTGGCGATGGACAGGGAGGCCTGGCGTGCTGCAATTCATGGGGTCGCAAAGAGTCGGACACGACTGAGCGACTGAACTGAACTGAACTGAAAAAGCAACTTCAGGCTGCAGCCCAGAGTCAGGCAGATCCCATACAGTTTCTTTCTTATTCTGAACCTGTGGTTTTCAGTCAGGACTGATCAATGGTTATCAATGGTGCTGACCCTTGGCCACATTAAGACCCTGACCATCAAAGGAAGAAGAAAGATTGTTTGATGCACTGTCCTTCCTAAGGCAAGAAATTAGGCCAGAACATTTCAGGAAGTTTTTCAACTTTGGCTGAAACCTTCACTTTAACCAACTGATTAAAGAAGCTACAATCTAGATTCCTCAATTCATGTTTAAACTGTTACCTCATATGTAAAATCAGAAGACTCCATTAGAAAGTTTATGAATTTATTTAAGAAAGGTCTATTAAGTGCCTAATCTGTGCCAAATGCTGCTGCTGCTGCTACTGCATCGCTTCAGTCGTGTCCAACTCTGTGTGACCTCATAGATGACAGCCCACCAGGCTCCCCTGTCCCTGGGATTCTCCAGGCAAGAACACTGGAGTGGGTTGCCATTTCCTTCTCCAATGCATGAAAGTGAAAAGAGAAAGTGAAGTCGCTCAGTCGTGTCCGACTCTTAGCGACCCCATGGACTGCAGCCTACCAGGCTCCTCCGTCCATGGGATTTTCCAGGCAAGTGTGCTGGAGTGGGGTGCCATTGCCTTCTCCGCCAAATGCTGCTAGGTGCTGTAAATAGAGACATGAACAAAGTTCTTGCACTCAGATGAATTACAGTTTAGCAAGAGAGGTGGATATAAAACAATTACATAAATAGTTTACATCTGCAGTTGTGGTAGAGTTACCAAGAGCTAGTGCAAGATGTTATGAGACAGTATCATTGGGACAGAGGACCCCCATCTAGGATTCCTAGATCCCAATTATGAGGGCATGTGCAAAGGTGCTGAGGCGGAGTGGAGCCCAGTCCTTCATAGAAGATGAAGGTAGGAACACAACCGTATCAATAAGCTGAAATAGTATCAATAAGTAACCAGAGAGGAGGCCAGAGACCAAGCAGTGAGGAACAGAATGGGCCTCACTGATCAGAATGATGAGTTTATACTTCATCCAAGTAGCAGTGGGAAATTGTGGCCAAGGAACCTACGTGTCCCCCAATATCTGTTCGAGCCTTCTCCACTTAGCAATAGAGCTCCAGAATTCAGCCAGACACACAGTTGCCCAAAATAAAGACCTTATTTATCAGACTCCCACGTAACTGAATTCTGACCAATGAGGTATAAGCAGAAGCGGTAAATGCAACTTCTGAGAAGTCAGTGTCTTTAAAGAAGGGGTGTGGTCTTCCCTCTTCCCTCAGGCGGGATTGCTGTCATGATGGCAGGAGGCTAAGCAGCCACTAGGGACCGTGAGGTTGGAAGTCACACACCGAGGACAGCCATGCCACACGATGAAAGAAGCCCAGAGCTGTCACCTGAGGGGCCGCACTGGTCACAGCTGGGCACGTCTGGCCTGTGCCTTCTGCAGACGCACACTGAGTGACACACCTATCCAAGCTGCTCAGTTTAGACTTCCTGACAGTCTCTGCCAAGCCTGTTCTTAATTGATACAGAACGCACTGCTCAAAGATGAAGTTTGGGGTTGACATGTACACATGACTATATTTAAAACAAATAGCCAACCAGGACCTCTGCATAGTACAGGGACCCTGCTCAGTATTCTGTAATAACCCAAATGGGAAAGGAATTTGAAAAAGAATAAAAATAAATAAAATTTCAAATATTGAAAAAAAGAAGTCTTTCTTTCGTGGTGGGATTATAAGCTCTTAAATTCACAAATTTCTATGACTTTCATGAGTTATCAGAATATTTAATATAAGAAATAAAACTGTAACAAAACTTTTGTTTGCTTATTCATTCATTGTTTTATTTACACACTTAATCATTTGGCCCCAGCTATGTACACGTACTTGTCTTAGAGTACTATCGAGGACAAAATCACAAATAATTTGATGCCTACCCTAAAAGGATTTATAACTTGGAAATACAGGAAGTATTTACAGGTCACTAGTGAAATGCAGATGACCGAAGAAGACAGTTAAGGAAAAGCTGATGTTAAGAGCATAGATGGTTCATAGAGATAAAACTATCACACTATGAGCACTTAGAAAGCTATCACATAGCCTAAGCTTGTTTAATGCCTCTGATCCAATCCAGAAATCACCTAGATGAATGCTCTGAGGCACGGAGTCTCAGAGCACCAGGAAACTTTAAGTGTTTGTGCAACTGAATAATTAATAGGATCCTGCTGACCTCAGAGACCACTCAGGCAAAAGAGACAGGCAAAAACCACTGCTTCCTCTGAAAGCAGGGATTAACAAAGAAAACTCAGCCCAACATTGGGCTTCAAACACCTGTTGATAAAAATCTGCTTTATCATTGTCATGGCCAAAGCTAGTCCCAGTCATACCGTAGGTTGCTGAGATCTTAGAGTCAACACTGCAGACTTTACGGGAGAGCAACCTGATCCCTTGATTAAGAGTTGAAAAGCCAAGCGCTTCAGTGAGCAGTACTTCTGGGCCATTCACACTAGCTGGAGGAGGAAGCCATGGCAGACCGCGTGCTATGGAGTCTCGGGTAAGCAGGCAATAGAGGCGAGGGAAGGACCATCCTGAGCACCTTTGCACCAGGAATCGTGTAAAGCGAACATTACATAGACGCTTGTTTACTATTTACACCATCTTTGCGAGATATGAGCGTTATCTCCTTTTACAGGTAAGGAAAATGAAGCTGAAGATCTTTTATGCAGGACACGCACCCCAGTCACAACCAGACTGAAATCCAAATGTTAAGTCAGGCTCCATGAAGCTCTGTGGGAGACAGTGTCTTTGTTGCCCATGAACGTGAAGTTCTTGCTTTATGGTGAAAGAATTCGGAGGTGAAGTGATAGGTAAGAAGTGGATTTATTTAGAGAGAAACACACTCTATAGACAGAGTGTGGGTCATCTCAGAAGGTGAGAGAGAGAGAGAGCCTCAAAATATGGCATGGTTGGTTTTTAGGGGCTGGGTAGTTTCATAGGTGGGTGTTGGAGAAGACTCTTGAGAGTCCTTTGAACTGCAAAGAGATACAACCAGTCCATCCTAAAGGAATCAGTCCTAAATATTCACTAGAAGTACTGTTGAAGCTGAAACTCCAGTATTTTGGCCACCTGATGTGAAGAGCTGACTCATTTGGAAAGACCCTGATGGGAAAGATTGAGGGCTGGAGGAGAAGGAGATGACAGAGGATGAGATGGTTTGATGGCATCACGGACTCAATGGACATGAGTTTGGGTAAACTCTGGGAGTTGGTGATGGACAGGGAGGCCTGGTGTGCTGCAGTCCATGGGGTCGCAGAGTCGGACACGACTCAGTGATTGAACGGAACTGAACTGAATAAGTGGGAGGATTATTCCAAATATTTTGAGGAAGGGGCAGGGATTTCCAGGAATTGGGCCACCACCCACTCTTTGGCCTTTCATGGTTAGCCTAGACTGGCATGGCACTGCTAAGGTGTCTTGTGCAGATGCTAGAGAATAACAGTGAGTGAATAATGAGGCTCAAGGCCTGCTGGAAGTCAAGCCTTCTGCCATCTTGGATCCTGGCGGTTCTAACCAGTCTTTGCCATGTCCTATGGCTATGTCACTCTTTTAAAGGCTGTGATCTGCCCCCTACCCTACTGTTTCACCTTCAGCTGTAAGTTGGAAGTGAGGGTTGTTAGCTGATAACCTCCAAGGGCATTTTCCTTGTAAACGTCAACTATAGTTCTCCACCTAATACTCGATAAGACTCTTTCTAAACCTTGGGGGTGCCTTTCAGTCCAAGGAATAGCAGTCTTCCCTTTGTACTAAATTGATAAATCCAATATAATAAACCAACTCTCTCTATAGCTATTTTTCGTCTTAAGACTTGAAAACATCTTAAGATTTATGGAAACTGGCACTTCCAAACTTTTGTGAGAAAAGAAAAATGAGAAAATTTTGACCATATCAACATTTAAAAATTTGCATTCCGTAATTCCATTTGATGCTGGGTTATTTCTCTCTTGACTAAAAGTCTGGAGGTAGCCACAGAAGCTACTATAACAGCTCATAAGATTCTCCAAGGCCAGGACCCTGTCGTCCCTATGATGCGGTCCTCGTCACTGTGGTCCGAGACATGGGCTAGAGCTCCAGGTGCAACATCTGCATTAATCACATTGTTATTTTTAAACCTGTGTATTTGCTAAGGGTTGGCATTCCCATGGTGAAATCCGTGCTCTCCCACAGCCCTGGGGGTGTGTGTGTTATACACTGGGACAACCTTTCTGGGGAAATTTGATACTTTGTTTTATGGATCATACACGTACATAACCTTTCACCCAGTATTTCTAGGGGAATATTTATCTCTGTCGCTCCTTGAATCTGGCTGACCTGCTCTGACTTGGAGAAAGAAGCAGAAGTGATATCCTGGGACATCCAAACTCAGGCCTTAGGAGATTTATCAGCCGCATACATTTCTCCTTCTTGGGAGTGAGCCACCATGCTATAAAGGAGACGAGGTTTCACTTTGGAACGCTAAGAGCTCACCTTGGAAGAGGAGCATTTGCCTTTCCTTTTTCTTTTCTAAGTATAGTTGATTTATAATGTGGTATTACCTTCAGGTATATGGCACAGAGATTCAAATAGATAGATAGGTGATAGTAGATATTCTTTTTTAGATTATTTTCCCTTATCCGTTCAGTTCAGTTCAGTCACTCAGTCGTGTCCGACTCTTTGCAACCCCATGAATTGCAGCATGCCAGGCCTCCCTGTCCATCACCAACTCCTGGAGTTTACCCAAACTCATATGCATTGAGTCGGTGATGCCATCCAGCCATCTCATCTTCCGTTGTCCCCTTCTCCTCCTGCCCCCAATCCCTCCCAGCACCAGAGTCTTTTCCAATGAGTCAACTCTTCACATGAGGTGGCCAAAGTATTGGAGTTTCAGCTTCAACATCAGTCCTTCCAATGAACACCTAGGACTGGTCTCCTTTAGGATGGACTGGTTGGATCTCCTTGCAGTCCAAGGGACTCTCAAGAGTCTTCTCCAACACCACAGTTCAAAAGCATCAATTCTTCAGCGCTCAGCATTCTTCACAGTCCAACTCTCACATCCATACATGACCACAGGAAAAACCAAAGCCTTTACTAGATGGACCTTTGTTGGCAAAGTAATGTCTCTGCTTTTGAATATGCTGTCTAGGTTGGTCATAACTTTCCTTCCAAGGAGTAAGCGTCTTTTAATTTCATGGCTGCAGTCACCATCTGCGGTGATTTTGGAGCCCCCAAAAATAAAGTCTGACACTGTTTCCACTGTTTCCCCATCTATTTTCCCTTGAAGTGATGGGACCAGATGCCATGATCTTCGTTTTCTGAATGCTGAACTTTAAGCCAACTTTTTCACTCTTCTCTTTCACTTGCATCAAGAGGCTTTTTAGTTCCTCGTCAGTTTCTGCCATAAGGGTGGTGTCATCTGCATATCTGAGATTATTGATATTTCTCCTGGCAATCTTGATTCCAGCTTATGCTTCTTCCAGCCCAGCGTTTCTCATGATGTACTCTGCATAGAAGTTAAATAAGCAGGGTGACAATATACAGCCTTGACATACTCCTTTTCCTATTTGGAACCAGTCTGTTGTTCCATGTCCAGTTCTAACTGTTGCTTCCTGACCTGCATACAGATTTCTCAAGAGGCAGGTCAGGTGGTCTGGTATTCCCATCTCTTGAAGAATTTTCCACAGTTTATTGTGATCCACACAGTCAAAGGCTTTGGCATAGTCAATAAAGCAGAAATAGATGTGAAATGCAAATCAAAACCATGAGATATCAGTTCATCTCATTAAAACTCTTGGAATAATACATAGAAGCCAATACTCATGGCCTTGCTTTAAGCAGTGGTTTCTTAGACATGACATCAAAAACACAAGTGCAAAATGAAAAATGAAGCATCAAGAAAATGAACAGAAAACCCACAGAAAAGAGCCGGTACTGCACCCGCATACAGAATACACAGAGAACTCTTGCAGCTCAGCAATAAAGAGATGAATAAGCCACTTTTTTAATGGGCAAAGGATTTTGAGGAATATTTCTCCAAAGAAGACATTAAAATCGGCAAATATTTCACAAAAAGATGTTCAACATCATTAATCATTAGAGAAATACAAATCAGAGCCACAACTAAATATCACTGCACTGCCATGAAGATGACTAACATTTTAAAAGATAGAAAACAGGAGTTGATGAGGCTGAGGAGGCACTGTGACCCTTACACAATGCTGGTGGGAAAGCGAAACGGCAGAGCTGCTTTGGAGAAACTTTTTTGCAGTTCCTCAAAAAGTTAAGCCCTGAATTACCATATGACCCAGTCACTGCACTCCAGGGTAGGTACCCAAGAGAACTGAAAACATGTCTACACGAACACCTGTACACACATGTTCACAGTAGCATTATTCCTGGTAGCCAAAACCAGAATGAATGGAAATAACCATCAATTGACGAACGGGTCAAAAACAGTGTGGTTCATTCACATAGTTGCATGTTAATCAGCAGTAAAGAAAGAAATACTGATCCATGCCACCACATGGGCGAACCTCGGAAATGTTATTCTAATGAAAGAAGTCAGACAGAAAAGGCCACGCGTTATTGATCCCATTTGTAGGAAATAACCCAGAATAGGCAATATATAGGAACAGGAAGTGAATTAGTGTTTTCCACATGCTGTGGGGGAAGGGAGAGTGGGTAGTGACTGCTATCCGCCATAGAGTTCCTTTCTGACGTGATAAAATTGTGCTGAAATTAGATAGTGGTGATATTTGTACAACTCTGAATATACTAGAAACACACTGAATTGTATACTTCAAGAGGATACATTTATGATATGTGGGTTATATCTCAACAAAGCTATTCATTTTTAAATGTCCATATTTATTTTTACTTCATCTTGTTTTAATATAAAAAGAATACATGTTCATGTAAATGTCATACTTTCAGAGTTGATAACAAAAAAGAATTCAGTAGCAACTGCCCTTAAGAGAGCCACGGGTAGCAATTTGGGGCAGATGCCAATACGGTTATTTCTCTAAATATTCGTTTTTTACAAAAATCCTACATTTTACATGCTGTTACAATTATAAAATTTACATTTACAACTGTTTTACAACCTGCTTTTCCTCTTAACATAGATCAAAGCCACATTCTTAAGTCGGTAAATACACCTGTGCCTCCTTTTTTCTTGTTGCTTAGTATGTGTGTGTGTGTGCATGCATGTGAGTGCTAAGTCGCTTCAGTCCCATTCAACTCTTTGCGACCCCACGGATTACAGCCCACCAGGCTCCTCCGTCCATGGGATTTCCCATGCAAGAACACTGGAATGGGTTGCCATAACCTCCCCCAAGGGATCTTCCCAACCCAGGGATTGAACCCATGTCTCTTACCTCTCCTGCATTGGCAGGGGGGTTCCTTACCACTAGCACCCCCTGGGAAGCCCACTTAGTATTATGCTGTATAAACATCGTATTTTACCACTTCTCGGTCTCTGTACCTCGTTTTTTTTAATCTTGTAGTATTGTGTTTATAGGGCTTCCCTTGTGGCTCAGCTGGTAAAGAATCCGCCTGCAATGCAGGAGACCTGGCTTCGATCCTTGGGTTGGGAAGATCCCCTGGAGAAGGAAAAGGCTACCCACTGCAATATTGTGGCCTGGAGAATCCTATGGATTGTATAGTCCATGGGGTCGCAAAGAGTCGTACACGACTGAGTGACTTTCACTTTTACTATTGTGTTTATTTCTATGTAACAAATTACACCAAAATTTAGTAGCTTCAAACAACAGTTATCATCTCCTAGTTTCAGGAGTTTGGAAGTGGCTTAGGGATTCTGGCTCAGGATTTCTCACAGGAGTGCTATCAGGACGTCAGCCAGAGTCCAGTCGCCTGAAGGTTTAAGTGGGGCTGAGGTTTTATTTGTAAGGCTGCTGATTTATACACGTGGTAAGATGTTGCTGGTTGTTGGTAGGAGGCCTTGTGGCTTGGCACGAGCACGTCTGCGTGGCTGCCTGAGTATCTCTTTTTATAATTGAAGTATAGTTGCTTTACAATGTTGTGTTACACTTCTACTGTACAATGAAGTGAATCAGCTGTATGTGTACATACATCCCCTCCCTCTGGGACCTCCCTCCCAAAGTTCCCAAACGGATAAAAGTCACAGCAAACTTGTGGATGTCTTTTCAAGTAATGTGGTGGATATCAGCTTGATCTGCCTACTTCCGTTTCCTCAACTTCTTGTTACAGATCCCATATTTCTTTGGAGGAACTGCCTCTCTCTATTCCATATGGCTTTTTTGGGGTTGCAAAGCAGAATACTCTGCTCTTCTGGCCATGGTGATGGTGGTTTAGTCACTAAGTCGTGTTCGACTCTTGCGACTCCATGGACTGTAGCCCACCAGGCTCCTCTGTCCATGGGATTTTCCAGGCAAGAATACTGGAGTGGATTGCCATTTCCTTCTCCGGGGGATCTTCCCAACCCAGGAATCAAACCCAGGTCTCCTGCATTGCAGGCAGATTCTGGCCATAGTCGTCAGTCAAATAGGAGAGCCTCTGATTGAAGCAAAGCTAACTGGATTCCTTGCATGGGATTTCACACATGGAACATGGGAAAGAGAAGATCTTTCTTTGCTGAAGGTAGCTCCCTGAAACAGAGGAACCTGGACTTCCCCGAAACCAGACTACCCCTTCCCTACCACCAGCAGAGAGCACTGTCCCCCATTAGGGACAGAAAAATAGAATGAGAATGAGCCCACTGCACAGAGAGATATGGAGAGTGAGCTAATGGCATCACTCCAGTGACTGGATCCAGCCCTGCCTGAAGCAGGATCCACCCCTGGACCTCCCAGTTACCTAATACACTCCCTGTATTTCTGCCTCTAGTCACAAGCAGCCTTACATTGTCCAGCATGTTTCATACATGATTTCTGACTGCAGCGCTGGATGCTCCAGTTTCCCATGTGCATGCGTGCTAAGTCCCTCAGTCGTGTCCGACTCTTTGCGACCCCATGGACTGCAGCCCACCAGGCTCCTCTGTCCATGGAGATTCTCCAGGCAAGAATACTGGAGTGGGTCCCCATGCCCTCCTCCAGGGGCTCTTCCCGACCCAGGGGTCAAATCCACGTCTCTTTTGTCTCCTGCCCTGGCAGGAGGGTTCTTCACTACTAGGGCCACCTGGGAAGCCCCCCTCCCCACAGTTTTCTAGTTTGCGCTAAAAGAGAAGTGCCCCGCTCCCTGGCCCCATGCGCACATGCACGCAGTCAGCACAATTCACACAGCCCCTAAAGCCTAGGGGCTGTTGAACTAAACTGGTTCCCTGGTTTCCTAGCAACCAAGCTCCCTTTCCCCCGTCCTCACACACTTGTGCCCTTTGTGACATCTCCTTTTGAAAGCAGCCCTTGATGTGTGTGTTTGGGGAGAAGGAGAAGGCAAGAAACACACACATGTATTTCACCCTGAAACCCGAGACCCGAGACCGCAGGGGAGAGACAGCCTGGCAGACAGAGTTAGCATGTCCACTGGCGGGCTAAAAATAGCAGGAGATTTTGCTTCGCGGCTAATTTCTTGCTCACTGATACCTAATTACTTTTGTAAAATTAATAGTACCTGTTTTAATCAGCATGGAAAGACGTAGGTGATGTAAACTGGGTGACTTACACAACACATTGGATAACTTACACATTACACAACAGAAATGTGTTTCTCCCAGTTCTGTAGGCTGGAAGGCCAGCGGAGGTCGGGGGGCAGCAGGGTCGGGTTCTGGTGAGATGCTTCCTGGCTGGCAAGCCGCCCACCGAGTCCTCACATGGCCTTTCCAGTGTGCATGAGTGAAGGGAGACAGACAGAGACACAGCGCCAGCATCCTCTGCTTCTAAGGCCGCCAATCTCATCATGAGGGCCCCATCCTCATGACTCCATCTAACCCTAATTACTTCTCAAAGGCCTTGTCTCCAAATACCATCACACCGGGGGTTAAGGCTTCAACATACAAATTTTCACAGGACGCAAACATTCTGTCCGTAACAAAATCTGAATATTATTCAAATATTGTTCATATTTGTAATTCACACAACAGTCATAACAGCCTTGTATAAGACAGGCTATATTTATATCATGACTTACATAATAAAGGAATCATTAAGGGATTTGTCTAGAGTCACAGTCAGAAGACCAGAACACAGTAACCCCCTTGTCTGCAGACTAATTCCACTGTCTTCTGAGTTCTGAGGCTTTTATTATAAGTTCTTCAGTGATGTGCTGTGCTATTCAGGCCCCATGATGGTTGGACTGAACAGTGTCTTTCTCACTTTCATTTGGCAGTGGGGCCTTTCCCTGTGTCTCAGCTCCCATACGAGGTTATACTGAAATCAGTTAAAAAAGAGGTAAATATTACAACAAACGTGGCTACAGGGGGAGCGCAGCTTTACAAGAGTAGCAGACTGGAATGTCAAAACCACTGTTAATCCCACTCTGAGACATCGGCTGTACTGGCACCGAGTCAGCCTCGACCCCAGACTGTAGCCCTCATTCACCGCATCAACCTGTCACCAGGAGTCCACCTCCACAACAGGATGGGTATCCACCCCATCACTATAATGTACTCAATGCCCAGTTAAATGTGGGCCGACAGATAAGCACTGATTTCAGATAAATAACAATTTTTTTTAAGTAGAAGTAAGATCAGCTGGAGAAAGGATAGGCTACTCACTCCAGTATTCTTGGGTTTCCCTACTGGCTCAGACAGTAAAGAATCCGCCTGCAATGCGGGAGACCTGGATTCCATCCCTGGGTTGGAAAGATCCCCTAGAGAAGGGAAAGGCTACCCACTCCAGATTTCTGGCCTGGAGAATTCCATGGACTGTATGGTCCATGGGGTCACAAGGAGTCGTAACTCACTCATTCACTCATGTCTTGTATGATATTTGGTACATACGTATTTGTTGCTAATTTGAGTTTCAGACTCAACTGGGCTTCCTGTATTTTTATTTACTAATTCTGTCAGCCCTGTCTCTTACTGCCTCCGCTTCTCACGGCTGGCAGAATAAGCTTTTGGAAATGCTAAACTGATCTGTCAATCTCCTGCCTAAACTCTTCAATATGTGTGTTTACTCTTAAGAGAAAACCCAGCTCCTTAACATTAAGCCCTGCAGGATCCAGTCTCTGAAGGTAAATATTTTGGGTTCTGGATCCAAACTGCTTGAGGGCTCGTTTTTAGCGTCCCACTCAAAGGAGCCTTCCTAGTATCCAGATTCTAACTGACTAGTCCTCCTGTACTCACTGATCCCTTTACTTTTCCTATGGTAGCCCTTGTCTGTATGTGAGGCAGGGGGGAACGAATTATTCCACCTGTCTCAGGTTTCCAAGTAAGGGGACCACTACTAGGGGAACACTCCCAACTTCCTGCCCCGCCCCTGCCAAGGGAGCAGCAACTCCTCCAATTGGTGGATTTGGGAGAAGGAACACCTGGTTGGCTAGTCCCTCCACCTGCAGAGGTGGCTGGTCTAGACCTCTACACCCGCAAGTTAGGCCTGACGGGACAGGCTTAGCCCTCGTGGCCTGAGGTTTTGGGAAGAGGGGTGATAAGTGCAATTCAGGGCATAAACAAGCCCAGCTGGCCATCCATACTTCCGTCATAGCTTCTCAGCAATGAAGATGATATTTTTAACCTACATTTCCTTCTGTACCTCCTAAAATTTCTAAACCAAGGGGAGAAGGGGGTAGTGATGAAGGGCAGTGTGTTAATTGTTAGCCTTCCAAACCTTCAATAGCATTCACTAGAAATTTGTATTTGTATGTTGAGATTTATTCATTTATCATGTAGGGGCCATGACTGTTTTATTGGCGGTTGTACCCCCAGTGCCTCACCACAGGGCTAGGCGGACTTCTGCCTTTTCAGTCTTTTCAAATGTCAGAGTGATGGATAAGCAGGACCTTGTCGCCGGCACAGTGCTGCCGCCCCCATCACTCCGAGCAGAGCAAAGCCCAGGCCTGGGGTGGGAACCGAGTGCTGCCCCTGATTACCTGGTGGCAGCTGTTGGGCTCCCTTCACAGTGTTGTGAAGCACCCTGAGGCTGTGCCCAAGCTCATCGTGAAGTCGCGCCATGATTGATTAGTGATGTCTGCCACACTTGCCTGCGGGGTCATTGTAGGGCAGCCCAGGCCTGGGGTGGGAACTGAGTGCTGCCTTTGATTACCTGGTGGCAGCTATGGGGTGTGCCCAAGCTCACCGTGAAGTTGCACCGTGATTGATTAGTGATGTCTGCCACACTTGCTGGCGGGGTCGGTGTAGGGCAGCTGGCACAGGCTTGTCCACCACGGCTTGGAAGCACGTGGGGCTGTGACGTCCCCACCAGATGCACCCACTCTCAGCAAAGCGAGCCTGGCAGGGCTGACCTGCCCTTGCTCTGTGGCCGCAGGTTTGGGTGGTCAGTTACCTCCTGCTGGGCTCGTTGCACAGCTGTGCCATCCCCCAAGAGCATCCCTAGTCCCCTCGCCCCTGGCTTCCTCCTCCTTCCCACCGGGTCCAGTGGAGGCCAGCAGGCAGCACCTCCAAAAATCATGGGAGGGTTTCCTGGCCCACACATCTCACTGCAGTGGGAGGAAACTCGGGGCTCACTGGCTTCAGCGGACACAAACTGCAAACAGGACCTCTCATGAAATGGTCACTTCGTCTGCCGTCCAAAGACTGCTTTTTTTAAGACTTGGAGTTCTGCCTAGGGGAAGTCTCCTGACCGTGACCTTGATCTTGAAGTTGGTGTATTCTGGCTAACATGATCTGCTTTCATCAATTCAAGCCAAGCTACTTGCTTTGGTTTCTGAGATTTTTGTCTGTTTGTGCATGGTCTTTAGGGATGTGTGAGCGCCCCTGGTGGCAGTCCTAAGGACGCATATGTATGTAGCTCCCACTCACGATGGTCACACGATCCTTCACCACCTGTCAGCCTGTCTCTGCTCTCACACGACTTTCCCCCAGGCTCTCCAGGGTCTTAATAATCATCCTCACCGCATCTCTTTCTTTAGGTCTTCTTTTCCCGTCTGAACTTTATGGGCCTTTGCATTTCTAACCATGGCCATCACCTATCCCAGCTGGGGAAATTTCTCCTAGCCCAGCGGTTCTCAACCATGGCTGCACACTAGAATCACTTGGGGAGTTTTAGCTGCTGAACGTAATGCCCAAGTGGCACCCAGACCAACTAGATCAGAATCCCCAGGATGTAGCCTGAGGCGCAGTACTTTTTAAATCTCCCCAGGTGATTCCAACTACAGGCCAAGGTGAGAACCCAGCCTGTTGTGAACATTTACTGAAGGAGGAAACAGACAGAGCTGGACTCCGTCTTAGGCCAGGCTGCAAACATTGGGCGATACGCATGGTCACCCTCCCAGTGGACTCTGAACTTTGCGCCTGGTGTCTATAGAAATGGCATACCAATGGAAAAACCAGACCCCCGATAAAAAAGCCTCAGGACTTGGACTTGGACTCTCCGCCGCCTAAAAGAATATGTTAATTATCTCTGTAACAGAACAAAGTGGTAAATTCCATTATGTTTATCGGGATATGACCACAGGCCTATTGATAAATGTCCACTGTTTAACTATCTGGGCTTATGACACATGAGTCATGGGTTAGCTTTGATCATATCTCTCTTTTACCTTGTCCAGACTAGTTTCAAGGAATTCGGGGAGGTGGGTTTGGGCACGTACACTTAGGGTATATAAGGTTTTCACAAAAACTGGTTGGGGTCCTTGGCTAAGAGGAGACTCTGCCTTGGGCCGCTGGTGTAATAACCTGCACTCCACTATCTGCATTGTCCTTCTGAGTGAGTTTGTTTCCCGGAACACGTGGTACAACATTACCAATCACAATTCAGAGATTCAATTATATAGTTTAATATATATAATTATATAGTTAAAAGCAACCTCCGACTTTCATAAGATATGGGTGGGAAGAACCTCAGAGGCATCCAGCGTTTATAGAGCAATATGCCCCCCAATATGCAGATGCCCCCCAACAAGGGAAAAAAAGAGATTCTGTCCTCGAACAATTTTGGAAAATATGTCATTCTACATATTCCTGCAGAATTGCAACACAAATGAGCTTCAAAGGTTCTGAGAAATGCCACAAGGAGAAAAAAGACAGCAGGAGTCTATTTAACTTGACCTTAGATTTCCCAAGTTTATTCAAGGACAGGAATTAACATCTCAAGGACCCACTGCAAAACACTTAGTCCAACTCTCATTTGGTGAAGGCCTGAAGGGGTTAAATGATTCAGATCCTTGATTACTCACTCAGACCACCCTGGGATGAATATTTGCATGACCAAGGATTGGATTCAGTTTTCTTTTAAATATCTCCCATCACAGGAAGGGCTTCCCTGGTGACTCGGAAGGTAAAGAATCAGCCTGTAATTCAGGAGACCTGGGTTTGATCTCTGGGTTGGGAAGATCCTCTGGAGAAGGGAATGGCAACCCACTCCAATATTTTTGCCTAGAGAATTCCATGGACAGAGAAGTCTGTTGGGCTACAGTCCATGGGGTCGCAGAGAGTCGGACGGAACTGAGCAACTAACACTTCCTCTTTCGTCACAGGAAGCTCCTCCTCCCACTGGGGCGTTTCTCTGAATTTCTTCACCTGAGACAAGGTGATTAAGGTTCAAAAGTACCAAACGTCCCAAGGTGGCAGTGTTAGCGATGACTGCTGTTTGAATATTTCATCTGACATATAAATACTCTATTAGCATTTATCTATCAATTCACCAAGTACACATTGAACGCCTTTTGCCTGGGACTAGCTCCTACATGCACTTAACAGGAGTTAGTACAGCTATGGAGTAACAACAACCATGGGAGCTGACTCTTCTACCGCACTTATCCTGGCTGACCACGCACAGGCTTTCCCTGTAGTAACTCATTGAGGTCTCACCACAACCTCTTCAAGCCTGTTGTCACCATTATCCCCATTTCACAGCTGGGCAACTGAGCCAGAAAGAGAGGAAAGAATTTGCCCAAGGTCACAGCTGGGCAACTGAGCCAGAAAGAGAGGAAATAATTTGCCCAAGGTCACAGGAGCAACTAGTCGGTGAAGGAGCAGGCCTTCCCTGCCCCGGGCGGTCTGGCTGCAGAGGTCAGGCTCCTAACTACTTCCCGACACCACAGACTTTCTAGAGTGTGGGTGACTGTTTAAACAGTGAGGACGTTTCTACCCATCAGTTTATTTAATGAGCTTGGGATGAGGGGTTCCCCGTGCCTCTCACAGTAAAAGTGGCTTGCTGTACTAAATGTGATCTATTATTCAAAGATCCAACTCTTTAAATCCCCAGTTCAAACGAGTTAGCTCATCTGCTGAAACAGTGATCTTTTCCAATGTTGGGGTAAAAATGACAGTGTGGGCTTCTAAAGAGAGGGCACGTTGGCCTCCAACACAGCAGACTCGCAAGGAAGTGCTCCAGGGTGGTTTTCAGTTCAGTTCAGTTCAGTTCAGTCGCTCAGTCGAGTCTGACTCTTTGTGACCCCATGAACTGGCCAGGCCTCCCTGTCCATCACCAACTCCCAGAGTCCACCCAAATCCATGTCCATTGAGTCAGTGATACCATCCAACCATCTCATCCTCTGTCGTCCCCTACTCCTCAATCTTTCCCAGCATCAAGGTCTTTTCCAATGAATCAGTCCTTTGCATCAGGTGGCCAAAGTATTGGAGTTTCAGCTTCAGCATCAGTCCTTCCAATGAATATTCAGGGCTGGTTTTCTTTAGGATGGACTGGTTGGATCTCCTTGCAGTCCAAGGGACTCTCAAGAGTCTTCTCCAACACCACAATTCAAAAGCATCAGTTCTTCGGCACTCAGCTTTCTTTATAGTCCAACTCTCACGTCGATACACGACCACTGGAAAAACCATAGCCTTGACTAGATGGACCTTTGTTGACAAAGTAATGTCTCTGCTTTTTAATATGGTATCTAGGTTGGTCATAACTTTCCTTCTAAGGAGTAAGCATCTTTTAATTTCATGGCTGCAGTCACCATCTGCCGTGATTTTTGGAGCCCAGAAAAATAAAGTCTGACACTGTTTCCACTGTTTCCCCATCTATTTCCCATGAAGTGACGGGACCGGATGCCATGATCTTCGTTTTCTAAATGTTGAACTTTAAGCCAACTTTTTTACTCTCCTCTTTCACTTTCATCAAGAGGCTCTTTAGTTCTTCTTCTCTTTCTGCCATAAGGGTGGTGTCATCTGCCTATCTGAGGTTATTGAGATTTCTCCCGAGTGGTTTTAACTACAGGATTTCCACCTTAAATCCTGCTTTAGAACTGAACTCACTTTCCAGGTGTCCATAGTGCTGAGTACTGGACATAGAGGCCCAGTTGGTATCCTGATTCACTCCCACTTTTAGTGACTCCTTTCTTCCCTGCTGTCATCACCCTAGGTTTTGTTTAGGGCAGCAAGATAACCAGTCACTTCTGATGAATCCCTGTTGGTCTCTGAGGAGGCAATTCTCTCCCCGTCTCCCGCCCCAGCCTCCCTCTGCAGCAAGGCAGCGTGAGGTAGGTCTAGCCAATCAGCTATGAAGGAACGTCTGCCGGAGGACTTCTGGAAAAGCTGTGACTTTCCTGATAAGGGGAGACAGGACTGATACAGCTTAAGCCATACCTTTCCTTTCTTTCTGCCTTGAATGCAAGTATGATGACTGCAGCAGTGGTACCCATGAGGGAAGATAACAGCGACACCATCCCTGACGTCACTGAGCCAATGTCAGCAACTGCCTACTACTGAACCTCGCATGTGAAAAACACAAACCTCAGATTCTTCACATTTCTGTGCTATTTCCTTTTGCTGTGCTATGCTTAATCACTCAGTCATGTCCAACTCTTTGCGACCCCATGGACAGTAGCTCACCAGGCTCCTCTGTCCATGGGGATTGATTCTCCAGGCAAGAATACTGGAGTGGGTTGCCATGCCCTCCTCCAGGGGATCTCCCCAACCCAAGGATCAAATCTAGGTCTGCCACATTGCAGGCGGATTCTTTACTTTTGAGTCACCAGGGAAGCCCAAAAATATTGGAGTGGGTAGCCTATTCCTTCTCCAGGGGGATCTTCCTGACCCAGGAATCAAACCAGGGTCTCCTACATTGCAGGCAGGTTCTTTACCAGCTGAGCTACTGCAGAAGCCCTTATTTCCTTTGACTCATAGTTGAAAACATTCCTTTAGCCATACACCTGCTCTGATGGAGCTTACCATTCGGTTGAGGAGATAGTCGTTAATTATGCAGCACATAGATATATACAAAGAGCTCTAGCTATGTATCTGTTATAATTATTTTCAGTTTGCTAACTGAAAAGAAAGAAAGTGAAGTCTCTCAGTCGTGTCCGAGTCTTTGTGACCCCATGGACTGCAGCCTACCAGGCTCCTCTGTCCATGGGATTTTCCAGGCAAGAGTACTGGAGTGGGTTGCCATTTCCTTCTCCAGGGGGTCTTCCTGACCCAGGGATCGAACCCACGTCTCCCGCATTGCAGGCAGACCATCTGAGCCACACTTACAAACTCAAGTGTGCAAAATACGTCTCTTCATAGCCTTCATATTTCACATTCATTTTGTACTGAGACCCCCTCTGGCCAGGCCTCTTAATTTCCTTCAGGTAGGTTTCCTGTTTTCATCTGTGGTTATTTCTAAGATGCATGGAGGGAAGGGAGGTCCCACTGGGGTTAAAGATGCTGGTGAATATGGGAATCTCGTCTCAGCCATCATCTTTCCACACTAGTTTCCATGGAGAAACATGTATCCCATCCAGGCCTCACATTCCTGACCACAGGCTTCTCTGGGCTCAGCTTTCAGTGTCCTCCAGGAACTTCTTGGGCACAGAGGGACTACCCACACTTCCCATATGGGGGATACTGGGCCCCAGGGGACAGTGGAGCTGCCTAAATCTCCTACTTCTCTGTCCCATCTGGAGCCACTCTACCGAGAGCAGCGGTCAGTGACCACACGTTTCAATTCAAATGAGTTGATCCTTTTAATGTGTTGTTTGACTCAGATTGCCAGGATCCTGAGGATTTTTGTGTCTGTGTTCATCAGGGATATTGTCCTGATACTGGTTTTGGTATCAGGGTGATGGTGTCCTCATAGAATGGGTTTCAGAGTGTTCCTTCCTCTGCAAATTAATGAACAGCTTCAGAAGGAGGGGTGTTAACTCTTCTCTAAATGTTTCCTAGGATTTGCCTGAGAAGTCATTTGATCCTGGACTTTTGTTGGGATTTTTCAATCACAGTTTCAACTACAGTACTTGGGATTGGCCTGCTCATATTTCCCATTTCTTCCTGTTTCAGTCACCTCATGTGGGTCAGAATGGCCACCATCAAAACAGTCTACAGTCAACGCTGGAGAGGGGGTAGAGAGAAGGAAGCGCTCCAACACTGTGGGAGGGAATGTGAATGGTACAACCGCTAGGGAGGGTCTTTAAAAAAAACTAAAAATAGAGTCACCACACGATCCTATAATCTCACTCCTGGGCATGTATCTGCAGAAAAACGTGATTCCAAAGGATACAGGGACCCCGACATTCACTGCAGTTCTGTTTACAACAGCCACTAAGGGAAGCAACCTAAACGTCATTGACAGATGAACGAATAAGGAAGATGTGGTACATATACACAATGGGGTACTACTCAGTCATCAAAAACAATGAAATAATGTCATTTGCAGCCACACGGATGGACCCAGAGATTGTCATACTGAGTGAAGTCAGACAGAGAAAGCAAATATTGTATGACATCACTTATATGTGGAATTTTCTTTAAAAAAGATACAATTTATTTAAAAAACAGAAACAGGTTTATAGACTTAGAGAAAGAACTTATGGTTACCGGCGGGGGCGGGCGGCGGGGAAGCATCAGGGGAAAGGATAGTTAGGGAGTTTGGAATTGACATGTACACACTGCTATATTTAAAATGGATAACCAACAAGGACCAACTGGATAGCACAGGGAACTCTGCTGAACATTATGTAACAACCCAAATAGGAAAAGAATTTGAGACGGGATACATGTACATGTATAACTGAATCACTTTGCTGCCCACCTGAAATTAACACAGCATTGTTAATCAACTATACTAAAACATAAAATCAAAAGTTTAAGAGATTGACAAATTTAACTAAAATCTTTTAAAAATCAAGAATCCAGTTCCTCAGTCACACTGGCCACATTTCAAGGGCTCAAGAGCCACACGTGGCTAGTGGCTTCCATGTTAGACAGATGCAGAACATCCCATCACACTGCAGACAGAGAGGGCCCCGGGCTGCTCCCAGGCCCAGCCAGGCCGTGGTGAGGCCGAAGGGCCGTGGTGAGGCCAAAGGGCTGTGGTGAGGCCAAGGGGCCTCGTGATCTTGCCCCAGGGCAGGTTTCCAAATGCAGAGTCTGGCCCCTCCCTTGCCCCAGGTCTTGGCTCAGCAGGAAATGGGCACCAGCCTGGTCTAGGAGGCCCACCTAGCCCATCCAGCCTCCCCGCTTCTCTCCTCACCCACAGGCGTGCCACTTGGGCAGTCCCAGCTTGTTTGGAAGGCAGGAGGCCTTGCTGTTCTTCCAAACCCATTGCCTTTGCTAGGCCCTTCTAGGAAAGGCTTAAGCTTTACATCTCAAAATCCAAAAAAGAAAAAAGGAACTTACTTATGAAACAGAAATTGACCAACACTTAGAAAACAAATTTCCGGTTACCAAAGGAGAAAGGGTGGGAGAGAGATAAATTAGGAATTTGGAATTAACATATATACAGTACTATATATAAAACAGACACACGAGGACTGGGTGGCTATTGTATAGCATAGGGAATTCCACATAATATTCCATCATAACCTATACGGGAAAATAATCTGAAAAAGAATCGATAAATATATATGCTGCCACTGCTTAGTCGCTTCAGTCACGTCCGACTCTGTGACCCTGTGAACTGCAGCCCACCAGGCTCCTCTGTCCATGGGATCCTCCAGGCAAGAATACTGGAGTGGGCTGCAGTGCCCTCCTCCATTGAGGCAGATTCTTTACCACTGAACCACCAGAGAAGCCCCTATGTGTGTGTGTGTGTGTGTGTTGTGTGTATGTGTGTGTGTGTGTGTATATGTGTGTGTGTGTGTGTGTATGTGTGTGTGTGTGTGTGTGTGTGTTGTACCACGCGTTCTGGGAAGCAAACTCCCTCAGAAGGACCATGCAGATGGTGGAGTGCGGTTTATTACACCGGCGGGCCCCACACAGGGTCTCCTCTTAGCCAAGGATCCTGACCCGTTTTTGTGAAAACGTTACATACCCTAAATATTCGTGCCCAAACCCACCTCCCCAAATTCCCTGAAACTAGTCTGGACAAAGGAAAAGAAAGATACAATCAAAGCTAACCCGTGATTCGTATGCCTTAAGCCTAGGTAGTTAACAGCGGACAATGATCAATAGGCCTGTGGTCATGCCCCAGTAAGCATAATAGAATGTATGATTCTATTGGGTTACACAGATAATTAGGGTATTCTTTTAGGCAAGAGAGTCTAGGTATAGCCCTGGGGCTTTTCCATCCGGGGGCCTGGTTTTCCAGTTGGTGTGTCGTTTCCATTGATACTGGGCATAGAGCTCAAAGTCCACAGTCCGGCCCAGGATGGAGTCCTGCTTCCAAGATGGAGCCTGCTGTGGCTCCTCCTTCACACACACACACGTGTGTGTAGTTGAGTCACCGTGCTGTACACCTGAAACTAACACAACACTGTCTATGAAGTCTACTTCAATTAACAAAAAAAAAAGGAAGAAAATAAACAAACAAGTAAATCTCAAAGTCCGAGAGAAGACTGCTTTTTCTTCAGAGGCTCGCTCTCCCTGCGGCAGAAAGCCTACGAGAAGAGTTCCAGATGCTGTCCTCTACACAATCACTCAGAGAATACGGAAATACTAACGGAATGGGTGCCAGCTCGGTGACTCGATGAGAAAAGATGACAAGGGGATCCGACCCGGTTTAAGGGAGGGGTTCAGAGAAGGCGGTCTGCTCTCTGTTTGAAATGCATGCAGAATGTGACTTCGCTGCACCCCCAGAACCTCAGCCCCCTGACCTGTGCTCACCCCATCAGCCGAGCCCAGAGTCTCCCCACCGGCTCTCAGCTTCCACACAGAAGCCTGGGGATGCTTCAGAAGCTAAAGTCAAACGGCGTGGCTCACCTCTGTACGGTCTGTGGTGGCTCTCTACCTCCCGGGGGCACAGAGTCCCCGCCCTGGCCTGCCAGGCCCCCGTGACCTGTGGCCCTTTCCCCACCCGCTTGCTCCCCTGTCCGCTCACCCTGCCCCAGCTCCCGGGCCTCCTAGCTCACCCTTAGATGAGTTGAGGGCACTCCAACTTCTTGGGCCTCTGCCCCTCCTGCTCACGCCCTCGTTTCCTCTGGTCTCTGCTCAGAGGTTCTCCAGCAAAGAACCCTCCCCTGCCACCAGTCCACAGTGAGAACCCCATCCCGGTCTCGCTTCTCCCCACTTACTGGGCTTAGGTTTCTTCTTCTTAGCCCTTGTGGGCTTCCCTGGTGGCTCAGATGTGCCGGGGTCCTGCCCCAGCTGATCCAGGGTATTCGAAGCGGGGACGGCGTCGGCGACCTATTTATTTAAATATTTTATCAAAGATATAAAGAGTAATAGAATGAGGATAGCTCAGTAGGAAAATTCAGTGGAGAAAAGAGGCTGAGTAGCTTGGTTTACGCAGGAGACCAATAAAACTTCAAGACAAGAAGTTTGCACCACTTATGTAGGCCGCAGGCGTCCTTCCGTTCTCCCGAAGGAGAGGAGACACTGAGGCCTCCCCGGTCGGATCTTAGAAGCCCAGGCATAATTAGTAAGCATGGTGGGTTCCGCGCTCCAGATGGAGACTCAGCCAGAGTGAGAGAGAGAGCGACATGGGGAGACCAGTATTTCAAGAAACTGATCCCAATTCTTTATTTTCCATGGTCTACTTTTATACACTGAGATGTTATGCCAAAGTCACGTGGGGACAGCAGTCCTGACTTTTATCAAAGTCAGGTGCTTCATACAAATGCATACAGAGGTCTTAGGGGTGTTACATCATCTTCTGGCCAGGGGGCCTGCTGACAATTTATGACCCTCTCCTTGTGACAACAGTCAGTCAACCAGGACACTTATTCTCCAGGGGTGATTATTCTTAAAACAGACACCACCCAAATAAAGTTATATTCCTATAGGGTGACGGTGTAGTGGGTTTTAGTTAAGGAAAGAATTTACTTAGCCTAAGGTCTAACGTGATTAATATCAAAGGTTAATACTTATTTCTTCTATATATTCATTAATGTGTGTAAGGGAAGGGGATATGGAGACTTAGCAACAAACATTGGCTCAACAAATGAAAAACCCTTCACCAACACAATTTCTAATTAGCCCATTATACTTATACTAATAGTTTTCTAACTTTTCTAAAGAACCTGTTTTTAGAAGGTTCAAAGCATCTCATGCCTCTCACGGTTGGGAGGCTGTGAGCAATCACATGTGGCCGGACAAGCCTGTCAGGCAGGCTAGAGAACCTTCAGAGGAGTTTGTAGGTTAAAACACTCTTATCACGCCCAGGAATTATTATTAACTGGAGCTCTAGGTTAACTGCTTCTCCGAAAGAGGTGGTGGGGGACAGCCCCCCGTAAAGTCAGAGATGTAGGTGAGAGCACAAAGTAGTAAAGTAGGCAGGCTCTGGTTATGGGAGTAGATGCTCGAGGAGTTCCAGGGGGACTCCTGAGGCTCGATCCCGCCTTTGCGTATGTCGAGCCTCCTTCCTCATGACCTTTGTCACGGGCGGAGTACCTCACTCTGGCCCCCAACACAGATGGTAAAGAATCTAACTGCAATGTGGGAGGCCTGGGTTCAGTCCCCGGATTGGGAAGACCCCTGGAGAAGGAAATGGCAACCCACTCCGGTACTCTTGCCTGGAAAGTTCTATGGGCAGAGGAGCCTGGTGGGCTACAGTCCAAGAGGTCGCAAAGAGTCGGACACGACTGAGCAACTTCACTTTCACTTTTCACTTTCATGCATTGGAAAAGGAAATGCAACCCACTCCAGTGTTCTTGCCTAGAGAATCCCAGGGACAGGGGAGCCTGGTGGGCTGCTGTCTATGGGGTCGCACAG
This sequence comes from Bos taurus, assembly GCF_002263795.3. Lineage (NCBI taxonomy): Eukaryota > Metazoa > Chordata > Mammalia > Artiodactyla > Bovidae > Bos > Bos taurus. The sequence goes on along the minus strand of NC_037328.1, from coordinate 153,737,368 downwards.
AGTTGGACACGACTGATGAGACTTAGCAGCAGCAGCAGCTTTCCTAATATATTGTTTAAGCACAACTTTCTGAAAGACACACTTCATAGGCGTCCCTGCATTAAGAAACGGAAGACAAGTGTCCACATCAGTACCAGATATCACAGTCATTCTGATAGCACTGCATTCACATTTTATGAGTAAAACGGTGTCGAAGGGATTCAAATAACTTAAGACAAAATATGTTTCACATGAATGTATATATATTCCAAAAAATTGCCACATCTTGGGCAATCCCTGACTGGAGATGGGTTTTCTTGATATCTGTACCTTTGACCTTCCAGTTAAAAGTGTCTACTCATGCTGACTTCTCAAACTTTGAAGATAACACATTCATTATCCACAAACACAGACCCTACATTTTTATATGGTTGGGCATCCCAGGGACAGGTTATCTCTGGTAATTCTTGTTACATCTGCCAATTAGATGACCATTAAAACGCTTCCTTTTTCAGATAAAAGATGACTAACTTGCAAAGGGCATCTGTCTTTCTAAGGGTAAATAGTCTATCTTTGGGTTATGGAGAGACATTTGAAAACAGTGATTTTTTTCAATATTATGTTTTCAAGGTTATGAAATACTAAGACTACTTCATGCATAATTTTTTTAATAAGAACAGCTATATAGTTGACCCTTGAACAATGCAGGTTTGAACTGCACAGGTCAATTGACATGTGGATTTTTTCAACGGTAAATACCATCATGCTACCTCGTCCACAGTTGGCTGAATCTGAGGACGCAGATCTGTGGATACAGAGGACTCGCTCATGGAGCGGGCTGACGGTAAGTCATGCGTGGATTTTCCACTGCACGGGGTCAGCACCCCTCAACCACCCCCACCCACTGTGTCCAGTGCTCAGCTGTGTTTCCATACGACGACCACCTGTCCCCGTCCGTCTTCGGCTGGGCCCCTGCATTCCCTACCTGGCAGCACCGTGCACATCTAGTTAATCACTTGTGTTACATAATCACCTGTGTCCATCTTTTTCACCACGCTGAGCCCAGAGCCGAGGCAAGCCCGGCACCTAGCACACAGTAGGGCAACAACAGAAACTTGTGGCCTGACTGGCCACCCCACCGGCTCCTTTAGGTCTCATTTCGCTGGCAGCATTCTAGTGGGTTCCCCGTCTGTCCGTACTGACACTGGCAGACGCCCCCGCCAGACTGCCACCGCTCAGCCTCTGCCCCCTGCCGCCATTCTGCACACGCCTGGCAGCCCACCGGGCCAATGTCCCGGGTCCATTATACTGCTTGCTGAAGGAGAGCGAGTGCAGGGGTCAAAAGTGACAGGCAGAACAAACTTATGATTACCAAGGGGGAAGGCGGGGAGGGGAAACTGGGAAACTGGGATTGACATATACGCGCTGGCTGTGCTTCGTTTCTCAGTTGTGTCCGGCTCTTTGTGACCCCGTGGACCGCAGCTTGCCAGGCTCCTCTGTCCGTGGGGATTCTGCAGGCAAGAATACTGCGGAGGGTTGCCATGCCCTTCTCCAATATGCACTCTACTGTCTGTAAAATAGGTAACTAGTAAGAACCCACTGTGCAGCTTAGCTAAGGGGACTCTACTCAACACCCTGTGTACGAGAAAAGAATCTGAAGAGGAGTGGATGTGTGAGCATAACTGAGGCACTTTGCTGGAGCCCTGAAACAAACGCGACATTGTCATTGACTGTATTCCAACAAAATCCACTGTTTTTAAGTGAGAGATCTGGCATCAGACCACATGCATGCAAACCCTGGCTTTCACAGTTGTGTGACCCTGGGCACGTTACCGGACCTTTCTTTGTCTTCTTTCTCTCATTGTCAGCATAAAGGTAACATTACAACCCATGCTATAGAGGGGCTTCCCAGGTGGCACAGTGGTAAAGAACCCACCTGCCAATACAGGAGACACAAGAGACCTGGGTTCAGTCCCTGGGTCGGGAAGATCCCCTGGAGAAGGGAATGGCAACTCACTCCCGTTCCTTGCCTGAAAAAGTCCATGGACAGAGGAGCCTGGTGGCTACAGTCCATGGGGTCCCAAAGTGTCAGACATGACTGGGCCGCTGAAAATACACACACGTGCTACAGAGTTTCTGTGAAAATTAAGTGAAATGAAACATAAAGCATTTTTGAAAAGGTTTGACATATACTGTTGCTGCTGCTGCTGCTAAGTCACTTCAATCGTGTCCGACTCTGTGCGACCCTATAGACAGCAGCCCACCAGGCTCCCCCGTCCCTGGGATTCTCCAGGCAAGAACACTGGAGTGGGTTGCATTTCCTTCTCCAATGCATGAAAGTGAAAAGTGAAAGTGAAGTCGCTCAGTCGTGTCCGACTCTGTGCAACCCCATAGACAGCAGCCCACCAGGTTCCTCTGTCCATGGGATTTTCCAGGCAAGAGTACAGGAGTGGGCTGCCATTGCCTTCTCCATTGACATATACTAAGTATCTGTAAATGTCAGAAATTATTAATATTATCAGTATAAGAATCAAGTCTAAATTCCTGAACTTTGTCCAATACATTCTACCATCTGATCTTAGTGGATATTTTTAATTTTCTCTTTTCAGTTCTAACACTTCCCCAACCTTATGAACCATCTGCTGAAGTAACTTCAGCGATCCTCCTTCTGGGATTTTGGTCATATCTTTCTGTCCCCCTGGAAGCCCTCTTAGTTCTGTTTATATCATTTCCATCCTTCAGAGGACATGATATTTTGCTTCCATGAAGCCTTCCCTGATCTGATCAGGTCCCACTGGTCTTACCTGCAGCCCTGAGGAATATGGCCCCATATCCCCAGGAAAGCAAATACTGCCCAGGGACAATTCTTTTTTTTTTTTCTCTCATACAACTGAACTGAACAATATCCTAAGTTTATAACACACTATCATCACAGGTCAAAGGAAGAGCCCTTATTCTACCTTATCGAATTTTATTATTTGTTTATTTTTCTTAAAGCTTCTCTTCTATCCTCCATTCCCAATCCCAGGACTCACACATTATTATATTGTGTCTCTTACCCTGCTTCTTGCTTTTCCACCCTAACAATTTCTCTTTAAGACCTATCCACTTGATATACAGATCTTTCTATTATATCTTTTATTCCTTGTAGCATCTGAATTTTTTTTTTTTTTTTTTGCTTAGACTGCATTTTACTGCTCCATTCTCTCACTGAAGGGCAGTGAGGTTGTTTCAAGTTTTTTGTTGTTATGAGAAATTCTGGGATGAAAATCTTCTAGTTCTCAGTTGGTTTGCCTGTTTATTCCTTTATTCAACATGTATTCATCAGGTGTCTACTCTATGCTCCATACTACTAAGTTCTGGGCATCTGGCATGAACAAAAATAGAATCCTTCCCCTTCTTTTTGTAGGAGATAATAATAGACAAATAAATAATGCTAGGTTATGATAAGTGCAAAGAAGAGACTAATTCAGGAAAAAGAGGAATTTGGCAGAGACATGAATGAAGTGAGGGAGTAGGCAGTACTGATATGTGGAGAAGGGGCATTCCGGCAGAAGGAACAGCAGGTGCAAAGGCCCTGAGGTGACCGACTGCAGGACTGCTCCAGGGAGAGCCGAGGGTGCAGCCAATGCAGAATGAGGGAGGGGAGGCTGATCAGTGATGAGGTCACACGGGGAGGCCAGAGTCAAATCAGATGGAGTCCTGAGGGCTGTGGAAAGGACTCCAGCTTCCAGTCTGAGTGAGTGGGGAGGGCTTAGAGGAAAAGAGTAGCAAGGTCTCACTGACCTTAGGAAGACACCCCAGCAACTGGGTGGAGAACAGACTGGGGTGGAGTGAGGGTAAGGGGGGGGTCCAGTTAGAAACCCATCACAGGGGTCCTGCGAGGAGACCATGGTGCCCGAATGTGGGGTGGGGAGTGGTAAGGGGAAGGTGTGGGATGCCACGGCACATTTAGAAGGTGGAGCAAATAAGATTTGCAAGTGACTTGGATCTGGGGCGTGAGAAGGAGGAAAAGCATCAAGTTCTGAATTGAGCAGCTGGAAGGATGGGTCACCGTTTACTGAGAGGAAGAAGACAGAGGGGAACAGGTTTCAGGGGTAGAGCAATAATCTGGCTTTGAGCACTTTTCATCTGACATGCTTATCAGACATCCAAGCGGAGCTGTCAAGTAGGTAGATGGCTTCTGGAGTCTGGGATCAAGGTCTGTGCTGGAGAGAAACTTGGGAAGTCATCCTGGTGTGTATGATCTTTAAAGCCAGGATTCCCTAGGGAGTGAGCGTAGCCTGAAACCATAACAGGGCCACAAACGCACGGAGTCTGGAAAAGGCCATCAGGAATCAGCGAGGGAAAGCGAGAAGGACAGGCTGTGAGTCAGAAGAACCAGCACGAGGAATCTGTCCCTGGGGCAATGAAGGGCTCAAGAAGCAGGAAACCATCACTGTGTCAGAAGACTGAAGAGTCCAGTCAAGCGGAAGGTTGAGAATTATAGACAGTGTGGAGAAAATTTGCTCTAGAGGAGAGGATAAAAGTGGAGAAAAGTATAGAGGGGAATGTATGAAAGAGGGAAGTTTTCTTTATTTTTTTTTTCTCTTTTCTCCTCTCTCTCTCCTCCTCAACGTCCTCTCCTTCTTGTAGGAAGTCCTCCTACAGGACCTGCACGCGGGCTTCGACAGCTTGCTCATGTGAATGACCCAACAGGGAGGGGAAAAGCCAATGATGCACAAGAGAGGGGGGACAATCCAGGTTCTGGAGGAGGTGAAAGAGATGGGTGGAGTCAGGATCAGAAGGAAGGAAGACATAGGATCAGGTGATGGATTCCATGATAGGAGTGCACGGAACTATTTCCTATTTTCTTAGTTCAGCAAGAAGTAGGTCATCAGCGGAATGTGAGGAAGGAAAAAAGGGTATTAGAGGAGAGAAATTAAAAAGGAGAGAAATGGAGTTAGGGAATGTTGCAGGATCAGCAGGAGCACTGCAGACGGATCCGTAGAGCAAGCAGGATGGGGGTGTGAGCACCTCCGTGGGGCCCGTGCAGAGGAGAGCGCCTGTGAGGCTCAGGGTGCACAGGTGCACAAACCTCCAGGACACCGTGAATCACTCTTCAGAATGCCTGCATCCCTGCTCATCCATTCTTCACAGTCTCAGAAGCACTTTATAAAATCCAGAGTTGCTTAGTTCAGTCACTCAGCTGTGCCGGACTCTTTGCAATCCCATGGACTGCAGCATGCCAGGCCTCCCTGTCCATCGCCAACTCCTGGAGCTTGCTCAAACTCATGTCCATTGAGTCGGTGATGCCATCTTGTCGTCCCCTTCTCCTACCGCCTTCAATCTTTCCCAGCATCAGGGTCTTTTCCAATGAGTCAGTTATTCACATCAGGTGGCCAAAGTATTGCAGTTTCAGCTTTAGCATCAGTCCTTTCAATGAGTATTTAGGGTTGACTGGCTTGATCTTGCTGATAGGGACTCTCAAGGGTCTTCTCCAACACTACAGCTCAAAAGCATCAATTCTTTGGCACTCAACCTTCTTTATGATTCAACTCTCACATCCATACATGACTCCTGGGAAAACCATAGCTTTGACTAAACAGACCCTTGTTGGCAAAGCGGTGATGTCTCTGCTTTTTAATAGCTGTCTACGTTTGTCCTTGGTTTTCTCCCAAAGAGCAAGTGTCTTTCAGTTTCATGGCTGCAGGCACTGTCTGCAGTGATTTTGGAGCCCAAGAAAATAAAGTCTGTCACTGCTTCCATCATTTTCCCACCTATTTGCAAAGAAGTGATGGGACCGGATGCCATGATCTTCGTTTTCTGAATGTTGAGCTTTAAGCCAGGTTTTTCACTCTCCTCTTTCACCTTCATCAAGAGGCTCTTTAGTTCCTCTTCACTTTCTGCCATAAGCGTGGTGTCATCTGCATATCTGAGGTTACTGAAATTTCTCCCAGCAATCTTGATTCCAACCAGGGATCATTAAATCTTGTTTCCAGTCTAACGTTTGCCAAAGGTTTGAGGGTAGGTCGGTGGAGCCCTGTACAGACTTCCTTTCTCTGATTCCTGAAGTTGAGCATCTCATCCCATGCTTTCCTGTTTCCCCTTCTATGAAACGCTTATTACATTTGTCCTAATTTGGGTTCCCCTGAAAGAAGACCCTCAAAGACTTGAGTGCAAGTCTTTTATTCAAGCGAGGGAGTAAAGATGGTGAGACAAGGAAAAAGAAAATCAAAACAAACAAACAGTGGGTATGAGGAGGTTGCTGCTGTGGGCACCCAAGGCTCCATCCTGCTGGGGACCCTCTGAGGACCCACGCTGGATACTTGCCAACACTGTCCAACAAGCAAATGGAGAAATGGGGCTACTTGTATGCTACCCCTCATCCTCATCGGAGAAGGCAATGGCACCCTACTCCAGTACTCTTGCCTGGAAAATCCCATGAATGGAGGAGCCTGGAAGGTTGCAGTCCATGGGGTCGCTGAGGGTCGGACATGACTGAGCGACTTCACTTTCACTTCTCACTTTCATGCATTGGAGAAGGAAACGGCAACCCACTCCAGTGTTCTTGCCTGGAGAATCCCAGGGACAGGGGAGCCTGGTGGGCTGCCGTCTATGGGGTCGCACAGAGTCGGACACGACTGAAGAGACTTAGCAGCCTCATCCTCATTGCTGAGGGCCACCTGTAAGCAGAGTCAGCCATCAGCCCTTCCAGTTTACTCTGCACCTAAGTTGAACATCTCCCACGGTGCCTGAAAGAACATTCGGACCCAGAGAAAGAGGTCCCATACGGAGGTGGGAACCAACTCTCTGTCACAGCTGCTGGGAAAGCCAGAGGACGCCACAGGGATGTGGGCAGGATATAGCTACAACATCTTTTTCTTTATCTGATTTGCAGGAGTCCAATGTATTTTCTAAATATGTCTATGTCAGTTTTTACCACTTTGTCATCTCCAATCCATCGCCTGTCTGTTCACTTTATCATATCAGAAACCTTTAATTCAATTGCCACTAACTCCATCAGCTGTCTACTTTATGGTTTTCACTCACTTTGGGGCATCTTAAGAAATCTTTCTCCATTTTGATGTCACAAGAAATGTTCCACCCTTTCTTCTAATAGATATATAGCTTTCCTTTTCATAGTTGACTTTTCACTGCCAAAAAGTTTATTTGTTGTTGTTTATAGAACAAGGTATAGACCTCATCTTAGTTTTCCCCATGTAGCAAGCCAGTTTTCCAGAGACAATTGAGGAATAATCCATCTTCCCCTCCAGGCTATGATGTCTACACACACAGTGATCTCTCTTGCACGGTTAGCTAGAGTCTATCCATTTGGCATTATTCGGTTCTTCAGGGCTTCCCTGGTGGCTCAGAGGATAAAGAATCTATGTGCAATGCAGGGACCTGGGTTCAATCCCTGGGACAGAAAGATCCCCTGAATGGCTACCCACTCCAGTATTCTTGCCTGGAGAATTCCACGGACAGAGGAGCCTTGAGGGTTACAGTCCACGGGGTCACAAAGAGTCAGAGGTGACTGAGCAACTAACACTTTCACTTTTTAATTTCTTCAACCCAGTCTTTATTTTGGCAATTATATTTTGTATATCCAGTATCTTTGGTTGATTCTCCTTCAAAACCACCAATTCTTGTTTTATACTTTCAGTGTCTTACTTAGGAAGAACTAACTCATTTGAAAAGACCCTGATGCTGGAAAAGATTGAAGGCAGGAGGAGAAGGGGACGACAGAGGATCAGATGGCTGGATGGCATCACCGACTCAATGGACATGAGTTTGAGCAAGCTCTGGGAGTTGGTGATGGACAGGGAGGCCTGGCGTGCTGCAGTCCATGGGGTCGCAAAGAGTTGGACATGACTGAGCGACTGAACTGAACTGAACTGAACTTAGGGTTAAGAGTCCCATTCACGTCTGTCAGCAGGTCTCCTCACGATGCTCCAGATTGTTCTGTTTGTGGTTATTCTCTCACAGTACTTATTTTCTTAAATTGCCCCATGAGTTTTGGCTGGGCTTATCATCAATCCTTTGAAACCATTGACCACCTCCACTTCTGAGCTTTAATTGGGAAAAGTAGCAAAAGCCAAGCCTGGTGGGTGTGGGGAATGGGTGAGATACATCTTTCTGTGGATGGCCAAGCTTAGTGACACCCAGAGGTCCTTTGAGTGCCTCCCCATGGACTGCCCCTTCCCTCATTCCAGGACCCTCCTGGGACAGCCTCCGGGTTCGGCCCATAGTGGCCAATCGCATCCCAGCCGAGCTGTCCCTTAACCTGCCACCTCTATCTATTCACACCCCATCCCCACCCAAGACTTTTTCCTAAACAAAACATCCCAAGATTCTTCAATAATTCCTCATGTCATGGCTTTCAAACTCCTGATTAACACCAATGGGCATATTTTAATTCATCACTGTCCTTCTCAAGATGTGGCATCCAGACCAGAATACAATGCCCCAGGGGTTCGTAAAATTTAATATTTGGCCAGGTAAATATCAAGGTAAAGTTGTAAAAATTATTTCTGTGTCCTTTCTTCAAACCAGCAAGTTTTCAGTGTATACTTTGAGTCTTAAGCGTCTGAGAGGAAATTGTAAGATGTGAGAAAATTATCCTAACAAACAAGAATGAGATTGTTCTAATCAGAGATTGAACAGCAAGGAAAGAATAAATGGAGATGGGATGGTTAAGAGAAAAATACGTAGCAGGCTTCACGGGCGTGTGTACCATCACTAACGCCAGCCACCCTGGGGCAGAGAAATCATGAGGATGCCAAGGAGGAGACAGGGTGAAATGTACAGAAAGAACGAAGGGTGTGGGGAAAAGGAAGATTCTGGGGTTTGGAACATTCCAGAAAGAATTAAATTCAGAAATGTGAAACCTTGAAAACAAAGTGGAAACATTCATGAAATTTTCCCATTCATTCCTGAGGGCAGTTTTGCTTTTTCTTATTTTGTTTGTTAAGTTTTTGGTTAGTCCCGTCTTTCTTTCTTTCCTTATTAGGTCATGTGGCACAGCTTGTGGGCTCTTGGTTCCCAGAGCAGGGTTTGAACCCGTGTCCCCTGCAGTGAGAGTGCAGAGTCCTAACCACTAGACTGCTGGGGAGTTCCCTAAGGGCAGTTTTAACAATGAAAAGAGAATGGATTATCTTTTTAGGTGAATGAAATTCATCGTATAAATTATTTACCTATTGCCTTCCCAGCTTCTGTTCTCTAAAAATGTCTTTTAAAAACCATATAATAAGGACATTTCCATGTAAAACTGTTAGAGGAAAGCCTGTGATTAAATCAGGGACTGTGCTTTTGGCAGATAAAACCGACCTGTTTTAAAATTTACGTATGTTTCCATTTTCATGTATAGGAGGAGACAAGATGGAAAATTTTATTTAAAAAGGGAAAGAATGTTATTGTTGGCTAATTCGTGCCACCATCTTGTAGATCCAGGTTTCAAAGGTGTGGGGGCTTCTGTGTTTGTGAAATGAAAGAGGAAAAAATGAGTAAATACATGAAAAATGAGATGAAAGAAGAAAGTAAGAGGAGGAGGAAGGAAGAAGGGAAGCGCGTGAGCAGCCCGGACAGGACTCAGGATGTCGGCGCTCAGGAGGCGCCATCAGGGCCACCCTGCTGTGCCGTGGCCGGAGGGCATCCGACGAGCAGGGCGGAGTCCGTGATCTTTCAGTGCCTCCACCTGCTGGAGTGCGGGAAAGGAGATGGTCAGCATTTGCAAAGTAATCAAAATGATGATGAGATGTTTTTCTCTACTCTTTTACCAGGATTCCTTCTTAAAAAGGTATTTGATGTATTCTCCTCTCCTCTGTGAGCTTCCCCGGTGGCTCAGGCAGTAAAGAATCCACCTGCAGTGCAGGAGACCCGGGTACAGTCCCTGGGTCAGGAAGATCCCCTGGAGGAGGAAATGGCAACCCACTCCAGTGTTCTTGCCCGGGAAGTGCCATGGACGGAGGAGCCTGGCGGGCTGCAGTCCGTGGGGTCCCGAGAGTCGGACACGACTGAGCGGGGTCACTTTCGCTTTTCCTCTCCTCTGTACCCAATTCTGTAGCCACTCCAGGTGCTGTCTCTCCTGAAGCCACTCCAGCCAGACACCCCCCTTCTTCTTAAGGGGAGTGTCTTTAAAAGGGGATAGACCGCATCCCCACTACCATGCCACCTGACAGCCCACCCAGTGATCTCCACTTCGCTAAGCCCAACTTGTGGTCCAGTCTCACCCTGATCTCTCCCGCCCACTGGCAGCAGTGGCGTCCAGCTGACCATCTGGAATTCCAGCTTGCTGGCTGTTCCTCCTGTGGCTTCTTCACTGGCTCCTACTCATCTCCTGACCTCCAATCCTGCCGCAAGGGTCAGTCCTTTGTCTTTTCTTTTTGTATCCACATTTGCCTCTATCTACATATTGACTTCCTAATTGTCACTTGACTGTAAGTCTTTAGAGAGTGCTAAAAATGATAAAAGTCTTGCCTGCCTGTGGTAGAATACAGCTCCCCTCTCTGAAAATGTCACGGTCACAATGCTCAAAACCCATAAATATGTCACTGCTATAAACTGAATTGTATCCATCCCCCTGCTGTGGGGCTTCCCTGGTGGCTCAGAGGGTAAAGAATCTGCCTGCAATGCAGGAGACCCAGGTTCAATCCCTGGGTTGGGAAGATCCCCTGGAGGAGGGTGTGGCAACCCACTCCAGTGTTCTTGAGTGGAGAATCCCACAGACAGAGGAGCCTTGAGGGCTACAGCCCATGGGATCACAGAGAGTTGGACATGACTGAGCAATGAACACTTTATTATAGCAGCCCAAGCAGACGAACAGCCACCTTACATAGCAAAAGGAACTTTGCAGGTGTGATTAAACTAAGGATCTAGACATCAGTAGATTATCCTGGAATAGTCAAATGGACCCAATGCAGTCAAGCCAGGGAATGGTGATTCCCTCATAAGAGGAGAGGGCTTCCCAGGTGGCACTTAGTGGTAAAGAACCCACCTGCCAACGCAGGACACATAAGAGACACAGGTTCGATCTCTGGGTGAGGAAGATCCCCTGGAGGAGGACACGGCAACCCACTCCAGTGTTCTTGCCTGGAGAATCCCATGGACAGAGGAGCCTGGCGGGCTACAGTCCATGGGGTGGCAAAGAGTCAGACAGGACGAAAGCGACTTAGCACACATAAGGGAAAGGCAGGAGGGCAGAAGTCAGAGAAGATGCGAGGACAGAAACAGAGACCAGAGAGATCTGAAGATGTGCTGGTGCTGGCTTTGGAGACAGAGACGCATCAACAGTGAAAGACCGGTGTCCTGGGCAGATGCAGGGGCGGAGAGACACTGAGATGTGTGATGAAGCCAGGACCCCAGAATGTTAGTGGTAGAATTTAGGGGGTGGGTAAATGCGTGCTAACTTAAAATTCTTTCAACTTTTCTCTGTGTTTGAAATTTAAAAAAAATAGCATGTTTTGGAAAAGCAAACACACAGGTGGTTATTATGATTTTTCCAAACTTTCTGTTATTTAACTTTCAGAAACAACATGTCTTCTCCTTCCTCTTCCCTCACAAAGGCTTTGAATTTCTGTGTAAGTTTTTTGTTTCTGCCTATTTCCAATGCGTGGTCCCGCTGGTGCTCATATTTTAGAAAGGGCCTGAACGCCATAAGGTAATCAGAGCCTGCAGAGGCTGAAGTCTTAACCTTCACATCAACAGCAACAAGCAGTAATCAGCTGGATCAGCTAGCCTGAGGATAAAGGTATGTAACCCATGGAATGCTAAATGCGGGTTTGCCATGAACCAGCTTATAACTTCTTACGCCAGAAAACTGATCACTAGCCTGACTTCAATGGAGAAAAAACAGAGGGTGGAGGGAGACAGCAACTCATGTGACCTTTGAGAAGAACTAGATTCCACCCCTACCCTTATGAGAAAATCCCCATTCTCTTGGGGAATACTACTGGGCAATGAAGAAAACAAGCCATGTCTGGGGGCCTTTTCGTCCAGTAGGGAGAGAGAACAGGAGAAAATCTGTTGCTGTGACTCCTTGAGTTAGAAGTCTGCCCTTCTGTGTCTCTTGATAGCTAAAGAGGCCGTCGTGGGGAGGATATGGGAAGGACCGGCTCCTCTGGAAAGTTCTCTGATACCGTGTGGGGCTGAGGTGGTCATACGTTCATATATTAGCTGCTGTTTCCCATACCCCGTAATGACGTCTGTCAGTGGAAAATGCAGCCGGCCACGTCAAACAAAGAATGTTACAGCTGCCCCAGTGGGGAGCCCTGAGGAAACTTAAGATACGAACAGGATGCCTGGCATCTAGCAGCCGGCTGCTGCAGCCACCCCCAAAGACGCACCTGAGGAGGCAGAAAAAGGCACAGGATCCAGCCCCCGAGAGCCGAGATGCATGTCAAAGGAGCGACTTCCACGAGCCCAGACTCGCGTCTTCCCATATACACGCCGTTGGTGTTTGGTCCCCAAGTCGTCTCTGACTCTTTGCCACCCCATGGACTGTAGCCCAGCAGGCTCCTCTGTCCATGGGATTCTCTAGGCAAGAATACTGGAGTGGGTTGATGTTCCCTTCTCCAGGGGATCTTCCCAAGCCAGGGATTGGCCCCACATCTCCTGCTTGGTGGGCAGATTCTTTACCACTGAGTCAGCAGGGAAGCCTTCCCATATTCATAGAAAAGTGATAAATTCATTAACCTGTGATGTCTGCTTTTCTTTAATTAGCGGCAACCTTCTGATATTCTGACTACCTGGTGTTTGTTGCAAAAGTGCATATGTACCCGGCTCCTCCCTTACCTCTTTAGAGCAGTCCCTGTCTGAGAGGCTGTGTCCCGGGCTTAAGTTCTCGTTTTGTGTCCACCAAACAGAACAGAAGTCTCAACTTTCAGGTTGTGTAATTTCTTCCCTGTAGACACTTTCTTACTCTGTCTGCATTTTTACTATTGCTGCCTAGTGAGGGCGGGCTGAGGCCTGTGGGTTTCCTCCTGAGGAGAGAGGCTGCAGAGAATTTCCAGTCCAATTTTGGGCTGTTTGGATTTCTAAGCAGGCCTTTGAGATGGTTGGATGGCATCACCGACTCGATGGACACGAGTTTGAGCAAGCTCCAGGAGCTAGTGATAGACAGGGAGGCCTGGCGTGCTGCAGTCCATGGGGTTGCAAGGAATCAGACACGATTGAGCGACTGAATTGAACTGAACTGAACTGAACTGAAGCAGGCCTTTGAAATTCATGACAGAAAAGCAAAGGCTTTCTTTTACAAGAGCTGTGCTTTTTGAGAGAGGAAAGTTTTGAGGTACGAAATGTTGCTTGGGGTATCAAAAACAAAGATCTGAAGCAATCAGGGCATGCAGTCTTTTCAAACCACCATCATTTTGCTGGGAGCTGAGACTATGCCCACCCTCTTTGGATAAGGCTGAGCCTTTGCTACACACTTGTCCTCCCGGCACCTCGGCTTCCTCAGCAGGAAACAGAATGTAAAACACTGGCCTGGCTGCCTGGTTGCCAGGATTAGGGATGTTTCTGGCACAGCCTCTGGCTCCCATTGTTTCCTTCCCTGCGTGCCCAGGGCCCTTCTGAAAGAAAGAAAAGCAGACTCCATCTTGGCCATCTCATAGTCTATATGTAACCAGATGAGGAAATTGCATTCTCCCAGTCACTGGGAACTAGAATTCATCTTGAACAGAATTTTATCCTTTTGTTTGAAAACAATAGTTTGCTTGGTTCTTGGGGTGTGTGCTGGTCACTGATGTAGCTGGTTCTCCTCCTTCTGGCAGATGGTGGGATATGCCACCTGCCCTTGAAGTTGGGTGTGGGCACGTGAGTAGAACTGACATGTGGGGGACCTTAGAGCCAGGAAATCATTCTCCACATTCTCTTTTCCCTGCCAACAGCAACTGGTGGAGTTCTCAGTGGAGTGTCCGTCGGCTCACGGCCTTGAAAGACGATGCAGAGCAAAGGTCCCTGCTCACCTGTAGTGAACGATGTCACAGACAGGAAATGACCTTTTTTGTTTTAAAGCACTAATTTTTTTTGGGGGGGTGGGGGGTGCTGTTTGTTACCACAGCATAACTTAGCCCATCCTAACTACTCCGTCCTTAAGGTGTCAGAGGAGACTCCAGGGACTGGGTGTAGATGAGATGGCCCTGCACGGGACAAGAGGTAAGAATGTTTTCCCTGCTGATACGGGAAGAGCAAGAATATAGAAGTGACGCCAGCAAATGTGGAAAAGCTGGCATATTCTTTCCATTTTTTTGCAACATTCTCCACTGAAATGAGACTTCAGCTAGTCCCTCACAGCAAATTGTCCTGCCTTTCTTGGGCAACACCAGATTAGACTGAGAGGATGACATTACCCAGGAAAACCCAGGGCACTGAAGAGACTTTCAAATTTGAAAACTATTCCATTCTGATATTTAGCCCCATTGATGAAAATCACCCTTTGGTAATTACGAGGGCTTGCATTTTTGTCAAGTTGCCACCATCATGTAATTAAAAAGTCACGAGAGGTGACCCTGGGGTCACCCCTCGTAGGTTGATCAGACCTCAGGTTCAAGTAAAAAGAAGCAGAAGGGCTTCCGGGGTCAGCACTCTCCAGCCCCGTCACACCGGGAGACCACCTTCCTCATGACCCTGCCAACTGCAGACCCACAGGCTGTGACTTTCACGGATCACCAGAGACAAAAGCCCCGGGGTTCAGAGCCTGGATGCTTTGACTCCTTGCCACCATCTAACTGGATGGTTTAGCCAGTGACTTAACCTCTCCGAGTTTCACATTCCTATCTGTAACATATGGAAACCACTGTCCACCTCATAGGGATGGTATACAGAATAAATGAAATATTGCATGCAAATTGCCTATACTTGGTGTTACCTGGCTTATACCAAGCTTTCAATAAATGACAGCAGTTACCTCTTTGAAGAATTACTTTTTATGACGTTTCTTTCTCGTTGATTTTATCACGATATCTTTATTATGCAGTTTTATTCATAGAAAATCAACTAATTGAAGTATTAGGTCCATTTTTAAATTGGTATAGGCGACATAAAGTGAGATTTGGAGAGAAAGAAGGAACTGATTTCCTGCAGGTAACAGACCCTCTGCACTAGTTAGAAATATTGCAGGTCATCCAGTGTCCACTTTCCCCAAGTGTACATTGAAGCGTGTATATCCTGTGTGATCCAGTACCTTCCTACCTGCCACCACCTTACTGCACACATGCCTCCTAGTGAGCTGTGCTCAGCACACACTGGTATATTTAACACTAACAAGCTTCACGCAGAACTTGCTGCTTCCCGGGCCTCTACTTTGTATCTCAAATGTTCTTCATATTCTGTGTCCTTTGCTAAACCTACACATCCTCCAGAAAGCAGCTTAGCTCCCACCCAGGCTGTGTGGGTACCCAGAGGCTGACAGATCCAGAGATGAGTGGAGTTGGACGAGTGAAGACTATCAATCACCCAGACTGGTGACCCCTACAGGCCAGTTCCTCACCCTCACTAAACCTCATTTCCTCATCTACAAGGTGTGAAAGTGTTAGTCGCTCAGTCATGTCTGACTCTTTGGGACCCCATGGACTGTAGCCCACCAGGCTCCTCTGTCCATGGGATTCTCCAGGCAAGGATACTAGAGTGGGTTGCCATGCCCTCCTCCAGGGGATCTTCCCAAGTCGGGGACTAAACCCAGGTCTCCTGCATTGCAGGAGGATTCTTTAGCATCTGAGCCACCAGGGAAGCCCCACAAGGTGTGAGTGCATCTACCTGGAGTCGTCACGAAGATTTACTGAGATCCTGAGAGGGGCATGCCCCGCAGGGCCGATCACATCGCAAGCCCCTCCCAGTTCTGTCCCCACAGATTCTCCCCAGGGGCTGACACTCTACCCCCTGAGTGCAGGACAGAGGCAGACGCTTCCAAGCAGAAGGGCTCCCAGCCTGATTCGTGGTCTGTGCTCCCGAGGGAAGCCCATTTTCCCAGCTGTTCCTCACTAAAAGGAACCAGAGCGGAGCATCCTCACGCTCCCTGACCCCTCCCTGGAGTCTTGCCCTCTCAGATGAACCCCGGTTCACTACTCACAGTAATTCTCACAGCAGCCATGAGAAGAGAGCACAGCTAGGCTTTCTGGTGGCCTCAGAGGCACTTCGTTACTCTCTTGACAACTATCTGTTTTGGGCCATGCCGCTCAGCTGGTGGGAATCTTGGTTTCCTGACCAGGACCGAGCCCAGGCCCCAGGACCAGGACCGAGCCCAGGCCCCAGGACCAGGACCGAGCCCAGGCCCCAGGACTAGGACCGAGCCCAGGCCCCAGGCCGTGAGAGCTCAGGGTCCGAACCACTGCTTGTCGTTCAGTCGCTCAGCCACGCCTGACTCCGTGCGACCCCGTGGACTGCAACCCCCCGGGCCCCCCATCCACGGGATTCTCCAGGCAAGAACGCTGGACTGGGTTGCCATTTCCTCTTCCCGGGCCACTGGACCACCAGGGAATTCCCTTGACGGCTCTTTTAAGGAACTTCATCAGGGGCTCTCAGGAGAGCAGCACCAGAGTGTGGTTCTTAAACTTAAGTGAGCGTCAGAATCAGCTGGGGAGGGGGCTTGGTAAACCACAGACTGTGGGCCCAGCCTGGACTCAGAAGGTCTGCATCTCCCAGGGCTGCCAATGCAGCTTGGGTCGGGCCACACCCAGAGAGTCTGCACTGGAGATGCAAGCCCACTTCTTCCCGCCCTTTCCGTCCCCTGAGGGTCCCAGGCAGGGCCCAGCCTGCCCTCCCGCGGCTCCTGCTCCTAGGACCTGCCTGGAGCCTGGTACCATCTGCGCTCTCCTCTGGTTCCCCCACGGGAGCGCCCCTCACCCTCCTCCTGCTCTCTTTCCTCTTTGCTTTCTCGACACTCTCTCCCCCTGGGAACCATGCCTGTCTTGCTCACCAGGGTAACCCCAGCACTTAACGCAACGCTCAGAGACCAAGCACTCATAAGTAAACCGACTCATGCTGAACCGTCCAGATGACCTCCTTGTGTGTGTGATTCTCGTATCAGTCAGGACAGACCAGGTTATGCTGCTGTAACAATAGCACCCGAGTCTCAGTGACTCAAACATCACTTAAAGGTTTACTTCATTTTCACTGTGTCCATTGCAGGCTGGCAGGGTGCTCTCCTTGTGCCCATGTCAGGACCCGGTCTAAGGCACCTGTACCATTCGGAACGCTGCTGGTGAAGCGTGGAGAAGCTCACACCAGCTCTCACATGCTTCCACCCAGAAGTAAGGCACGTATCTGACTCGGATTTCATTGGCTAATCCAGTTACACAGCCACGCCTGACTTCAGAGGGGTAGGAAGTCAGACACCCAGCGCTGCTGTCACCAGCAGGGAAGGATAACAGGACCCTGGGGGACCAGCCCGAGTCTCCCACCCCCACCTGTAGCCCTCGTTTCTACCCTGGCTTCCAGACTTGTATGTCCAAATGCCTGCTCGACATTTATAGCTGGTAGATCCTCTAGTATGTTGATGTCAGTTCCCGTTTCTTCCTTTGTCTGGATTACTGGGTTTATTCCCAGGAAAAATGTATGGGTTCTATCTCTTAGCCTTGTCTTTGCCCTTGCACAGACCGTCAGTTGTCATATCCAGCCAATTATACGCCCTAAATATCAGTGCTTGAATCCTATCTTACACCCTGTCCTAAGTTACCCACTCATATTCATTCATCCACTAAGAGGTAAAAATACCCGCCACGTGCCAGGAGCTGCACTGGGCTCTGGAGACACAGCACCGGAACAGAGCCCCAGCCTGGCCTCACGGAGCTTACAGTCGGACGGTGACAACTTGACTGTACAAGGGGCGAGGTAATTATGGTTGTTACACAAGCCATGATGGAGAAAACGGAGGGCGGGGGTCATGTTCCAGGGTCGGCCCGCGCTGCCTCCTGTCCAGAACTGCGGCAGAAGCCTCCTCCATGGTCCTCCTCACCTTCTCCCTCGGTCTGCTCAGCGCAGCAACAGACTAGGAAGAGTAGAAGCGATCCTCCTCTGCAAAGGACTTACCGTGGAATCCCTCACTCAAGTGCCTTCAGTGAGTCTCCACCGCCTCTAAACAAAGGGACCTACAAGGTCCTCCAGCTTCAGCCTAATCCGTCTCTCTGCCACTGTTTCCCTTTGCTCCCCTCACCGATGGTCAAGGCAAGCCTCACTGCTGACGGTTCTCTTCACACACCTCCACACCGTCCAGCTCCTCGTCCTGTTCTCTGGAATGGCTGCCGATTCCTTGGGTCAAGAGCGCACCCATTCTTCAGACGTCACATCTGAAATGACTTCCCTCTCCAGTTAGCGCCAACCCTTGGTCTGACTTTACCTAAGTTTCTTTTCTGAGTTGTGTCCTGGGCCTGCCCTGTCCTTCCAGGAGACTGTAACTTTACTGAGAAGGAGATCCAGCTGTGTTGAGCTCCTGTTTCACCCTGGCCTCATCAATCGCAGCTGCGTGACTGCAGAATCTATCAGTGACCGCAGGCTCTGATCTCAGGAATCCAGGGGTTCACTGCCCTCTGCCCCTACTCTCCTTTTCTCCTAGCAGGAGTGCCTCCGGATGACTTGAGAGACCCCCTTGTTTCTCAGAGGGAGATCCGTGAGCTGTCTTCTATTGTACCTACTCTCTGGAACTTTCTTCAACCTCTCCATAAACTTTTCTGCCAAGCAAGATCTCTGCTCCTGTCTCCTCCCCTGCCTAGCCCCTTAGATTTTTTTTCCTTTTGCTGGATTTGAATGGACATATTTCCACTTCTCTGCATGGGTTAAGGGACTATGAACTGGTGGGTAAGTGGGGCTCATTGTGGATTTGGAGACTGCCGGCTGTGGTTTAAATCCTGGCTCTCCAGCCTAGTGCCTGAAGCTCAGTCAGTCAGTTCAGTCACTCAGTCGTGTCACTCAGTCTTTGTGACCCCATGGACTGCAGCACACCAGGCCTCCCTGTCCATCACCAACTCCCGGAGATTACTCAAATTCATGTCCATTGAGTCAGAGATTCCTTAAGCTCAGGGAGATGCTTTCTTTCACCTGAGTATTGGGGATAATCACGCTCCTGCCCCAGACAGAGTGGGAAAATACACAGGAAGTGCTTTGTGCATTGACTCCTCCCACAGTCGCCTCAGTCAATGGGCACCACTATTCTAGTTTGTCTTGCTCCCCTTGCTTTGCTCGCTCCCCACCGCCTACTCTTAACCTCTCTAACCCCAGAACCGCCAGCCTGAGCCCACTACGCCCCACCTCCCCCTCCTCATCTCCTGCCCCCCTGTCCCTACCCCCTTGACCCCCACCCACCGTGCCCTCCAAGGAAGGGAGGAAGCAGGTGCCTGAGCGAGAGTGAAATCGACACATGCCAGAGCTGCCTAGCTTCAGACTCAGCCATTTCAGTTTGCAGCATCTCTTGTCTGGAGAGCAGAGGGCTTTAAGTTTAGGGCTCACATGCGCGCTCTTCGGCTCCTCTGGACTACACCTGGTCCAGCCATCACTCTCGCTCTGCTGCCTGCCACCACGGAATGGCCTGCGATCCTCCCAGCCCGTCCGTGGCCTCCTGTTCCAGCCCAGCTTGCTCCCCACAGGGGCCCACAGGAAGGAAGAGCCCCCCTCTCCCTTGCTCACAGTAGTCCAGCCAAAGCTGAAGACTGGAGCCTGGCAGTGTTCCAGTGTGCCATATTGCAAACTTCCTGCTAAAATATTGCACAGCAACAAGGAGGGCCCCCAGAAAGTTGCAGCAAAGATTTTCATGGGCGAACTGTAACGGGCTGTACTGTGTTCTCGGCCTGACTTTGGAGGGACAGGCTGTGGGACCTCAAACAGCTAGAGCTCCAGGGGCCTGGGTTGGAGCTGCAGGAAATGTTCTCGGGTTCCTCGCAACACAAACACTCTGGGAGCCTTGAAAAGGTGAAAAGATTTTATGAAACCTTTAAACACAAGGTGTCCTGGGTGATTTGAGGACAGGGCAGGACTGTGACCCAACACCGAAGATGCTCTTGAGTCTAAGCAGCTGAAAGCACCAGTAATAATCAGTCAAGGGTTTCTAATAGCCAGAATATTAGGAATAATGGATAACACATGCCAGCCACTGAGCTAAGGTATATATGCACGAGCCTTTAATCCCTGTAACAGTCCTAGAAAGCACTTTTACAGAACAGGTATTCAGCACAGACAGGGCCTATTCTGAATGGATGCCTGGACAGCTCTCCCTCATACCTGGCTCCACAGGGGGATTGACTTTTTAATCCAACCAGCAGCAGCCAGCTACATTTTATATTATATAAAAATGTTAGGAATCACTGATTTTATTCATACTTGCTATTTTAGTAGGGGAAGGGGATCATGTGTGTGGTGTGTGTGTGTGTGTGTATCTGAATTAAGAAGCACACTGTTCCTGTTCTTGGTTATCCACATCTAAGCAATGATCCATTGATTGGCCTTCATGCCTACTAGCCACGCTATAGACATATAGACATAGACTGCTGGGTGCCCTATGCCAAAGTAAGTCAGTGTGACATTCTGATGTCTGTTAACTACAGACATGCTTATTTTACAGTTTGTTCCTTAAAATTGTACCTGATTTTTAGAATTGTAATAATAGCTATTCAACAGTACATGAACTGTGAACTTCCAGATATTCAAGCTGGATTTAAAAAAGACAGAGGAACCAGAGATCAAATTGCCAATATTGGTTGGATCATTGAAAAAGCAAGAGAGTTCCAGAAAAACATCTACTTATGCTTTATTGACTATACCAAAGCCTTTGACTGTGTGGATCACAACAAACTCTGGAAAATTCTTAAAGAGATGGGAATACCAGACCACCTGATCTGCCTCTTGAGAAATCTGTATGCAGGTCAGGAAGCAACAGTTAGAACTGGACATGGAACAACAGACTGGTTCCAAATAGGAAAAGGAGTTCGTCAAGGCTGTATATTGTCACCCTGCTTATTTAACTTCTATGCAGAGTACATGAGAAACGCTGGGCTGGAAGAAGCACAAGCTGGAATCAAGATTGCTGGGAGAAATATCAATAACCTCAGATATGCAGATGACACCACCCTTATGGCAGAAAGAGAACTGAAGAGCCTCTTGATGAAATTCAAAGAGGAGAGTGAAAAAGTTGGCTTCAAACTCAACATTCAGAAAACTAAAATTGTGGCATCCGGTCCCATCACTTCATGGTGATTAGATAGGGAAACAGTGGAAACAGTGGCAGACTTCGTTTTGGGGGGGCTCCAAAATCACTGCAGATGGTGACTGCAGCCATGAAATTAAAAGACACTTGCTCCTTGGAAGGAAACTTATGACCAACCTAGACAGCATATTAAAAAGCAGAGACATTACTTTGCTAACAAAGATCTAGTCAAGGCTATGGTTTTTCCAATAGTCTTGTATGGATGTGAGAGTTGGACTTACATTGAGCACCAAAGAATTGATGCTTTTGAACTGTGGTGTTGGAGAAGACTCTTGAGAGTCCCTTGGACTGCAAGGAGATCCAACGAGTCCATCCTAAAGGAGATCAGTCCTGAATATTCATTGGAAGGACTGATGCTGAAGCTGAAACTCCAGTACTTTGGCCACCTGATGGGAAGACCTGACTCATTTGAAAAGACCCTGATGCTGGGAAAGATTGAGGGCAGGAGGAGAAGGGGCCGACAGGATGAGATGGTTGGATGGCATCACTGACTCAGTGGACATGAGTTTGAGCAAGCTCCGGGAGTTGGTGATGGACAGGGAGGCCTGGCGTGCTGCAGTGCATGGGGTCGCAGAGTCGGACACGACTGAGCAACGCAACGGAACTGAATGAAAGCTAACACTTCTGAGCACTGCCCGTGTGCCAGATCGTCACCCTACCACACAAGTGCTATGTCTTCCCTTCCCACAGCCCCCCAGGGTCTTCAGAGGCCATCAGCAGCGCTCCCACTTAGAGGAGGAAGAGGCTGGGGAGTGGGGCTGCTCGCTGAGGTCACACAGGCAGGAAGCAGCAGGCCTGCCCTGGACCCTGGCTTGGTCTGCCTTGGGAACCCATCGGCTTAACCACACAGCTACTGCTGCTGCTGCTGTTAAGTGGCCTCAGTCGGACCACACGGCACCCTGGGATAAAAGTAACTGACAAGATGTTGATTTAAAAATACAGAGAATTAGGGGCAGAGAGAGCAAAAGGAAGGAAATTCATGAACTAACGGGGAGCTGGTCTTTCCGGCAGAAATCTGCTCTGATTCGAATGAAAGGCTCAAGCCACAGGGAAGCGGAGGCCTGCAAGGGCCTGGAGGCCTTATTCGCAGCCTTCCGGGTGGGGAGGGAGCTTTGGGTCTCACCTCCATGCTTTCCTTCCCTCCAATTCCCTTGTCTCTCCTGAGCCCACACCATTCTGTTCCAACAATGCCCATTCTCCCTGTCTCAAAAACCCCCGCTGTCGTCTGTCATAGGGGAGGATTTTCATTGACACCCTCTTCTCTGTGAGACTCCTGACTAATAGGAATGTGTATTAGGAATTCATAAACTTGCTTTCAAAGATGCCCCACAGGAAGCAATACAATTTTTTCACAGGTCGCTTTGTCCCCCTTCTAAGAAAAAAAATAAGCCTACAATGGAATATAGGGAGTTAAAAAAGGGTCTTAAATGAGAGCAATTGATTTTCTGTGAAGTCTTTTCTTAGAAGGCCTTTGAGAGAGCAGCAGGGGTCATCCCCCACACTCCCCAGGGGGTTCTCTTCCTTCTCATCTTGCAATTCTGAGCTGGCAGGGAGGTGCCAAGCCACACCGCAGAGCTGAGGGCCTGGCCCAGCCTTCAGTGTCTATTCAGGGAGGACAACACGGGGCTGAGTCGCCTGAAACCAGCTCTTAAATCACAAGCAGCAGGAGTCAGACAATGTGGACGTAATCACCGCTTTTCATCTGCTAGTTTCAGGGGGTGGGGCGGGGAGAATAGCAATTTAAGACCTTGTAATGCAGGTTTTGTATTAGGACTGGTTTCAGAGCCTCCTGGAGGATACAGCCCTCGTCACTAATGATTTCTGTGTCCTCTTCATCACAACGGAAAAAGCGTCACCAACTGCAGGCATATCCAGGTACGTCTGTTATTTCTTCCTAAGAAAAGCCATTTGTTTTAAAAAGTTTAAACTCTAAGAGATGTACTTTAGTGATGTCCAAGAGGTATAATGGGGACCATATCAAATTTTCTAGTAGTCATTTTTAAAAAGGTAAAAAGAAATAATAGGTGCATGATTTTAATAATGCATTTTATTTAACACAATATACCCAGAACATCCTAACACGTAAATCAATATTTTGAAGATTATTAATGAGTTATTCTGATTCTTTTTTTCATAGTAATCTCTGACCTCATATGTGTATCTACCCATCTCAACCCGGACCAGTCACATTTCAAGTGCTCCTTGAGGGGCGTGTGGCTCGAGGGCGTCTGGCTGAATGAGGCAGACACTGATGCTGTTGGATCTGTGGGTGTCGGTGCATGTGTACACTGCTTGAAACAGGTCTTAACAAAATTCAAGATTCACATACAAACAGGGAGTGCAACTCTGTCCTAATCTTCCCACTTGCTCTCAAACTGCGCGCATGTTGGAGGAAAGGATCCAACTCGTAGCCATCATGTATTTCTTTGCTAATGACTAATGTGGATAATTTATAATGATTAGATTTATCTGATTGTATGGTTTCTAATCCAATTCCTAGCCTGTCAAATTTTATCTTATTCTATTTCCAAACACTTGATTTCTTTTAAGGAATTTTCACATTCATATCAACCATCTATATCCAAAGTGAAAGTGAAAGTCGCTCAGTCGTGTCCGACTCTTAGGGACCTCATGGGCTATATAGTCCATGGAATTCTCTAGGCCAGATTACTGGAGCGGGTAGCCTTTCCCTTCTTCAGGGGATTTTCCCAACCCAGGGATCGAACCCAAGTCTCCCATATTGCAGGTGGATTCTTTACCAGCTGAGCCACAAGGGAAGCCCAAGGATACTGGAGTGGGTAGTCTATCCCTTCTCCAAAGGATCTTCCTGACCCAGGAATTGAACTGGGGTCTCCTGCACTGCAGGCTAATTTTTTACCAACTGAGCTATCAAGGAAGCACTTTGGGTCTATATCCAAAGTGTCCATTTAAAGATGTCAAACCCAACTTGTCTAAAACTGAATTTTTATTTCATTTTTTTAAAATTTTATTTTATTTTTAAACTTTACATAATTGTATTAGTTTTGCCAAATATAAAAATGAATCAGTTGATTTACAATGTTGTGTTAGCCTCAGGTGTTTGGCAAAGTGATTCATTATATATCTGTTGTTTTTTCATACAATGGAAAAGAATATGAAAAAAGAAGAGATATATATGGTAGGTTATTGTTGTTCATCTATTTTATATATAGTAGTATGTATATTCTAAACCCAAACTCCTAGCTGACCCCTCCCCACCTTGTGATTGCCTCTGGTTTGTCTTCTATGTCTATGAGTCTATTTCCTTTGTACATGAGTTCATTCGTATCTTCTTTTAAGATCGCATGTATAACTGACATCATATGATATGTCTTTCTCTTTCTGACTTCAGTTCAGTTCAGTCACTCAGTTGTGTCCGACTCTTTGCGACTCCATGAATCGCAGCACGCCAGGCCTCCCTGTCCATCACCAACTCCCAGAGTCCATCCAAACCCATGTCCATTGAGTCGGTGATGCCATCCAACCATCTCATCCTCTGTCGTCCCCTTCTCCTCCAGCCCTCAATCTTTCCCAGCATCAGGGTCTTTTCAAATGACTCAGCTCTCCGCATCAGGTGGCCAAAGTATTGGAGTTTCAGCTTCAGCATTGGTCCTTCCAATGAACACCCAGGACTGATCTCCTTTAGGATGGACTGGTTGGATCTCCTTGCAGTCCAAGGGACTCTCAAGAGTCTTCTCCAACACCACAGTTCAAAAGCATCAATTATTTGGTGCTCAGCCTTCTTCACAGTCCAACTCTCACATCCATACATGACCACAGGAAAAACCATAGCCTTGACTAGACAGACCTTTGTTGGCAAAGGAATGTCTCTGCTTTTCAATATGCTGTCTAGGTTGGTCATAACTTTCTTTCCAAGGAGTAAGCATCTTTTAATTTCATGGCTGCAATCACCATTCGCAGTGATTTTGGAGCCCAGAAAAAGAAAGTCAGCCACTGTTTCTCCATCTATTTGCCATGAAGTGATGGGACCGGATGCCATGATCTTCGTTTTCTGAGTGTTGAGCTTTAAGCCAACTTTTTCACTCTATCACTTTCATCAAGAGGCTCTTTAGTTCCTCTTCACTTTCTGCCATAAGGATGGTGTTATCTGCATATTTGAGGTTATTGATATTTCTCCCGGCAATCTTGATTCCAGCTTGTGCTTCTTCCAGCCCAGCGTTTCTCATGTACTCTGCATAGAAGTTAAATAAGCTGGGTGACAATATGCAGCCTTGACGTACTCCTTTTCTGATTTGGAACCAATCTGTTGTTCCATGTCCAGTTCTTACTGTTGCTTCCTGACCTACATACAAATTTCTCAAGAGGCAGGTCAGGTGGTCTGGTATTCCCATCTCTTTCAGAATTTTCCACAGTTTATTGTGATCCACACAGTCAAAGGCTTTGGCATAGTCAATAAAGCAGAAATAGATGTTTTTCTGGAGCTCTCCTGGTTTTTCAGTGATCCAGTGGATGTTGACAATTTGATCTCCGGTTCCTCTGCCTTTTCTAAATCCAGCTTGAACATCTGGAAGTTCATGGTTCACATATTGCTGAAGCCTGGCTTGGAGAATTTTGAGCATTACTTTGCTAGTGTGTGAGATGAGTGCAATTGTGCAGTAGTTTGAGCATTCTTTGGCATTGCTTTTCTTTGGGATTGGAATGAAAACTGACCTTTTCCAGTCCTGTGGCCACTGCTGAGTTTTCCAAATTCGCTGACACATTGAGTGCAGCACTTTCAAGCATCATCTTTTAGAATTTGAGATAGCTCATCTGGAATTCCATCACCTCCACTAGCTTTGTTTGTAGTGACGCTTCCTAAGGCCCACCTGACTTCACATTCCAGGATGTCTGGCTCTAGGTGAGTGATCACACCATTGTGATTATCTGGGTCATGAAGATCTTTTTTGTACAGTTCTTCTGTGTATGCTTGCCACCTCTTCTTAATATCTTCTGCTTCTGTTAGGTCCATACTGTTTCTGTCCTTTATCGAGCCCATCTTTGCATGAAATGTTCCCTTGGTATCTCTAAATTTCTGACTTCACTTAGTATGATAATTTCTATGTCTGTTTATGTTGCTGCATATAGCATTATTTCATTCTTTTTTATTGCTAATATTCCATTGTATGTAAGTACCACATCTTTATCCATTCATCAGTCAAAGGACATTTAGGTCACTTTCATCCAAGCCTGGATTTTTGATCCTCCCTTCCCCACCAAACCAGAAAACCCTTGCTCCACCTACAGGCTTCAACATCAGTTGACAGCAACTCCACCTTTGAAGTTACTCAGGTCGAAAACTTTAGAGTCATCTTGATTCCTCTATTTCTCTCACACCACACATCCAGGTCATCAACCCATCATGTTGGCTCCACCTTAAAGTTTATCCAGAAAGCACCACGTCTCAGCATTACTACTTTTGTCTAAGCCACCAGCCTCTCAAGGCGGTCCAGAAGACTCTTAAACCTAAGTCAGATCCAGCTGCCTTGCTTTGAAAACTCTCTGCTGACTCCCTAGTTCACGCCCACTAGAGCCCAGGACTAACAGGCCCTTAAACTAAATGTGATCCTCCAGTCCCGCTACCTCGCGGCCCTGACTCTGTCCCTCCAGCCCCTTCCCTGTCTCGCTTCTTGGATCCTCCCTCGCAGCCCGGCCTCCAGACTTGTGCTCTAGCAGGCCCTCTTCCTCGTCCACTTCAAGGCCTCTGAGAGCGCCTTCTCCAGTCAATCAGTTTACTTCTACCCTCTCTTTCCAGCCTATTCCCTGCCTCCGTGTTCCCGGTCCCCATCCTGGCCGACCTATTACACAGCCCCAGACTCTCTCCTGCAGGTATCCATACGGCTTGCTCTCCCCTCACTTGGCACAGGGTAGGCACTCAACAAATATGTGATGAACAAGGGTATCTCCACTATGCAAAATAACGTACTCCAGTAAAATTGCCAAAAGCTTAAAAATACCCATTACGCTTTCCTTCTCACCCTCTGCAGACCATTTCTGGGCAGTTTTGTTTGTATTTATAGTAGTTTTATTACAGCAGAATGCTGGACCAGTTCTTCACAAATTTATGAACTCAATAAAATTTCTCTTTATCTTCCCACCCTGTTTTTCAATATGGTGTCCCCATCTCTCTGACTTTCTATCTTGGATTTATTTAATACCGATTTAAGCCAGTTATCAAGGATAAACAGAACTGCGATGGATGTTCTATAATCTCTTCACTGCCCGGTGTAGTAATCAGTAGCCACATGTGGTTATTGAGCCCTGAAATGTGGCTAGCTCAAGTGAGGAAATGAATTTTTAATTAAAAGAACAATTGTAATTGATTTAAATCTAAATAGCCACTTGTGGCTAGTGGCTACTTTATTGGAAAGTGAACCTCCATCTTTAAAGAATATTTATAAGCTCTTTGAGGAAAATGTATTTTCTCTCATATAATTATAAAGAAAATCAATATCTCCTTTTATTATTTTGAAGTATAGTTGATTTACAATGTTGTATTAATTTCTGCCATGGGTGTGTGTCCTCAGTCACGTCCGACTCTTTGCGACCCTGTGGACTGTAGCCCACCAGGCTCCTCTGTCCATGGGACTTTCTAGGCGAGAACACTGGAGTGGGTTGCCATTTCCTTCTCCAAATTTCTGCTGTACAGCAACGTGATTCATTTATCCATACGTGCACATTCTTTTTCATATTCTTTCTCATTGTGGTTTATCACAGGATAGTGAATACAGTTCCCTGCGCTGTATGGTAAGAGCTTGTTGTTCATCCACTCGGTATGCACTGGTTTGTACCTGCTCATCCAAAACTCCCAGTCCATCCCTTCCCCACGAATCGTCCCCTTTTAACACAGGTCTGTTCTCTATGTCTGTGACTCTGTTTCTGTTCTGTAGAAAAGTCGTGTCATATTTTAGATTCCATGCTTAAATGATATCAAATGGTATTTGTCTTTCTCTTTCTTTCTTCACTTTATGATAATCTCCAGGTCCAACCATCATGTTGCGGCAAATGGCATTATTTCACTCTTTTTCTGGCTGAGCAGTAGTGCATTGCGTATGTGCCGCATCTTTACGCACTCATCTGTCGATAGACATTCAGGTTGTTCCCATGTCTTGGCTATTGTGACTAGTGTTGTTATGGACATAGGGGTGTATGTTATACTGTTTTTTAAATTATACTGTTTTTGTCCAGACAGTTTTGTCCAGATATACGGCCAGGACTGGGGTTGGTGGATCACATGGGGATTCTATAGCTTCTTGAGGACCCTCCATTTGTACTTTTTTCCATTGTGGCTGTACCAACTTACATTCCCACCAACAGTGTAGGAAGGTTTTCCCTTTTCTCCACAGCCTCTCCAGCATTTGTTATTTGTAGACTTTAAAATTTTAATTTATTTTTATTTATTTTTGGCTATACCATACAGCACGCGGGATCTTAGTTCCCTGACCAGGGATCAAAACTGCACCTTCTGCATTGGAAGCTCAGAGTCAACCACTGGACCTTCAGAGAAGCTCATTTGTAGACTTTATAACGATGGCCATTCTGACTGGTGTGAGGCAGCACCTCATTGTAGTTTTGATTCACATTTCTCTAATAATTAGTGACTGTTGGGCCTGTTTTCAGTTGCCTGTTAGCCATCTGTATGTTTTCTTTGGAGAAATGTCTATTTAGGTACTCTGCCCAATTTTCGATTGAGTTGGAGTTTTTTTTGTTGTTGAGATGTATGAGCTGTTCGTATATTTTGGAGATTAAACCCTTGTTGGTCACGGTGTTTGCAAACACTTTCTTCCATTGTGTAGATTGCCTTTTTATTTTGTTAACGGTTTCCTTTGCTATGCAAGGTTTGATTAGGTTCCATTTGTTTATTTTTTCTTCTATTTCTATTGCCTAAGAAAACATTGATATTATTTATGTCAGAGAATTTTTTACCTACATTCTCCTCTAGAAATTTTATGATGGCTTGTCTCATGTTTAAGTCTTTGTTTTGGGTTTATTTTTGTGCATAGTGTGAGGGTGTGTTCTAACTTAATTATTTATGTGCCGCCATCCAGCTTCATAAAACCACTTGCTGAACAGACTGTCTCTTCCCCACTGTATGTTTGGGCCTCCTGTGTTGAAGATTAACTTCCCACCGGTGGGTTCACTGTGTTTCCCATCCGCAGGTTCACTGTGTTTCCCGCTGGTGGGTTCGCTGTGTTTCCCGCCGGTGGGTTCACGTCCGGGTTCTCCATTCTGCCCCATTGATCTGTGTCTCTGTTTATGTGCCAGTGGCATGCCATTTTGATTACTGTAGCTTCGTTGAATTGTTTGAAGTCTGGGAGGGTTGTGCTTCCTGCTTTGTTCTTTTCCCTCAGCATTGCTTTGGTACTTCTGGGTCTTTTATGGTTCCATATGCATTTTAGGATTATTTGTTCTAGCTCTATGAAAAATGTTATTTGGGTAATTTGATAGGAATCACATTAAATCTATAGATTGCTTTTGATAGCATGGCTCTTTCAACAATATTAATTTTTCCAGTTCAAAAATTACAGGATATCTCCATTTCTTTGAATCAGGTTGAATTTCCTTTTTTTCATATTTTATAGTTCTTAGCACATAAGTCTTTCACCTCCTTGGTCAGGCTTATTAGCAAATTTTTTTGATGATTTTTTTTAAAGTCTTTTTTACATTCACCTTCTAATATTTCACTGCCAGTAAAGAAATTTAAGTGTAGGTTAAATTTCTGTAGGCTAAACTATTTAGTACCTTGGACTATTTCCTCTTTATTAACAATTTGGGAAAGTATTATAGAAAGAAGTGACTTGAGAGTCAAATTTTAGGTCCATGAAAAGTTGTGAGTTAAACCCAAAATGGCCAGGGTTGGGGGAAAGGGAGTATGGAAATTACTTTTTAAAATCAGTACGCTCATCAAGTTCTCACAATAAGCCTGTGAGGCTGGTTCAACTCTTCCCACCTTCGTCACACAGACGGAGAAATGGGGCCTCTCAGAGTTCGCCTGTGGACCGAGATGCCGTCTGCCCGACCCCAGAGCCTGAGCAGAACTCTGCGTGGCCACTCTGCCCTCTTCTAATATCGTCCTTTAAGCCAGAGCACCACAGAGCAGTAACATAGGATACTAGAGGGAAGGAGCTGGACATTCAGACGGTGCACTTGAGATTTTGCAGGGCTTATATGGAAGCAATCAAGTCAAGGGTATAGCCCTGGGTATGTAGAGTCAAGCCAACAGCTGGAAGAACACACCCCACGGAACTAATTGGTTAGAACCAACATTCTGTCATGGGTTCTCTGTGTAGGTTAAAACAGTGTGGCAAATTGTGAATGTATTTGAGGTTTTTGTCTTTTTCGCTAGCAGGCGTGCCCAGCAGAAGACGCGGCCCTCCCCGTTCCTGCAGCTGGCCTTTATTAGTGTTTACTGCTCACTGGTATAAGCTGTGCTACTTGGAATTGGATTAGGGAGAGATCTGGTCTAAATTAAAGCTGTAATAAATGAGCACTGTTTACATTTCCTCACACCCGCCCTTCTCCACACACACATCAAATTACTCTGGAAATGAAATGCAAAATAAAAACAAGGAAGGATTCTGTTTTTCATTAACGTGTAATTATAAATAGGGGCGGTGATGCTGGAGGATGCGACATTTCTCAGCGCTATTTACTACAAATGGAGTATTATTCCCACATCTTTACGAAGAGATGAATAACAGTGAGGACTTCGATGGATCTCCCCAGGCTCAAATCAAGACAGGGACGGAGCTGTGTTCCTTACTGTGGGCTCTGGGTGGGGGCCGCTTCCTGGTCTTTTCCAGCTTCTAGAAGTCACCTGCAGGCTTCGGCTCATGTCCACCTTCTGCCACCTTCAAAGTCAGCAAGCAAGCTGCGTCCTTCTTAAGTCATGTCTCCCTGACCTTCTCCACTCGCATCTGGCCTAGCTCATCTACTACCTGTTTCCATTTTTAAGGATGCCGTGCTTACACTGGCCCCATTCAGACAATCTTCCTATTTTAAGATAATCTAATTAGCAACCTGATCTATCTAATTCAGTTAATCTTCCTATTTTAAGATAATCTAATTAGCAACCTTAATTCTATCTGCAACCTTAATCCCCTTGGGCCAGGTTCCAGGGATCAGAATGTGGGCATCTCGGGGTGGGAGAGATGGGGCCCTGTTCTTTCTACCACATACCCCAACTCCAGGGATCCTCCTACACTCTGGGACCTAAAATCCATTGTTCCCACAACTCAGAACTTTCTGTCACCTTGCTTCACAGCATCATTTCTGACTTCTCTCAGCCAGAGTTCTACAATCAATTATTAAAATTGTGTCTTTAATACACTTTCCACGCCCTTGTCCCCATCCCTTGCTTCACTGCTCTTACCTGGCAAAACCTCAGAGAGTAGGATTAAATCCAGCTCTCTGCCTGCTCTGCGCCTGCATCCATGTGGCTACAGATCTGGCCAGAGGACACTACCAGTGGGACGGTCATGCTGCCCGCTGATCGTAGGACAACTCCCAGGCCGGTTCGTTCTCCTGCATGACAATTTCACACTTCTTGTCCTTCAACTCTCAGCCTGGCCTCCCCCATTGACACTTTCAGCTAATGACCTTTTTCACTGAGAAAATAGAGGCGATCAGAAGGGACCTTCGGCAAACCCCCGTCATCACATCTAAGCCTGGGTCTGCGTGTCCTCCGCCTTCCCTGCGGATGCCCTGTGGCCTTGGGTAGATCCAAGGCCGGCACCTCCTCTTGCGTCTGTACCCCGGCCCCCTTCCCCATCCTTCCTGGTAGCACAAACACAGGCCTGATTCCTCTTATCTTAAAATTAAACAGCAAGCGAACCCTCTCTTGACCCCGCTGACCCTTTCAGCTACCATCCCATTCCTCTCTTACCCTTTAGGGCAAAACTCCTCAGGAGAGTTACCTGATTTGCTGTGTTCCATCCTTTCTTGAAATTCTCCCTTAACCTTCTGCAGTCACACTTTTGACCCCAGCCCCTAATCTCAGCTGTCCTTGTTGAGGTCACCGAATGACCACCGTTCTGGCAGATCCAAGGGTCCCTTTTTAGTCTCGGTTTTACTTTGCATATTAATTGTTTCATTGCCCTTGAAGCACTTTCCTCACTTGACCTCAGAGGCTCTTCTTGTTCTCCACCTTCTTTATTGGCCACTCTTCAGCCTCCTTGGCTAGTTCCACCTGGATTAAAGGACTAGACCAGTCCTTGGGCCTCACGTCTTTTCTATCCGTACGCCCTTCTGAATGAGCTCAGCCACTCTCACAGCTTTAAATACATCTGTATAGTGTTGATGCTCAAATGTGTCTTTCCAAACCCAACATTCCCCCGGACTCCACACTCAGAGCCAGCGCATCCTGGACAAGGGCCCTTACGGCTCTGGCAGACATCCCCAAACCCGCCATGTTCAAAACCAGGCAATGATCTCCTCAGAGCCTGATCTCCCACAGTGTTTCGTGTTTCAGTCACAGCCGATCCGTCTCCTTGTTGCTTAGTCAGTGCGCAGTTGCAGTGTCTGAGGTCCTTCTCAACTCCCCTCTTTTTTTTATCTATATCCCGACTACCTCAGATCCTTGACTTGACTTTCAAAGTACCTCCAGGCTCTGTGGAGTTCTCTCCAGCTGCACTGCTGGTGTCCTGGTCCAAGCCACCATCACCTGGCCTCAGGCATTATAAGAACCTCCTAACTGTTCTTCCTGCTTCCACCCCACCCCCACCCTTGCAACGCAGCAGCCAGAGTGATCCCTGCAAAACCCAAGTCAAAGTGTGTCTCCTGTCTACTCCATGGTTGCTCATTTTATTCAGGATAAAAGCCAAGGTCCTCAAAGGGCATGTGCTGTGCTGTGCTCAGTTGGGTCTGATTCTGTGTGATCCCCTGGACTGTAGCCCACCAGGCTCCTCTGTCCATGGGATTCTCCAGGCAAGAATACTGGAGTGGGTTACCATGCCCTCCTCCAGGGGATCTTCCCAACCCGGGGATCGAATCCAGGTTTCCCTCGTTGCAGGGGTATTCTTTACCTTCTGAGCCACCAGGGAAGCCCCCTTAAGGGGCATTCGTGGCGCTAGACGCTCTGGTTCTCACTCGCCTCCGCGTCCTCCGATTGCTCTCTCCCCTGCACCCACACGGGCCTCCTCGCTGGGCTTTGGGTCTGCTCTCCCCCCTGCCTGGACCCCTGCTTCTGCCTCGCCCCCGCCTCACATGCTTGTATGACGTGTTCCCCTGTTAAAGCCCTTCCCCCAAGGAAACCTTTCTAGTCACTCAACTTAAAACCACAGGCCCTCATCCCTCCTTATTCTGCTTCCCCACCTGATTTTTTTCCCATGGGATTTATAGCCTTCAAAAAAAGATGATAGAATGTGTTTACTTTGTATATTGTCTGCATTCACTAGCACCTAAGTACCAGGAGAGTCAGATATGGTCTATTTTTTCACTGCTCTATGCCCAGTGTTTGGTACGGAATAGCTGCTAGAAAATATTAGTTGGGTGTGAATGAATGTGCGGCTTGTTTTAAAAAGATCATTCTCAGTGAGAAGTTGGACTGTTAAAAAAATTCAGGGAATTTCAACCGATTATACACCTAAGCACATCCCTCCTTTATTTTTTTTTTTAATTTAAAGGAATTGTAGTAAATATTACTCAATACCTGCAAAAGCCATTCTCCTATCTCCGTCTCTTTCACGCTAATGCAATTCTGGTTTTGTTTGGGATGTGTGTCCCTGCCTCCAGGAGCGGAATTATCAAGGGTCTAAGCCAGTTCTGGCAATTCTAAAAACTCACTACAGGTGGCCGTGTGACGAAGTTACTGGATGTGACAAAGTTAGTTGGGGCACAGTTGGGGAAGATTCTGCTCTCTGATCAAATGAAAGCTCTCTTCAACCTCTTCTTGCCTGCTTTGAATCTCCAGATGCTTTGGGATATCAGGTTTGAAGCTATGGCAGCAATTTGTGACTGTGAGTTGACAAACATAAGAAAGGGAGCCCTCACCACGAGGACGGCAGAGCAGAGAGACACAAAGAGCCCGGGTCTCTGATGATGCTGTTGAGCCTTTGGACCAAATCCTGGAGCTACCTACTGTCAGTTCAGTTCAGTCGCTCAGTTGTGTCCAACTCTTTGCAACCCCATGGACTGCAGCATGCCAGGCTCCCTGTTCATCACCAACTCTACCCAAACCCGTGTCCATTGAGTCAGTGATGCCATCCAACCCTCTCATCCTCCGTCATCCCATTCTCCTCTTGCCTTCAGTCTTTCCCAACATCAGGGTCTTTTCCAGTGAGTCAGCTCTTCGCATCAGGTGGCCAAAGTATTGAAGCTTCAGCCTCAGCATCAGTCCTTCCAATGAACACCCAGGACTGATCTCCTTTAGGATGGACTGGTTGGATCTCCTTGCAGTCCAAGGGACTCTCAAGAATCTTCTCCAACACCACAGTTCAAAAGCATCAGTTCTTCGGCGCTCAGCTTTCTTTATAGTCCAACTCTCACATCCATACATGACTACTGAAAAACCAAAGCCTTGACTAGATGGACCTTTGTTAGCAAAGTAATGTCTCTGCTTTCAGACCTACTTTCAGACTTTCTGTTTTGTGGAATATATATATCTTTTTGCTTAAGCATCTACTTGTCAGGTGCTCTGCTGTTTTTAACCAAAAGCATGCCTAATAGATACAGACCTAGGTGAATCTTGGGGCGAACTGTGACATCAAGGAACACCATACCCAACTGAATGTATGCAGATTCACAGAGCTTCTCAAACCTCAGGGGGCATCGGAATCACCTGGCCAGCTTGTTAGGGTTCCGGTTCCAGGGCCATTCAGGGATTCCAATGCGGGAGCCCAGGGTGGGCAGGGGACACCGGCCGTGGAGCCACAGAGAAGAGCCCCTCTGATTCCTACCAAGAAAAAACCTGCCTTTCAGCTGCAGAGTACAGTCAGCTGAAGACCTCTAGGAGCTGGCACCTGCAAGATCCACCTTCATTTTTGAGCCACAACCAGTGTAGGTTGGTGGGGGTCTAGGACATGGTCACTCCTACCCAGAGTGGGGCTCTCCTGGGCGGTCTTTGCTCTGAAGCTTCCCACTGGCTTGGCTGAGACTTGCGGACCTGTGCCATGCTCTCAGCACTCTCTGCCCAATTCCGCTTCCTTCTCTCTCACTTTCCAGGTGCCAGGCAGGCACTGGGGTGTAAAGGCTCCATGCCCAGTGCCACAGCTTCTTCTTTCTGTCCCTCGCAGGCACTGCTGCTCAATAAACCTCTGTGCTCCTAATTCCTCCTTAGGAACTGCTTCCTGGAGGACCCAACTAACATAACAAACATTTGTAAGGAGCCCCCAGGGATGATTCTAATGCAGATGATCTGTGGTTCAAGTTTGGGAAGTGCTAGCATAGGACTTGGAGTAAGGAACAATCCTTACCCCAACTCAGGGGACGGTAAGAGATGTTGTCCCAGCCTCTTTACTCTTTGGGGATACTTCATTTTTCCCACTGGTACCTCTAGCATGAACTTTGGGCAAATGGGCCCAGCCGCAGTGCCAGAGAGCAAGCTCTGTGGAACAAACCATTCGCCACTGAGCCACTTTACAAAACTGGTACAAAACGGTGGTGTGTGCGAGTTCACCTTGTTCTGGGGTTGTGGCACCCGAACAAGTTGGCCGCGCCTTTACTTTTGATTCCCTGCAGCTAGAAGGCCCGTCCACGGCTCCAGTTTTCTTCTGGACACTCTTACTTCCCTCTTTGGGATAAGAGGCACTGGATAAGGGAACCGCACACCCTGGGGGCAGCAGATCACGGAGGCCCTCCAGAAAGAGGCGCCCCGCGTGGCAAATGCTGCTTTACCATATTCCCTGAACCAGATTCGCCTGAAGCTCACTTTCCAGGTGTCCACCTTTCAAAACTGACTTTTTACTGAAGTCCATCTTTGGGTTAGTGCTGAGGAACTGCAACTGACACATAAGCCTAAACTGAAATTTTCAAATGTTCATTGAATAGGACCAACCCCTCGCAAGTCAGCAAAGAAAAAGAGTAAATGGTTCCCCTGTTATTCTTGATATTCTAACCACATCGTAAAGTGCCACTTTGTAGAGTGAGTGGTTCAATACTGAGTTTGGATGAAGTGAAGTGAAGTGAAAGTCACATGGCCGTGTCTGACTCTTTGCAATCCCATGGACTATACAGTCCCTGGAATTTTCCAGGCCAGAATACTGGAATGGGTAGCCTTTCCCTTCCCCAAGGGATCTTTCCAACCCAGGGATCAACCCAGGTCTCCTGCATTGCAGGCAGATTCTTTACCAGCTGAGCCACCAGGGAAACCCAAGGACCAGGAGAGACTTACCCAAATTAGTCTGCACTCCCCGAGGAGGTGGATGGGCTCAGGGGCCGCTGCTCGTGCCAAAGCTCCAGCTCCTCATGGAGCCCAGTTGAAGGAAGGAAGTCCACTCTGGGTCGCTTCATTGGTCGCCATAACTGTCGACTAAAAAAAAGATGTACAACTTGAGAGCTGTGAGTTCAGCTTCACTTGGGGCAACATGAGGCCTGCGGCCCAGGAGGCAGCATGAGTGCTCATTTCCCAGCTCTCCTGGTGTCGACGTCCCGTGATGGCAGCGAGGACGCGAAGCGCACGCATCCCTCTCTGGCCCTCCACCCACTGGGTAGCTAAAGCCAGAAGTCTTCCTCTCGTGAATCTCTTACCTTGCAGACCGAGCTCAGATGCATCCCCCTACTCCCTGATGAGGTCTTCTTGTTGAGGCCTCGGTCACCCCTCCTCTGGACTCCCCTGGACTGTCACAAGGGCCCCCGGGCTTGCTGCCTTCTCATTCTTTCTCCACAGGGCTATCAGAGAGAGCTTTTAAAATCCTAAGTCATATCGGCCGTTTCCTAACTTCCAGCCTTTCAGTGACTCTGCCTGAAGGCTCCTCGGTGGGCCTGCAAGTCCTGGAGCAACCCGACCCCTTCCCCCTCTGCAGCCTCATCTCCCTGCTCCCTCCGCCTGGTTCAACGCGTTCCAGCCACTCTGGGCTTCTTGCAATTTTTTTTTTTTTTCCCGAGCGGGCCAAGTTCTTTCTCATCCCTGCTTATAACTCTCTTCCATCTACTTCTCATCAGAGTCACCACTGCCTAAGTAAAAGTTCCCCTCACCGGCCCTGCCATCTATATTTGGTCTCTTCTAGAACTCAGTACTGATTCTTTATAGACGTGGCCATGTCTATTGCGCAGCGTATGTTTCTTCTGCTCTATTTTAAGCTCCAACATCAGACACAGTGCAGGCTCACAACGCATTAAAAAATGAAGAGGCTTCACTTTATCATAGCTCAATCTTACTCTCACCAATTTTTCAAGAATTTTTTTATCCCTCTACCATGAAATAAAGGCTTTAATCTTAGCTCCTGATAATCTCTATTTTGCTGTATAAAACATTTTGGCTTTCTGGAACTACAGACGAGGTGAACAGTAAATAATATTCATTGGTTCAAATAGACAATATCTTTCTTTAAAAAAAAATAGATTCCCTGCTTTTGAGACACCTTTATTTAATTTTTAGAAATTTATTCATTTTGGCCATGCTGTGTCCCCGTTGTTGCATGGACTTTTGTGGACAGGGGGGCTTGCTTATTCTTCACTGCAGTGGGTGGGCTTCTCATTTTGGTGGCTCCTCTTGTTGCAGAGTACAGGCTCTGGGGCCCAGGCTCCAGCAGCTGCAGAGGGAAGGCCCAGCAGTTGCGGCTCCCGGGCCCTGGAGCACAGGCTCAGTAGCTGTAGTGCACGGGCTTAGTGGCACCGTGGGATGCAGAATCATCCCAGAAGAGGAATCGAACCAACATCCCCTTCACTGGCAGGTGGATTTTTTACCACTGGACCACCAGAGAAGTCTCTCAACTACGCATTTCTGTACAAAAAACATTTTGAAAAAATTCATAATCAGAAGGTGCTTGAAGGGTTTAAAAACAAAGCCTGTGACTATTTCCTCTAGACTCAGATTCTCAACAAAGCTATAAACTCTTCGGTGGCTCTCAAGCCCACCAAGACTCTGCACAGCCTGCCTCAGCTCAGCCAGCTCCTTAGAGTTAGCACCTACTAACTCAATAAACCCCTGTGCTCCTAATTCCTCCTGAGGGTCTGCTTCCTGGAGGACCCAGCTAACACAGGTCAGCACAG
This sequence comes from Bos taurus, assembly GCF_002263795.3. NCBI lineage: Eukaryota > Metazoa > Chordata > Mammalia > Artiodactyla > Bovidae > Bos > Bos taurus. The sequence continues at coordinate 153,699,060 of NC_037328.1, read as the reverse complement.
AGGTCAGAGCTGACATGTTCCCACAACATCTAGATTCTGTGCAGCAGACCTGTTCTGAAGCTGACTCTCCATCTTTCAAGGCCATGTTTCCTCACTGGGGGTGGGGGAGAAGGAAGGAGTTGGCGTGGGCGGTTGTCGGTATAAGCGGATGAGGAAAAGGAGGGAAGGCGTCCAGGGATTCAAGAAGATTCAGCCACTAATCACCCCGTGAGGATTTGTCAGGAAAGCTGAACACCAGGAGAGAGAGAAATAATAAGGACTTTATTTAGGGGTATGACCTTTTGCAATTCGTGGATCTGGTTACGCAGCCTCTGTGAGGCTCCATGTCTGGTGTTAGAACCTGAAGCCTACAGCGGGTTGTTGGGAAGAGAAGAGGGAGATGATAAAGTGGCTCTTTATCAGGGCCCACCCCCTTCCCACCCCCATGCCTTTGGTCACAGAGCTCACCGTGCACCTGGTTCACGTGTCAGGAAAGTCAAAGAGCTCCAGGGGCAGGTGGAAACTCTGCAGGCCCAGCTGGGGCGCCAAACCAATCAGGGGTCCCTCTCGGAGCAAAAAAGCTCGTGATCTACATCACCTGGTGCCTCTACACTCGCCCCCACCCCCCACAAAAGACCAGAGTTCCACCCCCTCCACATAAAAGCAAGACGGCCACTGTTTCCAAATCTTGGAAAAAATGTGTTTGTGGCCCACCCCCCCAAACATCTTGGGAAGAAAATTCTTGAAAAGGTAGTGCAGCATTGTCAAATTGACACTTATGAAGCCAGCACAGGGTATACATGCAAGAGTTATACCAGGGTGCTCCAGAGAAGCAGACCTAGTAGGGTATGTGGGTGGATGGATGGAGAGTTAGATAGACAGATAACAAATAAAGAGTTGGTTCATGTGATCATGAAGTCTGACAAGCCCCAGGATTTGTCCTCCTGGAGACGCAGGAGAGACAATTATGTAGTTCCAGTCTGAAAGTTGGCAAGTTGGAGATCTAAGAAAATCTATTTCAGTCCAGATATGAACACAGCAGCAGACCAGTGTCCCAGCTTCAAGACAGTCAAGTAGAAGACATTTTCTCTTACTCAGCCTTTTTATTCTATTCGGACCTTCAACTGATTGGATGAAGACCACCCACATTAGGGAGTTCAGTTCAGTTCAGTCACTCAGTTGATTCCAACAGTTTGTGGCCTCATGAACTGCAGCACGCCAGACTTCCCTGTCCATCACCAACACCCAGAGTTTACTCAAACCCATATCCGTTGAATCGGCGATGCCATCCAACCATCTCATCCTCTGTCATCCCCTTCTCCTCCTATCTTCAATCTTTCCCAGCATCAGGGTCTTTTCCAATGAGTCAGTTCTTCCCATCAGGTGGCCAAAGTATTAGAGTTTCAGCTTCAGCATCAGTCCTTCCAATGAATATTCAGAGTTGATTTCATTTAGGACTGCTTTGATCTCCTTGCTGTTCAAGGGACTCTCAAGAGTCTTCTCCAACACCACAGTTCAAAAGCATCAATTCTTCAGCACTCAGCTTTCTTTATACTCCAACTCTCACATCCGTACATGACTACTGGGAAAACCACAGCCTTGACTAAATGGACTTTTGTCAGCAAAGTAATGTCTCTGCTTTTTAGTATGCTGTCTAGGTTGGTCATAGCTTTTCTTCCAATGAGCAAGCATCTTTTAATTTCATGGCTGCAGTCACTATCTGCAGTGATTTTGGAGCTCAGAAAAATAAAGTCTCTTACTGTTTTCACATCTATTTGCCATGAAGTGATGGGACCAGATACCATGATCTTAGTTTTCTGAATGTTGAATTTTAAGCCAGATTTTTCACCCTCCTCTTTCACTTTCATCCAGAGGCTCTTTAGTTCTTCACTTTCTGCCATAAGGGTGGTGTCATCTGCATACCTGAGGTTATTGATATTTCTCCCGGCAATCTTGATTCCAGCTTGTGCTTCTTCTAGCCCAGCGTTTCTCATGATGTATTCTGCACAGAAGTTAAATAAGCAGGGTGACAATATACAGCCTTGACATACTCCTTTCCCGATTTGGAACCAGTCATTGTTCCATGTCCAGTTCTAACTGTTGCTTCTTGACCTGAGTACAGATTTCTCAGGAGGTAGGTCAGGTGGTCTGGTATTCCCATCTCTTTCAGAATTTTCCACAGTTTGTTGTGAACTACATAGTCAAAGGCTTTGGCATAGTCAATAAAACAGAAGTAGATGCTTTTCTGGAACTCTCTTGCTTTTTCTACGATCCAATGGATGTTGGCAATTTGATCTCTGGTTCCTCTGCCTTTTCTAAATCCAGCTTTAACATCTGGAAGTTCTCGGTTCACATACTGTTGAAGCCTTGCTTGGAAAATTTTGAGCATTACTTTGCTAGCGTGTGAGATGAGTGCAATTGTGTGGTAGTTTGAACATTCTTTGGCATTGCTTTTCTTTGGGATTGGAATGAAAACAGAGCTTTTCCAGTCCTGTGGCCACTGCTGAGTTTTCCAAATTTGCTGGCATATTGAGTGCAGCACTTTCACAGCATCATCTTCCAGGATTTGAAATAGCTCAACTGGAATTCCATCACCTCCACTAGCTTTGCTCATAGTGATGCTTCCTAAGGCCCACTTGACTTCGCATTCCAGCATGTCTGGCTCTAGGTGAGTGGTAACACCATTGTGGTTATCTGGGTCATGAAGATCTTTTTTGTACAGTTCTTCTGTGTATTCTTGCCACCTCTTCTTAGTATCTTCTGCTTCTGTTAGGTCCATTTCTGTCCTTTATTGTGCCCATATTTGCATCAAATATTCTCTTGGTATCTCTAATTTTCTTGAAGAGATCTTTAGTCATTCCCATTCTATTGTTTTCCTCTATTTCTTTGCATTGATCACTGAGGAAGGCTTTCTTATCTCTTCTTGCTATTCTTTGGAACTTTGCATTCAAATGGGTATATCTACTACCAGGGAAGAAATGTTCTCAAGTTCAATTTCCACAAGAGCCAGGCTAAGTGAACACGGAAACACCATAATCTTCATTTAAAGGGAATCCATCATAAGAAGTATCTTATAATAGGTAAAAGTCTTGATGGAGTTAGTTTCAAAACTATGTGAAATGCCTCTGGTTTTATGGAAAGAATTCAAGATTTGGAGTTGGAAAACTTGGATTTAATTTCTGGCATTGCCACTTGTGAGCTCCATGACTTTGAAATGGAGAAGAAGTGTTATGGACCCTCAGATTCCTATGTGGAAGCCCTTAACCCCAGTGTGATGATATTTGGAGATGGGGCTTATGTTAGATGGGGTTTAGATGAGGTCATGAAGGTGGGGCCCTTGTAATTCCTTATAAAGGATTAGTGCCCTTATAGGATACACCAAAGAGCTTGCTATAGCTCTCTCTCTCTTTTCCTTCCCCCTCCTTCTGTCTCTGCCACATGAGGACACACACAGAAAGACATCTGTTGTCTGCAAGCCGGAGAGAATCTCGCCAGAACTTAACCACGCGGACACCTTTATCTCAGACTTACAGCCTTCAGAAGTGGGAGAAAATAAATTTGTTGTTTAAGCCACCTAGTCTATGACATTTTGTTATGACAGCCCAAGCTGACTGGTACAGGCAGGCATTAAATTTCTCTGAGCTTTAGTTCCTGATTTGTAAAGTGGAGATAATTATACCTAAGCTATAGGGTTATTGAGAGAGTCCATAAAATGATATACAATAATAAGTTTTAATAAACTGCAAAAATAGTACAAATGCATGGTCTTGTTCCGTGATGACTTAGATAAAAGTAGTTAACATCTGTGGAGTGCTTTGGAGATTATACTATACATTTAGACACTTTAATTTGGTGGTTAAAACAACTGTAGTAGTACACAAACACAGAGTGTGCTCATCTTGTTGTTGAGGAACTGGAAGCCACAACAGAAAACCAGGTCTTCTGACACCCAACCCAGCAGTATTCCCACTGCTCTTGAAAGTTTCACTCGACTTTAACAAGACACTAAAAAAGCGTGATGAAGCCTGTACACAAACATAAGAACTATTCTCCCTGGCAACTGCCCACTATATCTCCTTCCATTCAGAGCTCATATGATGGGTGGTATTGATTTGTTTCTGGCACAAGTAAGAAGTGTAGGTACTCAGATTAAGAAAGAGGTGAGAGATTCCCAGACTTCAGACAAAGTTCCCATAATCAAAACAGCACAGTACTGGCACAAAATCAGACATACAGATCAACTGAACAGAATACAGAGCCCAGTAATAAACCCATGCACTTACGGTAAGTTAATCTATAGCCAAGGAGGTAACCCTATAAATGGAGAAAAGACAGGCTCTTCAGTAAGTGCTGCTGAGAAAGCTGGACAGCTACATGTAAAAGAATAAAATTAGAACATTCTTTAAAACCATACACAAAATAAACTCAAAATGGATTAAAGACCTAAATGTAAGTTGCCCTTGTTCAATCGCTAAGTCATGTCTGACTCTTTGAGACCCCATGTACTGGAGTGTTGACCACAGCAAAGCCTTGGGCTGTGTGGATCACCACAAACTGTGGAAAAATCTTCAAGAGATGGGAATACCAGATCACCTTACCTACCTCCTGAGAAATGTGTATGCAGGTTAAGAAGCAACAGGTAGAACCGGACATGGAACAACAAACTGATCCCAAATTGGGAAAGGAGTACGTCAAGGCTGTATATTGTCACCCTGCTTATTTAACCTATGTGCAGAGTACCTCATGCAAAATGCCAGGCTGGATGAAGCACAAGCTGGAATCAAGATTACCAGGAGAAATATCAATAACCTCAGGTATGCAGATGACACCAGCCTTATGGCAGAAAGTGAAGAGGAACTGAACAGCCTCTGGATGAAAGTGAAAGAGGAGAGTAAAAAATCTGGCTTAAAACTCAACATTCCGATAACTAAGATCATGGTATCTGGTCCCATCACTTCATGGCAAATAGATGGGAAAACCGTGAAAACAGTGACAGACTTTATTTTCTTGGGCTCCAAGAAATAACGTCAGATGGGGACTGTGGCCATGAAGTTAAAAGATGCTTGCTCCTTAGATTTTCCAGTAGTCATGTATAGTAGTCATTTTCCAGAGTCAGACTATAAAGAAAGCTGAGCGCCGAAGAACTGATGCTTTCAAACTGTGGTGTTGGAGAAGACTCTTGAGAGTCCCTTAGACTACAAGGAGATCCAACCAGTCCATCCTAAAGGAGATCAGTCTTGGATGTTCATTGGAAGGACTGATGTTGAAGCTGAAACTACAATACTTTGGCCACCTGAAGCGAAGAGCTGACTCATTTGAAAAGACCCTGATGCTGGGAAAGATTGAGGGCAGGAGGAGAAGGGGACAACAGAGGATGAGATGGTCGGATGGCATCACTGACTCAATGGACATGAGTTTGGGTAAACTCCGGGGGTTGGTGATGGACAGGGAGGTGTGGCGTGCTGCAGTTTATGGGGTCGCAAAGAGTCGGACATGACTGAGTAACTGAACTGAACTGAACTGCTCCTTGGAAGAAAAGCTATGACCAACCTAGACACCATACTAAAAAGTAGAGACATTACTTGGCTGACAAAAGTCCATCTAGTCAAAAGCTATGGTTTTCCCAATAGTCATGTATGGATGCAAGAGTTGGACCATAAAGAAAGCTGAGCACTGAAGAACTGATTGTTTTGAACTGTGGTGTTTGAGAAGACTCTTGAGAGTCCCTTGGACTGCAAGGAGATCAAAGCATCAGTCCTAAAGGAAATTAACTCTGAATATTCATTGGAAGGACTGATGCTGAAGCTGAAACTCTAATACTTTGGCCACCTGATGGGAAGAACTGACTCACTGGAAAAGACCCTGATGCTGGGAAAGATTGAAGGCGGGAGGAGAAGGGGACGACAGAGGATGAGATGGTTGGATGGTATCACTGACTCAGTGAACATAAGACTGAGAAAGCTCCAGCTGGAAGTTGGTGATGGACAGGGAAGCCAGGTGTGTTATAGTCCATGGAGTCTCAAAGAGTTGGCCATGACTGAGCAACTGAACTGAGCTGAGCTGTACTGTAGCATGCCAGACTTCCCTTTCCTTCACTAATTTTTATTGTTGGTGTTGTTTTTTTTTCCTTTTTCGTTCACTGATTCCTAAAATGTTGATGTTCACTCTTGCCATCTCCTATTTTACCACATTCAATTTACCTTGACTCACAGACCTATTATTCCAAGTTCCTATGAAATATTGTTCTTTGTATCATGGGTCTCTACCATTACCACCAGACAAATCCAAAACTGGGCATCATTTCCACTTTGGCCCAGCCTCTTAATTCTTTCTGGAGCTATTTCCCTGCTCTTCTCCAGCATACTGGACACCTACTGACATGGGGGGCTCATCTTCCAGTGTCCTATCTTTTTGCCTTTTTATACTGTTCATGAGATTCTCAAGGAAAGAATACAGAAGTGGTTTGCCATTCCCTTCGCCAGTGAAATGTAAGACTGGATACTATAAAACTCCTAGAGTAAAGCAGGCAGAACATGCTTTGACAGAAATTGCAGTAATTTGGGGGGGGGTGGGGGTAGGGGACCTGTCTCCTAAAGTAAAGGAAATAAAATAAAAAAATATACAAATGAGACCTAATTAAACCTAAAAGCTTTTGGAGAGCTAAAGAAATCTTCAGTAAAACAAAAAGACAATCTATTGAACAGGAGGAAATACTTGCAAATGACCAATAGGCGATTGATATCCAAAATATACAAATAGCTTATACAACTCAAAAAAAGAAACCCAAACAACCTGATTAAAAAATGGGCAGAAAAACTGAATATTTCTGTTTCCAAAGAAGGCATGTAAACAGTCAACAGACACATAAAAAGATGCTCAAAATCACTAATCATCAGGGAAATGCAGACCCACCATGAGACATCACCTCACACCTGTCAGAATGGCTACTATTAAAAACACAAGACATAACAAACGCTGTCTGGGATATGGAGAGAAGGAAACCCATGTATACTGTCGGTGAGAATGACTGGTGCAGTCATTACAGAAAGCAGTATGGAGGCTTCTTCAAACACAAAAATAGAACTATCATATATGACTCAGCAGTCCCACTCCTGGTATATATCTGAAAGAAAGCAAAAAGACCAGTTCTAAAAGATATACACATCCCAATGTTCACAGCTACATTATTTACATTTGCCAAGATATGGAAGCTACCTAAGTGTGTCCATCAACAGATGAACAGATAATAAGATATGGTATGTAAACAAACACACACGTGCGCGTACACACACACACACACACACACAGGAACACTACTCAGCCATAAAAAGTGAATTCTGCCGTTTGCAGCAACATGGATGGACTTGGAGGCCAAGACGCTAAGTGAGTGGAGAAGGTATGCAGCCACTGCAGTGTTCCCGCCTAGAGAGCCCCATGGGCAGAGCGGCCCAGCAGGCTGCAGTCCATGGGGTCACAAAGAGATGGACGTGGAATACCAGACCACCTGACCTGCCTCTTGAGAAACCTGTATGCAGGTCAGGAAGCAACAGCTAGAACTGGACATGGAACAACAGACTGGTTCCAAATAGGAAAAGGAGTACGTTAAGGCTGTACATTTTCCCCCTGCTTATTTAACTTCTATTCAGAGAACATCATGAGAAACGCTGGGCTGGGAGAAGCACAAGCTGGAATCAAGATTGCCGGGAGAAATCTCAATAACCTCAGATATGCAGATGACACCACCCTTATGGCAGAAAGTGAAGAGGAGCTAAAGAGCCTCTTGATGAAAGTGAAAGAGGAGAGTGAAAAGGTTAGCTTAAAGCTCAATACTCAGAAAACTATGATCATGGCATCTGGTCCCATCACTTCATGGCAGATAGATGGGGAAACAGTGGAAACAGTGGCTGACTTTATTTTTGGGGGCTCCAAAATCACTGCAGATGGTGATTGCAGCCATGAAATTAAAAGATGTTTACTCCTTGGAAGGAAAGTTATGACCAACCTAGACAGCATATTGAAAAGCAGAGACATTCCTTTGCCAACAAAAGTCCGTCTAGTCAAGGCTATGGTTTTTCCAGTGGTCATGTATGGATGTGAGAGTTGGACTGTGAAGAAAGCTGAGCACCGAAGAACTGATGCTTTTGAACTGTGGTGTCGGAGAAGACTCTTGAGAGTCCCTTGGACTGCAAGGAGATCCAACCAGTCCATTCTGAAGGAGATCAGTCCTGGGTGTTCACTGGAAGAACTGATGCTAAAGCTGAAACTCCAATACTTTGGCCACCTGATGTGAAGAGTTGACTCATTGGAAAAGACCCTGATGCTGGGAGGGATTGGGGGCAGGAAGAGAAGGGGACGACAGAGGATGAGATCGCTGGATGGCATCACCGACTCGATGGACGTGAGTTTGAGTAAACTTTGGGAGTTGGTGATGGACAGGGAGGCCTGGCGTGCTGCAGTTCATGGGGTCACAAAGAGTCAGACACGACTGAGCGACTGAACTGAACTGAACTGAACTGATCCTAAGAGTTAACCCTTCTTCTGGAAAATTCTTACTGCCCCTCAGGTCTCAGCACAACCATCTTCCCCAGACCACCACATTTCCCCTCCTCCCAGGCTAGTACAACCCCTTGTCACGTGCTTCCACTCCATCTGGCAATATTCTGCTTAAAGTTTCCTCCCACCAGGCTCCACAATGCAGGGGTTGTGTCTGTGGGTTCACAGTGGGATCCAGCATGGAACTGGCCACATGGTGAGTACACAAGAACTGAATGAGCGAACAGCCCACTCTAAAAGGGAACACAGAATCAGACTGGACACGTGAAAGCCCAGGCAGGTCCTGTGAACTCTAATTTGACACATTTTCTTTCCCTAACAATAACTCTGCAGTAGAGAAGCTTGGCAGATCTACCTTGGCCATGTGATCAAAATTAACATTGCCAGTAATAAGACATATCAATACCATGTACCCCCTGATAAGATGCACTGAGAAAAGCACCTCATCGCTTCTGTGGTATTCTTATCAAAAAGTCATAACCTCAGTGCGAGCGTGAGAAAACATCAGACAAGTGCAACTTGAGGGCCATTCCACCAAATAAGTGACGACGGGCCTGGACTGTTCCAACGTGTCACAGTTATGAAAGACCAAGGACTGAGCAACTGTCACAGGTCAGAGAGACCAGGGGACACGGCCACCATGTGCCACGTGGGGTCCTGCACTGGGTCCTGAGACAGTCCAAAGGACATTCGTAGGGAAACTGGAGACATTTGAATAATGCCTGTCAATTATATAATAATACTTTATTCATGCTAATTTGCTATGGATAATAGTGCTGTGTCTATGTAACATGTTAACATTAGGAGCAGTTAGGTAAAAGCTAAAGTTTCCCAGGTATTCAGAGGCCGAAAACCTTAAGCGCCACGTTTAACACGCCTCCTCTTGCCTGAGCACCCGCACTGGCCCATTAGTGCCCGTGTAGGAAGCCCATCCCCTCTGTCCACCTGTCAAGGCCCCTTCCAGCCCGACTGCCCGTGGGAGCAGAATGAAACGGGTTCCGGGGTCCCCAGTGCTCGTCTTATCTGTGTACTCACTCACCCAGTCTCCTGGGGACAAGGTCTTCGCCTCTTCCGCTTCTGCCAAAGGCACGGTCCCTCTCCGGCTTTATGTGGCTCAGAGGTCATGAAGGCCTTCCAGAATTTGCCCTTCCCAGGGCTGATGACTCCTTCTTCTCCCACGGCCTGGCCCTTGGATGAATATGTGTCCCATGGCACAGCTTCATCATGCGTTGTTAAGTCTTACCTTGCTCATCCCCTGTGATCCCAAACATCCCCTGTCCAGCCTGCTTTCAGTTGACTTTTCCAACCTTATTTCTCTTCCCCGTTCATGTTATACAAACTCGAGCCAAACAGGATGCCCATCACATAATCACCGTGGTCTTATCCAGCACCCAGCAAGGGATCTCACACACGGAAGGAAAGAACCCCAGTTTCCCTCCCAAGTCTTGGGCAGTGATGCTGTCCCAACTGGAAATCAGTGAAGACGTCTCCTTCATCTCTTCGTACACATTTCCACCTCTGTTATTAAGGCCTACTTCAAATACAGTCTGTCTGTTTTGGCTCTGTTGTAGGAGATGCTCTGGTATGCTGCCCAGATGCCCTCTGCCAGGCCTGTGCACCCATGCCCCAGCTTCCCTGAGGGTTGACTGCAAATAGCTCACAGATGCCTCCCTTGTCCTGAGAATAGACCTCAGCTGGCAGGATCCCCTTGTCCCTGGAAGTGACTCCCCCAATCCAACCAGGGCAGCTGATAGATAGCTAACAACTGCATGATATGAAGTGCAAAGAGCCAACCCACTTGTCTCAACGGGGAGAGACTGTGGAGCTGTGGATGCTACAGAGCTGCCATGAGTCAGGCCAAGGCTGCTGAGTTCGTGTCCTTGCGTGGCTTCTTCCGCTGTCTTATCTGCCTGCACACCCTCCCTTATAGGTTTCTCCTGAAGTACATTTCCTCAATAAAGCACTTTCATGAGAATTCCCATTTCAGGCCCACTTCTTGGAACCTGACCTAGAGCATACAGGAAACCACCAACATCCAGCTAAGGTGGGCAGAGACGGTTATAACTTGTCTGCAACGTGTCATGGACAGCAGCTATTTCACAGGCATTATCTCATTTAATCTTCTCAACAATCCTATGCCTTGGAATTGCTAATCGCTCTTCTGCAGAAAGCGTAACTGCAGAAAGGCTTAAAGTTAAAATCAGAGTCATGATTTCAACTCGTTTCTGTCCTCTCCACCACACTCAGCTGCTCACTCGCATAACCTCAACCCTCAGAGGAACTCAGTACCTGTTCCTGAGCAAATAAATGAGCCACAGCTAGGCTGCCTCAACTCCATTTATACAGTTTAGAGGCTTTGTCCAACTTAAAGAAATTGGAGCCAGTACTGTGCTAAGCGTAGGGAGCTAAGAGTTGTAACCTGGGGGAAACTTTGTAAGACCCGTTCTTTCAGATTCCTTCCGGAGTTCCTCTGTCTTGGAGATAAAGATCTTCCTTTCTCCCAGGTATAGGGAGGACACCTCTCACATGAGGGTCTTATGACCTTCTTCAGGGGAAGGTCAAAGAGTTCTCATATTCCTTCAGCAGAAAATATTCAACCCACCAAGGTGCCATGTTTGGGGGTGGCATATCCTGAACATCCCCAGCGCCCCTTCCCTCACCAAAACCCTGTAAGAAGAGCTGTGCTGGGGAGAGAAGGGCAACGCATCTGCTTTGAAAGAACAGGGGACGGGTAGCTGCCTGGGACAAGGGCGGTGGGGGTGGGAGCAGGGGATCTTAGAAGAGCCTCGGGGGTCTCGAGGAACAAGGCAAGGGTCATCTAGCAAGCAGGCGAAAAGGGAGCGGAGGATGATCTCGGTCTCGGTCCGAGAGGACGTCGAGGGGCGGCATGGGTGTGAGAAAGCGCTCGGCGTGCTCGGGACGGCCGCAGGTGTGAGGCGTGGTGTGCAGGCGAGACCAGCGGGGAGACACACGGCAGAGGCAGCTGCGGGTCAGGAGCCCGCGACGGCCCGAGAAGGAGCGCGAATCCGGAGGGCCCCGCCCGCAGCAGCCCGGAAGTCCCCTCCGCGAAGGCGGGCTGGACGCAGCGCCCGGTGAGACCGGTGAGACCGTCTGAGATTGTGCAGCGAGAAGGAGGACCTGTCGGCTCCCGGCAAAGGCTCAGCCCAGCGCCCGCCCGCTCAACGGGACTGCTGGCAGACAGCGCCAGAAATAAATACCCAGCTGTAACAGAACCAAGGCACGGGTGTTTTTCAAGTAAACAGCCTCACTTCACCTCACCTGAACTCACATGAATTCTCATTTTGTCCTGCTGGCTGGAAACTGCCGCAGGAATGCAGGAATTTACTGATAAGGTGTCTCAGTTAGAAGGAAAACTGAGCGGCATCCTCTTTGGTCCTTTATCATATGTTTTAAAACACGAGGGCTAGTTCTTAAGGGAAAACTTAAACTGGGTATGAATTTCAGCCCAAAGGGGTAAGAAAACTGTTGAAGGTTAGTTTCTGCATAAGCTGGCTGGAATCAATGTCCCAGCCCACATGCTGGAGTCCAAATATTCTTTAAGCAGGAAGTTTTTCGGTTCCTGATTTCTTACCTCCTTGAACATCAGGGGCCCAACAGTTTAGCGATTCTCATAAAAAAGATGTATACTTTTACATAGGCTTGAAGACACTAGAAAATACCGTCTCCCTTCAATGTCGTATGATGAAGAACCATTATTAACATTTCTAAAAAAGCCGTTTTGCCTGGCATGCAATTAATGAGTTGTATTCTCTAGTCACGTGGTTCTAAATCCTTTATTCCCAAAGGTCTGTGCGACGGTAAATGAACTCTGCTCATTAATCCTGGTGACCTGTCTGAGAAGAGATGGGGAATAATAAGAGGAACCGGAACGTTCCTTGTGAGTGAACTGAGAGCAGAGCGCAGGAAGACACTGCCTGGTGCAGCAGCTGGGACCCCAGCAAAGCCCGTGCCTGGGCCTTTCCGGCCTTCTCTCCCTGCACTGCGGTCCCTGGGGAGTGCAGGCCCCTCCGTCCTCAGCCTAGTTCACTGCCTGCCAACAAAGCAGGAAGGTCTCGCTCCCCTCCCCTTTACTGTTCAAATAATTACCTGGGCCTCCAAAACCCCTGTGGATCATTAATCAGTTATGGACCCTGGACTTTCTCCCGGCAGGCTGTGAGCAGGAATGCCCAGTGGGACTCCAGGGCGCAGAGCCAGAAGAGGGAATTTGTTACAGGCACCTGCTGTCAGCAAGGTCTTGATTTCAGATCCCTAAACCTAAGGCAAGGCTCAGAAGCCACACAACCCAGGGGGCTGCAGGATTAGCTTTTCCTGGGAGCTGCTCGGTAATGATAAAGTTTAGATGGATAACCGCTGGAGGTAGAAAGAACATAGCCATTTCCTCTTTTGGAAAAGGAGCCCCAAACGAGTTACTCTACAAGCTAGTATACAAAAGGCCAATTCTCTTTTCTTTTTTCCTTCTTTTATTTATTTTTTAATTTAAAAAAATTTTCTTTTTTTTTTTGGCTGCACTGTGCAGCTCGCAGGGTCTTAGCTCCCCGACCAGAGATCGAACCCTTGCCCTCCTTGGCAGTGAAAGCATGGAATCCTGGCAGCCCCTGGACTGCCAGGGGAATTCCCTAAGGCCACTTTTTCTTAAAAAAAAAAAAAAGAAAGAAAGAAAGAAAATGCAGTCCTTGTCATGATAGTCTGTGTTATCCTAACTAGAATCTTAGACTTTGAGGTTTGAAAAAGTGCTTTCGAGGGCTTCCCTGGCAGTCTAGTGCCAAGAATTTACCTGCCAATGCAGTGGACACGGGTCCCGTCCCTGGGCGCCACATGCTGTGGAGCAACTATGCCCACGCGCCACAACTCATGAGCCCAACGTGGCAACTCCCGGAGCCCACGTGCCTGGAGCCCACATGCCTGCGTCCTGTGCTCTGCCACAAGGGAAGCCGTGACGAGAGGCCTGCACACTGCAACGAAGAGTAGCCCCACTCGCTGCAACTGCAGGAAGCCCACATGCAGCAAGGACGACCCAGCGTGGCCAAAAACTAATAAGCACATACGTGAATCTTGTTTTAAAAAATGCTTTCGCGATGATTTCACTTAAACAGGCCATCTTACAGATGAGGAAACTGAGCTCAGCAAGTCCACACGACTTACTCAAGACCCTCCAGCGAGTCAGTGTCCCCAAAACTGGACGAGGAGCCTCCAGGTCCCAGCCTAGTCCAACCCCTCTGGGGTTGCAGGTAATATGCTGGCAAGAAGCAGAGAGCAAGGGAGTTACCGTGGCCCATCCTCCCCGAGCAGTTGTCATGCAATAATAATTCATTAACACATTGTTTTTATATGAAAATATACATGCTATTTTTTAAATTAAATTCTAAAGATTTAAAACAAGTCTCTTCGAGGAAATTCCACGCTTGTGGTAGTGTTTAAAGCTGTGTTCCTGGGCCATGACACTGGTGATACACCGTCAGTATGGAAGCCACATGTGGCTATGGAGCATCTGAAGTAGGGTTGATAAGAGTTGAGCTAGGCTGAAAGGGAAGACAGACTTCAAAGCCGTAGGTCCAAGAAATAATAAAGTTTCTCAATAACTTGTTGTGGTTACATGTTGAAACGATAATATTTTAGGTAAATTGGTTTAAATAAAGTACATTATTAGGGCTTCCCAGGTGGCTCAGTGGGGAAGAATCTGCCTGCCGATGCAGGAGACACAGAAGGCACAGTTTCAATCCCTGGGTCAGGAAGATCCCCTGCAGTTGGAAACGGCAACCCATTCCAGTATTCTTGCCTGGAGAATTCCATGGATAAGGTACATTATTATAAGTAATTTCAGCTGCCTCTTTCTCTTTTAAAATTTATTTTGTTTTTTCATTTATCTTTGGTTGTGCTGGGTCTTCATTGCTGCATGTGAACTTTTTCTAGTTGCAGCTGAAGTGGGGGCTACTCTCCAGTTGCATGTGAGTTTCTCATCGTGGTGACTTCTCTTATTGCGGATCTCGGGCTCTTGAGCACGGGCGTCAGAGTCGCGGCACACGCCGACAGTCGCCCTGCAGCGTGGAGTCTTTCTGAACCGGGGATGGAGCCCATGTCCCCTGCACTGGCAGGTGTGTCCTTGACCACTGGACCACCCGGGAAGTCCTTTTCTTTTAGTGTGGCTTAATAAACTGGAAGTTGCATTTGGGCTTGCATTATCCCTCTGTTGGACAGTGGCCGGACTAGAGGGTGGCTATTAGGGCTGCTCAATAGCCGGCTTCTCTCCCTTTCAACACACGCAAAGAGTGCAGCTCCCTGACCCCAGTGAAATTAGGTGTGGTCATGTAGTTGGCTTTGGTCAATGACATGTGAGTAGAAAAGACACACGTTCTCCTGGGCAGTGCATGTAACTGCCCACGCGGGAGCCTTCCAAGGAGCTCGTGGACGTGAATGTGGAGACTAACCGCCGTTAAGCTGCAGTGAGCGGACGCTCCCACTGATTTGCCCAAGATCTGGAGTGTGAGCTCAAAATCAACTTTTTAGAAATACGCAGTGAGATCTGGGGATCATTCACTCCTGTAACATCACCTAGTGCTAGGGAGTGAAAGTCGCTCAGTTGCGTCTGACTCTGCAGCCCTGTGGACTGTAACTCACCAGGTTCCTCTGTCCATGGAATTCTCGAGGCAAGAATACTGGAGTGGGTTGCCACTCCCTCCTCCAAGCATTACCTAACACATTCCTAAATATAACTTTCTGGTGTAAAGGTGTGCGGAGAATTACGCCCTGGCAGCATCTCCCAAACCTGCTTCACCACAGAACACTCTGAAGGTGTGATTTATTGACAGGAGACTAATTAGAGCTCATGCGTACCCAGATTAGTGAAGACAGCAAAATTTAGAACACAAATCAGTTAATTGAGCCAAAGATCAAAATTTGACTTGTATGTTTTAGTCAATAAAACCAAAAGTTAATCACTTTTATGTTAAGAATGAACAAACCAAAATCATTTATTTTACTTTTAAAAATATATTTCATCAACATTTTTTATAAGAATAATACTTTGTGACTTTTTAAAACTTGGGTGCCTGCTCAGTCTCATAAATACTATTGCTGATAAAGGATAACACCTTGTACGTTCTTAAATTTTGTCTTTACAACATTATGATCTGAAAAACGGTCACCTTTTCCAGAAAAGGAAGAACAATATGATCACTGTGCTCCGCTGTATTTGGGGGTTACTGAAACAGGCTTCTCCAAAATTCAATTATATCATCCTGAATAGCTCACTTCCTTCTTTTTTTTTTTTTATAGAAAGCAAAGTCTGTGATTTTTCATTTTCACTTTGAAGGGTTTACTTTTTGCTTGTTTTAGACTGACACAATTTGCTAACCACCGAGCCTGCTTTTGGTTTAAAACTTTCTTTTTTTCAATCTCAGATCGTCAGAGAGCAGGGTTATATAAAAATACAGCGTATTTTTGCATGCAATGAGAACTATTATTACAAATTATTTTTATTGAAATATAATTACTGCAATCTCTTAAAGTGGGTTTTAGTATATTCACAAGTCATGCCACCATCGTGACCAATTTCAGAATATTTTTATCACCCCACAAAAAACCCCATCCGCATGAGTAGCCACTCAGCACGTCCCTTTCCCCCCAGCTCCTGACCACCGCTAGTTAATTTTTGTCTCTAT